>NW_009648373.1:0-288 GCF_000708025.1 Charadrius vociferus
GGTAGAAGGGACATGGGGACACAGGGAACCCTGGGCCACGAGGAGGTGGTGACATGGGGACATGTGGACCTCCGTGCCAGGGGGCAGCTGGGATATGGGGACAAGGGGACCACCAGCCTAGGAGGACGTTGGGAACATGGGGTCCACCAGCCCAGGAAGACACTGGGGACATGGGGACCACCAGCCCAGGAGAATGTTGGGGACAAGGGGACCACCAGCCTAGGAGGACACTGGGGACACGGGAACCACCAGCCCAGGAGAACGTTGGGAACATGGGGTCCACCAGCC
>NW_009648374.1:0-386 GCF_000708025.1 Charadrius vociferus
TGGAGTGTGTCCAAAGAAGGGCAACGAGCCTAGCGAGGGGTCTGGAGGATGAGCCCTATGAGGAACGACTGACAGAACTGGAGTTGTTCAGCCTAGAGAAGAGGAAGCTGAGGGGAGACCTTATCACTAAAACTACCAGAAAGGAGGTTGTAGAGAGGTGGGGGCTCACCTCTTCTCCCTGGTGACAAGTGATAGGACGAGAGGAAAAGGATTCAAGTTATATCAGGAGACATTAAGAGTGGATATAAGAAAAAAAATTCCACTGCAATGGTTATTAAAGATTGGAATAGGCTGGCCCGGGGGGGGGGGGGTTTGCCATCCCTGGAGGGGTTTAAAAAAAGGGGAGACGTGGGACTTGGGGGCATGGTTTTGAGGGGGGTTTGTCC
>NW_009648374.1:918-2577 GCF_000708025.1 Charadrius vociferus
TGGAGTCCTTCCCCAAAGGCAGCTTGTACCAGTATATAGATGCGCTGGGGAATTTCTTCTTGGAACAGCTCAGATCCATGGACTGGCCTTGTCGTATCACTGTGTCTGGGGACTGTTCCAGAGCCAACACTGGAAGGGAAAGGGAGGAGCATTGAAGAGGAGAAAAAATGGACAAATGTTAACTAGGCACTGTGGGTAGGGCGAGAAGGAACAGGACAGCCTAGGGAGCAGTGGAAGGGATGGGACAGCCCTTCAGATCCGCAGGTGAGTTTCCAGTCTCTCTCCAACAGGCAAGAAAAAATAGGCAACCCTTGCAGGAGATTCAGGGACTCCTGTCCACATCGTTCATTGCCCATCCTCAGCACAGGAAGCTTTGGGGTAGGGAGCGCTGCCAGCAAGTGGGTACGCAGCTGGGACAGCAGCAGTGGAATCGATGTAGGTGCTCAGGGGTGAGTTGAGTTCACTTACCCACAGGGGCCAGCATGGCCACAAAGAACCAGCAGGGAACCATGGGGAAAAGCCCCTGTCCTCTCAGGGACCTGCCTTTTGTAGCTGCCCAGAGACATGTGAAGAGGAAGCACTGAGTGAGGAGGAGACCTGTTAGACATACTGGGGTTGGGCAGGACATGAAATGTGAGAAAGGATTGGCTGGCTGGGAACACTGGGGAATGACGCACACAGTCACAGGAAACCATAAACCCCGCAGAGATGGGAGATGGGGAGAGAGGGTTGGTGCACGGGGAGGGGAGAAGGGGGTTGCATGGACAGAACTATGCTGAGGTTGCATGGGAGTCTGAGTGTGTGCAAGGCAGAGAAATGCTGAGAGTTCCCCTTCTCCTCCTGAAGCCCTTGAGAGCTGGAGGATTGAGGTATGAAGGACACTCATAGGTCCTTTCCATTTTCCCATGCATGTTCCCTCCCCCTCAAGCTGTGGCTGGTTCTTTTTTTTTAGGGTTTTTTTTTTCCCCTTGCTGTGTGAGGGTGCTTTTTCTTTGTGCAGTACTGTGAGCATGAAGGAGAAGAAGTGTTGAGGACCAGGGTTAAGGTGGCCTCTCCATCCACCATCCATTTCTGGCAGGACTGAGCTTGTCCTCCAGAGGGGTTGGGGGTGCTGCTGCTGGGATGCAGCCAGTGAGACCACCAGGGTCTCGAAAGCAGCTGTCCAGTGCAATTTCATTCACTCGTGCACTGCCAGTGACACCTCTCTACTGTTCTGCTCACAGGCTTGCAACACCCAGGCCAATGGCATCCTCTCCACAGCGCCCTCACTCGTTTCTGCTCAGAAGGACAGCCACGTGGCATAAGACTCTGGTTTTGGAGCATGTCAGTGAGGTGCCAGATGCCTGCTGAGTCGCTGCTGGAAACCCACCCACGTACTTCGGAGGAGCTACGTGCGAATCAGGGATGTGAGGGGAGAGGTGGACACAGAGTGGCAGAGAGGCCTGCTCTTTCAGCAATTACTGTTGTCACCTTGTGGTTCAAAATCTTAACTGTACCAGTCCAATCGTGCATTCTCTTTCCTGGGGTTTATTTATGGGACAAATAAACAACCCAGCACATTGAATGGGAGTGGTGTCTGCACTCCACCTCAAATCACATGCATAGCTTCTCCCTCAGGAAAAAAGTATAGGACTGGGCACAAAAGGAACAGCAGCTCCA
>NW_009648375.1:0-233 GCF_000708025.1 Charadrius vociferus
GGCCCCTTCTATAGGGTCTCCTGGACACCTGCGGCCCTTCTATAGGGTCTCTTGAGTGCCTGGGTCTCTTCTATAGGGTCTCCCACTCACCTGGGTGCCTTCTATAGGGTCTCCCGGACACCTGGGTGTATTCTGTAGGGTCTCCCAAAGACCTGGGTGTTTTCTATAGGGCCTCCCAGACGCCTGGGTGCTTTCTATAGGGTCCATGGGGTGGCTGGGTCCCTTCTATAGGG
>NW_009648376.1:0-1081 GCF_000708025.1 Charadrius vociferus
CCTGTCCTCCTGGGTGCTGGGACCAGCCATGGCCAGATGTGACCACCTGGGACCATTGATGTCCTCCTGTGGCCAACCGTGTGCCCATGACCACCCAGGACCACCCATGTCCACCTGTGTGAAGCCATGACTGCCCGTGTCTACCTGGGACCTCCCATGTCCATCCATGACCACCTGGACCCACCCATGACCACCCGTGCCCTCCCATGTCCTCCCATGACCATGCATGACCAACCGGGATCACCCGTGACCACCTGTGTGAAGCCATGACCACCATGTGTGCACCTGGGACCTCCTGTGCCGATCCATGACCATCTGTGACCAACCAGGACCTCCCATGACTACCTGTGTCCATCCATCACCGCCTGGAACCACCCACGTCCGCCTGTGACTTCCCATGTCCACCCATGACCATGCGTGACAAACCAGGACCACCCATGACCACCTGGAACCACCCATGACCACTCATGATGGCTCGTGTCCATCCATGACCACCTGGAACCATCTGTGACCTCCTGTGACCACCCGTGTACTCCATGCCCACCCGTGTCCCCATGCCTGTCATGTCGTCATGTCCCCTCGCCCCGTGGTCGCAGGGGTGGGCCCTGGGTGCTGGGAGGGGGGGGTTGCTGGGTGCTGGGGTGTCCCCGCTGTCCCCCAATAAAGCCCTGGGACACCCCCACTGTGTCAGTGTCTCCTTTGCGCCATTGGGAGGGACACAGACCCCCGTCAGCCCCATGGAGGGCTCCAGCCCCCCACCCCACGTTGCCTCCTCGCGCCCCCCGTGTTCTCCATGCCCACCCGCGTCCCCACACTCGTCATGTCCTCGTGCCATGGGCTCCCCCCGTGCCCCCTCGGCCTGTGGTCCCAGCGTGTGCCTCGCAGAGTCCCGTTGGAGGTCTGTGACAAGTGGTGTCCCTCAGGGGTCAGTTCTGGGTCCGGTCCTGTTCAATATCTCCATCAATGACCTGGATGAAGGGATGGAGGGTACCACCAGTGAGTTTGCTGGTGACACAGCACTGGGAGTAGTGGCTGACACACCGGAGGACTGTGCCACCATCCAGTGCGACCTGGCCAGGCT
>NW_009648376.1:3662-5901 GCF_000708025.1 Charadrius vociferus
CCCGCCGTGAGCCAGAATCGGAGCGGCGGCTGCTTGCCGGCCTCGGCCTGCCCCGCACGGCTTGGCTTCTCCTTTGCGTAACCCCCTGGCAGGTTTGGTCGGCTCCTTTAGTCCCCAGCAGGCTGTGAGGCAGCCCCGTAACCGACCCAAGCTCGTTTGACTGGCAGAACCGCTGCCAGGAAAGCAAATTAATGCTAACGAAGGCGAACTGGGACGCTGAACTGGTGGGAGGAGGAGTGGGTTCAGAGCTGGAGAGACGGCGGCGGGTGCCAGCGAGGCTCCTGCCACCTCCGGTGAACCGGGAAACTCGTAAACAACCGACTCGTGGGCTTGGGTCTAGACTCTCTTCCTTGCTCCGCTGCTGCCAGGCTCGGATCCTGAGCCCTTCCTTCCAAACTAGGCAAACGGGCGCCTTTTTGGATCCGATGGGATGTCAGGCTGAGTTTATGGAGGTTGTAACTCCTCGCTACAGCGAAAAAAAAATCCTTCCATGCCAGCAGCTTCCACTTAAAAAGAGCACTAACCCAGAGCGCGGCAGTGCTGCCCGCTTGGCACGGTCCCCTGCTGCATTAATCCCCCTGCCCTTGCCCACCTTCTATTTTCCCTGGGCTTGGTTAAACTTTGATGGGGTGGCGACCAGCTGGACTGATAAAAACAAGAGCTGAAATTAAGTTTATTTAATTTATTTTTAAAGTTAAACGGATGACTAGTTGAGCTGGTGGCTGGTCGTGGTGTTTTGCAACCCCTGTCGGCTCAGGCCGCAGGTTGTTTGAAACCTGATCGTGTGCTCATGTGGCCTTATCTGGTTTGAGTAAATCAGCTTGGAAACCAGTCTGAAAGGCCTCCCCACGCAGGCTCAGGGCGCAGAGAAGTTTTTATATTTGATTTTTTCTAAACAGTCCGGCTCCCCAAGTGGGTTAAACCAAAGGGGAACGGGGCGGTCGCTCTGTCTGGCGCGTGTGTGTCTACACGCAGCTGCGGAGGAAAGCTTGTAATCTAGATTAAGGTGTGGGGATCACAAGTAGAGGCACGTTCCCTGGAGCTGTAGGTGAAGCCTGTGCAAGGAGCGGGGCTGGAAGGAGGCAGGGGACGAGCGAGGCCCTCTTGGCTGTTGCTTGATGCAGGTGGGCTTGTGTCAGTTCAGACCATCCGCCTCAGAAAACTCTGACAGGAGGATCAGCCTGTTGGGGAGATGAACAGCTGTGGATCAGCTTTCCTGATCGCTGCAGAGTGCGGCCTTAAACCTGTCAGGGTGATATGCAGGAGGAGGAGGGGAGAAAAAAAACCCCTTAGAGATGTTGGATCCTTCTGAGATGGGTGAGAAACTGGCCGTGGAGGGTTGGCACAGCTCCTCAAACGCAACACTTCTCTCGTTCTCAGCTCTGCTCACCCAGCGACCAAAGATCTGACCACTGACAAAGCCTGACTCAACCCAACGCAGCTCAAGATGGACACCGGTGTCATTGAAGGTGGTTTAAATGTCACGCTCACCATCCGACTACTTATGCATGGAAAGGTACGTGTGTCTGTGGGACGTGGGGCTGTGCCAAATCCCCCTTGTCCGATGCAGGGGTGGCCCTTCTGGTAGCCCTGGTGGACACTGGGTGCTTCCATGGCAGTAAATCGGCGTTGGTCAGACCTCTCTGAGCTGCCGCGTTATTGCAGCCATTAGGCAGCGGGGTTAGGAATGTGCCTCCTTGGCACCAAGCCGGCTCCTGGATATCTCATGACGAGCGAGGCAGCGCTTTAAAAGCCCAGCGCATCAATAAAAATAAAACCCTGGGAGGGGGGGAAAAGCGACCTGATGGAGGGCTCAGCTGGGAGCAAGGTGTCAGTATGTCTTGGGGGGGATATCTGGGGTCCTGAGGAACTTGTTTCGGCTGTAAAAGGGAGTTGTTTAAGCTTGGGACTCCCAGAGTTTTTTTTAAGCACTGACTAATTGCCTCTTTTGTTTCCATCCCAGGAGGTGGGAAGCATCATTGGGAAGGTAAGTGAGCACCAAACCCCCCCCTCCTCGCCCTGCCTCCCTCTTTTCCCCTGGGTCCTGCCCAGCATGGCTGCATTAACACCTCTCCCTTCTCTCCCTCTGCACAGAAAGGGGAGTCCGTGAAGAAGATGCGTGAGGAGGTGAGTCCCCGGGGCCGGGGGGGTTTTGGGGAACCGTGGGGGGATGTGACGGGGCCGCGGCGGCGTGGGCCTTAAAAGGAATTTGCAGGCAGAGCGGTGCCAGCGGCACCGG
>NW_009648376.1:5911-10045 GCF_000708025.1 Charadrius vociferus
CCGAGGGAGGATTCATCAGCGGCGGGGAATCCCAGCTGCTTTACGTAGAACTGAGCTGGGTTGTGAACCCACCGCTGCTTTTTAGGGGTCAGAGTTGGGGGGCCGGGAGCTCTGACCTCTGCTCGTTTTCCTCCCGCAGAGCGGTGCTCGCATTAACATCTCAGAAGGGAACTGCCCCGAACGGATCATCACCCTCGCTGGACCCACCAATGCCATCTTCAAAGCTTTTGCGATGATCATTGACAAACTGGAAGAGGTGCGTCTGCGACCTCGAGCCCTCCCTGCCCCTTGCCCTGCCCGCAGCGAGGGGGCAGCGGGCTGCTGCCCTGCCTGCAGTCATCCTTTACCCCTGTCCCCAGATAAATTCACCCTGGGATCTGCCCCAGAGCATGCAGTGGCGGGGTCTGGAGCACAAGGAAAAGCTTTTTCCCTGGGGATGAGCAGCAGGACGTGCTCGTTCCGCATGGGCTGGCGGTGTTTTCCCCGTGGGGTCTGTTCTTTGCCCGGCTCTGAGCAGGGTCAAGGTCCACATAGTGACACTTCCCAGTGTGCGCTCAGCTGTCCTTAAGCAGTTCCTTGCTGAGTGCCAGAGCGCCCCGGGGACTTTGCTGTGCTGAAAACACCCCTTGGCCACTGATTAAATGGCTTAAAACAGAGCAGGGCTTCGAAACTCCCCTGGCTTTGCTTGTCCTCCTGGGCGGAGGTGCTGTTTTCCCCTTCGGCACACCTCAGTGGGCAGCGGGGGCTCAGCTCCATCTCCGGCCCTGCCGAGGAGGGGTCCTGGGGCTGCAGCTGCGCAGCGCTGAAGGAGGAGCTGCATCGTGCCCCTGGTCCCGTTGAATCGGTGACTTCTGGGGGGTGATGTTGATCCCGGATAACCTGGATCCCGGCTGCGGGTGTTAAAGCCTGCTCGAGGATGTGGTGGTGAGGAGCTTTCCGTCCTGCTCCACGTTGTTTGGAGTGTTGTGAGCGCTCCTCGCCTGGTGCGGGGCAGAGCTCTGTGGCCCTCACCTTGCCTGTGGGGGTAAAAATCCTGTTCTTGCCCTTTGGATTTGAGACCTTTCCCTGGGAAGAGACAGCCCAGTGCTGGCAGATTTGTCCCCAAAACCTCTCTGCTCTCGCCGCTGCCTAAAAGGCTGCTGAGCCCAGAGCTGTTTCTACCATTTCCCCAGAGCTGGAGTATTCCGAGGGCTCCCGTCCGAGTGCGGCTCCTGGCTGTCGGCGCTCCAAGCGCTGGACTTGGAGTTAAAGCTTTTATTTTAGTAGGTCAGTTGAGCCGTGGCCTTGTGCCTCCCCTCCCCCTGCCAGCACATGACCGCTGTAATCAGCGCAGGGCTTGTTTTCCCCGCAGCGGCTCCTGCCCTCATCCCCCACCCCGTTAAAACGGGAGGCTCCATATTGAACTGGGAGCTGTGGGTGCACTGAGACCCCGACCACTTGTCCCCCTCCAGTGTCCCCAGTTCCTGTTCAGCTGCGGTGTGACCCAGCCAGTGCTTCTGTGCTGGGCTGGTGGGGGTTAAACCCCCAATGTTCATTCAGACAACTGAGTTTGGCTTCTTTCTTCCCCAAAACGGCCGTGTCATTTCTGAGCCACTGATGAAGTCCTGGGAAACGGGACTGGGAGAGCCCCAGGGTCACCTTGGCCTGGTCTGCCCGTGCCAGCATCATCCTCCCCGTCCCTCTGCCGGGCACGTCACCTCCCTGCGTGTCGTTCCGGCGAGGGCACCGCTCTGGGCTGACCCCTCTGAGTAACTCCTCTTCCTCGCAGGACATCAGCAGCTCCATGCCCAACAGTACAGCTGCCAGCCGGCCCCCAGTCACCCTCCGGCTCGTGGTACCCGCCAGCCAGTGCGGTTCCCTCATTGGGAAAGGAGGCTGCAAGATCAAAGAGATAAGAGAGGTGTGTGTGGTGTGTGTTTGTCAGCCTGGCGTGGGGATACACAGGGGTCTGGGTGCCCCCGGGGGTAAATCCTTGCGTCGACCCCTGCCCTGGGTGGTACCGCGTAGTAGAGACATGGCATCACTCGGCTTTTTTGGAGCTCCTCATATTTTTAGTGCTTGTGAAACTGAGACCGGGGGCAGACCCTCCCCTTCCCGCCGCTGTCCCCTGCTGCAGTGTGCCTGGGTTCCTGCTTCCCTCTACCCCGGGTTCTCAATCCTGCTCCCCCCCCTGCAGCATTTTCCCAGTTGGTGGGGGGGGGGAACGCGCTGCCAGGCCTGCGCCGTCCTCGGTAATGCCACTTAGCACCGGGTGCTGCTGACCCTGGGCAGCCAGGGGATTAACTCTGTCCAGCTCTGGCTGCGGAGATGGGCTTGACTAGAGTTACAGGGAAAGGCTGCAGCCCAGGTCCTGCCCTCCTGCCCCGGGCTCCCGATGACCGAATTATTTCCAGCTAGGATTAAAGGACTCTTTATTTTGGGGGAAAGGAGGAGGTGTGGGGGGGCAGGGGGGGGCCAGTTTTGTCTATGTATAACCCAGCCACGGGGTTTGTCGCTGAGGTCACAGCCCTCCCTGGGGTCTGACTGCCTATTTTTAACCGTAAACCTTGCAGAGCACGGGGGCACAGGTCCAGGTGGCAGGAGACATGCTGCCCAACTCAACCGAGCGAGCCATCACCATCGCTGGGATCCCACAGTCCATCATCGAGTGCGTCAAACAGATCTGCGTCGTCATGCTTGAGGTAGGGCCTCCCCTTGCCCTGGGGCTGTTTGTTTTTTTTTTTTTTTCCCTGGGGAGGCACGTGCAGCGCAGGGATCCCCGCTGCCCTTGGTGAGCTGCGGCCCTCCTAATAAGTGGAAACCGCTGAGGACAGAGAAACGGTTGCTGGGGGGTAAAGGAATAGCTGGGTATTACAGCCTCATCCAGGTGAGGCTTGGAGCCGCTTAAAACCGGGGTCGAGCCGGGCCTCTGGAGCTGCTCACCAGCTAATGGTGTCACCTGCAGCTCTGTGGCGACCGATCATGCTGCCCAGCACGGTGACGCTAAGCAGTGGTGTCCTGCTGTCCCAAGCCTCCCTCGCGCGCTGCTCTGTCCTCCCTTGGCCTCGTGCCCGGGATGGGAAAAGAAATAGGATTGCTTTGCATCCTTCCGAACAGCCGATTTAAGCCCAAAGTGTTGGCGTCTGTGGTGCGGGGAGGGGATTGTCAGTGCCGGCGGCGCTCGGTGTCTAACCTCTCCTCTCTGCTTGTCACCCAGTCTCCCCCGAAGGGCGTCACCATCCCGTACCGACCCAAACCATCCAGCTCTCCTGTCCTCTTTGCAGGCGGTCAGGTAAGGCCTCTCCTCTGCTCCTGGGGTGCGGGGTGGGGAGAGGAAAGGGGGGGGTGGGGGGGTGTCTTAACGAGCTGCTGCGCTGCCAGCGCACATCAGCCGCTCTGCGTGCCTGTCACCCACGCCACTTCCTCCGGCAGAGAGCGGCTCTGCTTGGCCTCGGCCTCCCAGAGCCTGCTCCGAGCCTTCCTCGCTGAGCTCGCTGAGGGATGGAAGAGGGCAGAGGTGGGATGGGGAGGGTTAAAAGGGCTGGTTTGGGGAGGAGGGGGTGCTGGTAAAGAGCTCTGGAGTTAACCAGCTTAAAAAAAAAAAAACAAACCCAAACAAACCAAACCAAAACACCAACCCAGTGTGGTGGTGGGGGATTTGAATCAGGCTGAGACTCCCGCTGCCAAATTCAGGCTCTGCCCCTCTGCCTGGAGCTGGCTCTGGCGTGACATGTTGTGGGTGACTGGCCCAGAGGGTTGGGGAGGAGGGGTGTGGGGGGGTTCTCTGCTCTCCGGGGCTGGCTTTTGGGGTGCGGAGGCTTAGCCTGGGGTGCGGAAAGGTTTCATTTTGCACGAGGGGAGGGTATCAGATAGGAGTAGCCATCAGGTGATGTGGGATTTAGTCCCTCCTGCGCTGAGCTGATCCGGGGGAGTTGCTCGCTCCTTGCCGCCGAGCCAGGTTACAGGTGACAGGGCTCCTTTGGGATCCTGTCTGCTGTAAAGCCCTGAAATCCCCCACCCCCAGGCCCTGTTTGGGGGTGTGTGTGTGTTGGGGGAGGGGAGGGCAAAATGCTGGCTGGGCGTCCTCGCCCACTGTCCCATCCGGGCCGCTGGGCAAGGCAGGAGGCTCACGCCTGGGTGCGGGGTCACCCGTTC
>NW_009648376.1:10381-11294 GCF_000708025.1 Charadrius vociferus
GAGCCGGGCCTGCCTCTGCTCTTCCCACCCCCCCCCCTCCCAACCCTGTCCCCTCGCCAGGCTGGCACGCCATGCTTGTTTTGGGGACAGACTTGCCGCCGTCCCCTTCCTCGCCTCGGGCCTTCCACCCCCCCACCCCTTGCCATCCCTTGCCTCTTCCTTCTCCCTTCCCCGAACCCGGTCAGTCCCCCCTCCCCTTCCCCGCCTCTCCGACAGCTTCTCCCGCCGCTCTGCGCCCCGGGGGAAGCGCCTGGCCGGTACCTCCGTGCCCCCCGCGGCCTTTTGCAAGCGGAGGGCCGTACCGTGCGGCTCCCCCCGTGGCGTGGGAGCAGGCCGCCTTCCCCGTTAGAGCAGTGAGGAGCAGGCTTCCCACGGCCACGCATCTCTTCCCTCCCCTTCCCTTTTTTCTCCCCCTTCCTTCTCTTCCACCCCTCTCCCCTGGCCCAGGGCCGCGGCCAGCCCGATGCAGCCGTCCGGGCCCCGCTCCCGGCGGTGTCGCGCTCTGTCTTTGCAAGCTCAGAGTCGTGCGTAGAGCAGGGTTAGCCCTCGAAAAAGCAGAGCTAATGTCGATGTGACTTTGGTGTTAGCGGAAGGTTTCGGATTGACAGCCCTGGAGACTGAAGTCCTCTAATTTATCCACAGGACAGGTACAGCAGCGGCAGTGCGAGCTACCCCCACACCGCCCCATCCATGTGCCTCAACTCTGACTTGGAGGGACCACCTCAGGAGGTGAGAGGGGAGTTCAGTCTCCACGGCCCGTTCAATCCTTGGCCTCTCTGAGACTGCCAACAAGGGTGGCATCCCCGTCCCCGTCCCCCAAAACCGTCAACGGTGGCTTTTGTGCTGTGGACTCCTGTCCACTGGGAACTGGACTCTGAGCCCACCAACCTCTCCTCACGCAGGCCACCCGGCA
>NW_009648376.1:11879-12311 GCF_000708025.1 Charadrius vociferus
GGGGGGGACGGCGCCATACTGTCCACTCCCTCCCTGTAACCGCCACGTAAGGCCAATTTGAGTAACCGCCCGTCTAGAAACTCGCTTGTTACAGCATTTATCCGTCCCCTGCCTCTCCCTGCCCCACTTCCCTCGCCCCGGAGAACTCTCCACCTTGGCTCTCTGACTTCCTGGCTAGTTGAAATCTGTCTGTCCCTGGGTGGCTGTCCGATGGTTGTTAATAGGACTGTTTTCCTCCTTTTTGTAGGCCTATACCATTCAAGGACAGTATGCCATTCCACAGCCAGATGTAAGTTTTGTTTACAACTTCTTGTCTTGAAATCCACCCCTCTTCCTCCCCTCCCACCCCTTCCAAAAATTTTCTTCGTGCCTTCTCGACTCGAGCCGCTAGCCGTCAGCTCGGGCCGAACACTCGATCCGGTCCGAACTACC
>NW_009648376.1:12855-14427 GCF_000708025.1 Charadrius vociferus
CACCACCATCCTCCGGCACCCATGCTCATCCCGTAGGCTCGGTGCGGGTCCACCTCTGCTCCTGGCACCCTTAGAGCAGTGAGGGAGGGGGGGCTCTGACGCGCCAGGCCAGGGAAAGGAGAAGGGCGAGGAGGAAACTGGGCTGTAGGAGCTACTCCGAGGGCTGAACCGAGCCGGGCTCCATCCCCATCTCCCTTCGTGGCGCTCCTGTTTTCCCCCCCCCGCTGCCGCTCCCCCGCATGGTGTGGTGTGAGCGCCCTGCCGTTTCGTCTCCTGCTCCTCTCTGCTTCTCTCCCTGAGCTCCTTTCATACCTCGCTTCACTGGGGGGGGGGTGGGCGCGCCCCCCCATCCTTCTCCGAGCCCACCGCGGCCTGGCGCCTTCCTCCTCTCCGTGTGGAGAGGACCTTTGTGGAGGGACCGGTGTGGGAGGGGGGAACCCGGTGCCACTGGCAGCGACTGCGTTGATGTGCGTGCTGTGAGTCCTGGCCCCCCTTGGGCTTGGGAAATGGCTAACATCAGCCTTTTTCTTTCTCTCTCTTTTTTTTTTTTTTGCTTTTTTTTTTTGTTTTTTTTTTTGTTTGTGTTTTTGTTTTTTTTTTTCTTTCCCCCCCTCCCTCCTTCCTTCTAGCTGACCAAGCTGCACCAGTTGGCAATGCAACAGTCACACTTTCCAATGTCTCATGGCAACACTGGATTCAGTGGTATGGAAACTCCTTCTCTCTTCTGTACGCTAGCGTGGGCCAAAGGCCAGCCCGGGAGCCGCTGCTCGGTTCCTCTCTAACGGGGCCTCCGCTTGGGTCTCGTGCTCGCCAAAAAAAAAAACAAAACCAAAAAAAACAAAACCAAAAAACCAACCAAACCAACCGTTCCCCCAGAGCCGAGCCTGGCCAGGTAATGATTTTTGTCGCGACGTCTCTGGGGGTGACTTGGTAGCGGCCTCTGCAAGTTGTGGGGGGCCGCAGAGGGTAGAAAAAGAGGAGAAAAACAAAAAAAACCCGAAAAAAAAACAAACTTAAAAACACCAAGCAGGCAGGGCCTCCATGCTGCTTTCCTTCCTCTTCACCCCATCCTCCACAGCTCTGCCAACGCACTGGGAGACCCCCCCGACCCGCAGCACCCTCTCTCTCCCCTCCGGCTACTCCAGTCCTGAGCAGGCAACTGTTGAGTCGTACCAAATTTTGCTGTAGATTTGCTAAGATGGCTAAAATAATCCGTTTGGGGCTCTAAACTTGAGACAGCCGAACTCATTGTCACTTGTATCTTAACAGGCATTGAATCCAGCTCTCCAGAGGTGAAAGGCTATTGGGGTAATGATCAAAAAACAAAATCTGTAGTTATTCTATTGTGTATTAATACTGGCTGGGGTCTCGTTCTCCCTGTTCAATGCTGCCCGCCTTTGTGCACGGATGGGAGGGGAAAGGGGGGGTCAAGGGGGACCCTTAGAAGGGCTGGAGGTACTGACTGCCTTGGTTGTACGTGCCCCGGAGGTTAGCCGGACAGCGGAGAGCAGCAGGGCTGCTTCTTCCAGCGCTTGACGCTGGTAACGAACCTTGGGGTCCGCTGGCTTTACC
>NW_009648376.1:15127-16228 GCF_000708025.1 Charadrius vociferus
AAAGCCGGCAGCAAATGCTGGCTCGACTGCTGCGGTCTGTCTGTGCCGCGTCCCCCCGTCCCACCGCCTCCCCCCCTCAACTTCTCCTGCTTTTTTGTTTTTCTTTTTTTCTTTTTTTTTTCCCCCCCCTCTCTCTCTCTCGAAGCAGGTTTGGATGCCTCCGCTCAAACCACCTCTCACGAACTCACCATTCCAAACGATGTGAGTATCCCCGGCGGGCTCCTGCTCCCTTCCAGCCCCGCATCGAGGAGGGAGGGAGGGAGGTGGGGCAGCGGGCAGGCGGCCGTCCCGTCCCCCTCTTTTTGTCCCTGTGGGTCACGGGCATCTGCCCCTTCTTTATTTCGAACAAAACGAGGTGGGGGATTGCCCATTTTCGGCTTCAGAGCCGCAGGGGGACTTGTGGCTGCGCCCCAAACCGCCTCCTCGGACCGTTCTTGCTGACCCGCATCCCTTCCCCCCCTTTCCAGCCAGTTTTAAGGCAAAAAAAATCCCTTTTTCAGCCCCTTAAACCCCCCGTAGGAGGTGCCAGCGCTGTCCCCGCGGAGGAGGAGGAGGGACGGGCTCTTAACGCGCCGCTAACGAAGCCGTTTTCTCCCTTCCCCCAGTTGATTGGCTGCATCATCGGGCGTCAGGGCGCCAAAATCAATGAGATCCGCCAGATGTCTGGGGCGCAGATCAAAATTGCCAATCCGGTGGAAGGCTCTACTGACAGGCAGGTTACCATAACTGGATCTGCAGCGAGCATTAGCTTGGCCCAGTATCTAATTAATGTCAGGTGAGTCTACAAGCGACGAGGTTCCGCGCGACGGGGACGGAGGATGGGGACGGGGGGTTGGCACTGCACGTCCGCGCCGTGGGGTGCCCCGACGCATGAGGGGAAGGGGGTTTCTCTCCCCCTTCTTCTTTTTTTTTTTGTTCTTTTTGGTTTTTTCTTTCCCCGCCACCTCCTTTTCCTTTCCTTCCCCCTCCCTGCGCCTGCTGTCCCTTTTTCCTGCTGCCGTCGCCTCCCCGGTCTGTGGGAATCTGGAGGATACCGGACCCGACCGGAAAAAGGGTCCGATCACGGGGAACCGCGGGGCTGCGTAGGAGCCGTGGTAGGCT
>NW_009648377.1:0-3573 GCF_000708025.1 Charadrius vociferus
TTTGGCTGGGTGCTCCCATACAATGACAAAGAGTATGATTACCTAACAGATACCTTCATTCATCTCTAATATCGATTAACTAGTTCCAAATACAGAAAAATGAGTCATTCATGGGAAAATACCTATCCATATAAACTGCGAATGTCAAAAAAGTTTCTTATGTTCCCTTAGCAAGCTGTGTTTTGTAAGAGAATAATAAAAAAGTCTATACCTTATAAGCATTTTATAAGCTCTCAAATAACTTACAGTATATTATTTAAATGTAGATTGCCTTTTTACAGTGTGACTTCTGAGCAAAGAAAAATTATTGGGTTTTAGATACCATATGAATTCACTAAAGGGACGATCCTGTCAAAGCAGGTTGTCATTATTTTATGAGCTTCTTCTCCCCCAACATAAATTCCATTCTTTTAAAAGAAACAGTGACATATTATAAAGTATATTTTAATCATGCCATCTAATTACAAAGAAGAGTAAATCACACTTAAAAACCCCATGCAAAGTGTCTTTGCTACCATATAACAAAAAAAAAGAAGAGAGTAATTAGCAATAATAGAGGATAGTGCCATTTTGACAGACTAATGGAGTACATGGGACTCCATTGCTTCTCCCATTGAAATGCATGACAAAGGCAGAATCTTTCAAAGTTGTTACAGGGAAATCCAAAGATAATTTGGTTAGTTATTTAAATTTGTCATATAACAACTTTGAAACCGCCTTTTTCTCCAGATGTATTCTTTGAAAGAGATTTCTTTTGTACTTGTACAAGTCTCAGAGATGCATAAGTGCACTGATTCCTGTTCAGTTCTACCCATTTACATCAATAACTGTTTAAGATGATGTCCTGGTTCCGGCAGGGATGGGGTTAATTTTCCAAAGGAGCCGGCAGGGCACACAGGTATTCCATACCACGTGAGCCATGCCCGGGCTATAGGGAGAGCTGGCCAGGGGAGGGGGCACGAAGTTGCTGCTCAGAGCGGAGTGGGCTGTGGCGGTCTGGGTCCGGTCGGTGAGCGGCGGCGCTGTAATCGTGTTTGTATATTCCTTTACGGGTGTTATTGTTACTGTTTTCTCTTCCCTTTGCTGTTCTGTTAAACTGCCTTTATCTCAACCCACGAGTTTTGCCTTTTTTCTTCCGATTTTCCCCACGGCTGTGGGGCTTGAGCAAGTGGCCGCGTGGTTCTTTGTTGCCGGCTGAGGGCAAACCACGACAGAAGAATAAAACTCCAGCACTGAAAATAGCTGGGTACATCTCAGGGACATCTACAGAAAAATGACAGCTTTAAAGAGACCACAACCACAGTCCAAGCATTAAAGAAATGGTGATGCCCTTCTAAAAGCATGATTTCAAATTCAGTATTAATATATATAATATATATAAAATATTTTTTATATATAATATGTATTATATATATAATATATACATTTACCAAGCTCCACTTTCAAAGGAGACAGGTTGCTCACTACCATTTCTACTATTAGAAAGCTGCCATGAAACTTAATTTCTTTAATGGTTAGAAAGCTCTGAATTTTCTCCTATTTAGTTTATTTTCCATAAATATGGGAGACCAGTCTTGCTTAGAGTGGTCTAGATTACAGCTCATAAGTGCCTTTTATTTGTATGGTAATTATTCCCTATTGCTGTAGGGAATGCTTTATTCTGTTAGCTAAGTTACAATGTATCAAAGTCATACAAAACTACTAGTCATTCTTCTTGGACTGAGAAGGAGTTCAGCCTAAGTTCCCTATGTTGCTAGATTACATCTTGCAGCCTAAGGCTTCACCAATCTTCACCGATCTAGCTCCTTATGCTAAGCAAAACTTCAGTTTCCAACAAGATTTTTTTTTTCTCTTAGAACACCCAAAATATTTATTTTCAATCACAACAAAAGAGTCTGTAAGAGGTTCCTACAAAAGAATAATTCCTCCTAGTGCAAGTCAGTAATTTTCTTACAAACTGGCTTAGAGTTATCATGCAAGAGATTTTGCAGATGTAAAAAGAGATCCAGCAAAACCCCAGCATTCATAAGACTGAATGCATGTGTACACATATGTTGGATGCTCTATGTGTGTATGTACATGTAGATTGAATAGCAATTAATAACAGTTTATGAGAGAACTGTATCTTGAATCTTCAAAGTAAATGGTGAAGGTTTAGGCTCTAGAAGCTTGACAAGCACTGTTCTCATATGTAACCATATTTTATCATAGAATGGTTTGAGTTGGAAGGGACCTTAAAGATCATCTAGTTCCAATGCCCCTGCTCAAAGCCCCATCCAACCTGGCCTTGAACACTTGCGGGGAGGGGGCATCATACCAGAATACATCTATCACATTTCCAGTGCAAACCACAAACACTGATTCACCTCTCTGAAAACACAGTCATACACACTGGCTTTACAAAGCTCCATTCCAGTTGCTGACTGGGACAGCCATGTATCAATTCTCAACCCTACTCAACTGAGGCATAATCACACACCAGTGAACGACACATGCAAACACTGTCTGCAGTAATAGCTGCAGGAGAGGGGAAAAACCGGGCAGAGAAAAGAAAAAGGTTCAAGAAAGACAGGGATCTGCTGGAGAGGGTCCAGCAAAGGGCTACAAAGATGATGAGGGGATTAGAACATCTCTCATATGAGGAAAGGCTGAGGGACTTGGGTCTCTTCAGTCTGGAGAAAAGAAGATTGAGGGGGGATCTTATTTAATACTTACAAATACTTAGAGGGAGGGTGCCAGGGGGATGGGAGCAGTATTTTTTCAGTGGTGCCCAGTGATAGGACGAGGGGTAATGGGCACAAACTTGAACATAGGAAGTTCCATCTTAACATGAGGAGGGACTTCGTTACTTTGAGGGTAGTGGAGCACTGGAACAGGCTGCCCAGAGAGGTTGTGGAGTCTCCCACTCTGGAGACATTCAAAACCCACCTGGATGCCATCCTGTGCAACGTGTTGTAGGTGACCCTGCTCTGGCAGGGGGGTTGGACTAGATGATCTCCAGAGGTCCCTTCCAACCCTGACCATTCTGTGATTCTGTGATTCTGTAATATAATACCATGTAAGAACTGGGGATGAGAAGAGTTATAGACAGAAAACCAAAATGACAGCTTCAAAATACTCTACATGCAGAGAGGGTTCTTCAGCAGCAGTTTGTGGTCCCCTCAAGCATTTTGCTTTGCTGTTTTGGAGGAAACAAGTTAATTTGGAACTTTTCAGTAGCTATGGAATAAAAGGCCTGGATTGATTTCTTTGCAACAACTGCTGCCCCAAAGGGTTGTATTTGACAAACAGCAAATACAAATGGTAAATATTTTAAAAATGGGAGGTGACCATTAATTACAGACTTTCCATTTTCATTTTGTTTCTCCCAAATGAAAGGATGATTCACTATAATAACTATAAGCCAACCCCAAGATGTGCAATAGTCAGATATTTGATGTAATTCTCAGGTAGACAAAGGCAAAATGCAATCTTATTCTCACAGTTTATTGCTGTAATCTTAGTAATTAAATCAACTGATGTCTCTACTCTACAAGAAAAAGTATAAAATTGTCCTGGTCTGAGGTAAAACAG
>NW_009648378.1:0-1905 GCF_000708025.1 Charadrius vociferus
AGGTTGTTCAGGGGGCTTAGGTAAAGGACATCGTGGCAGCAGCGCGACTGCAGTAGACTTAACCAACATTTCTGTGGGGGTCATTTTTTCATCCCCCTTTTCTGTTCCCATTGCTGCAAAGCGGATGTGGCAACAGTCCTTTCGGCTTTCATTTCTTTCAAAGTTTCAGATATCAGCCTCCACACGGTAGAGAGTTTCTGAGCATCCTTAGATCCCTTACTAACTTCGTCCCACAGAGCGGCACCTATAAGGTCCCAGGTATGAGTAGCATAAATCGCATCAACTGTGGGGATCGTATTTCTATCACGCGCCCACACTAACAGCGCTTTCAAGGCATGCTCATTATACTTTAATCCTCTCCTAGAGAGCATAAGTTGGAGGAGTTCCACCGCTGCTTCCTGCTCCTTAGCTTGCGCGGACCCCATCTCCTCCCCGGCCGCTCACCTGATCAGGGCGAGATTCCCAGGCTATATTGCCACTTAAGCACGCTTAATCCTTCTTCCGAGTGCCGGGGCAGCACTCACCTCACGACCGGCCTTTCCGATCCCTCTTCCCGTCAGGTCATCAGAATATCCAACGCTGAACTGAGGGTCCCTGTTCGGGCGCCTCTTATTGACGCGGAAGCTCGGACAAATACACAACGACCAATACGATCAAGGTAAATGCCACTTTATTGCACAGATAGCTCAGCTATAATAGACAGTTCTCTCCCGCGCCACGCGACACTCAAGCAGCAATTGGTTATATGGATAGTTCACACGAGCATCCTTACTATATGATTGGCTAGCCCTGGCTGTCCACGCGCACAGTTACCTTCTTTTATGTTTTGCTCGAAGTCCTGCTTATCGGTACATTCAGCAACAGTTATTTCCTCCCTCTACATAACTCAGCTGTTCACAAAACACCGTTCGACCTTCTACATTCCTTGAAGCTTACGCTGTTGTCAACAAGTCCTCAGTGCTTGGGGATGCTCACAGGGCGACCGTTGATCTCTAAGAATTCTCCCACACCTTTTTCCATGTTGGTCCATTTACTTGGACAGCATTCGATATCATCCTTAAAGGGATACCTGTGCTTTATGGTTGACACAAGTCGCTTCCAGAGACTGAGAGTGTTTGTCTTTCTCCCAATCTCTTTATCAATACCTCCATCCTTGGTCAGGTTTCCCAATTGCCTAGCTTCTCTGCCCTCTAAGTCTATGGTATCTGCCCCACTATCCCAGCATCGGAGCAACCAGGAGATAAGTGTTTCACCTTTGTGACGACTAAAGTCCTTCGTAATATTTCTCAGATCTTTCATAGACAAGGATTTAACAACTACCTCTACATCTGAGTCCTCCTGTGGTGAGGCTGCCCGAGAAGGACCTTCTCCAGGATCTGCTCTAGAAGGACTCTCGCCTTTGTCTGTTTTAAAAGGTCTCTTTCCTTTGTTTGGTCTTGAAGGACCCTCTCCTGGATCTACTCTAGAAGGGCCTTCTCCTGGATCTTCCTCAGAACTCTCTCCCAAGCTATCTGGCTTGAGCTGGTCCTTGTCATAAGAGACAGTGGAACGAGATGACCTCTTTTTCTGCTTCCTGGTCACCGGGGCAACTTGTACCGGTTCTGATGGAGTTCAAATAGCAGCAGTATTCATTATAGGAGCAGCTGGAATAGTGAGATGCTTGTTGTCGTGACCAGAGTAACTTTTGCCGGGACAGGTGGCAGCGGGGCCTGTGCCATTGCAGTGTGTGGGGCAGCTGATGGTGGTGCTGGTGCCACTGCAGGCAGCGGTGTGACTTTCATTGCATACTGTGGAGTAGATGGTGCCGGCGGGGGCATGACTGTCGCTGGGATGGGTGGTGGAGGGGCCTGTGTTGCTACAGGAGGGTGTGTGTGGGGGGGCAGCTATGACCCGGACGGGGCGGGG
>NW_009648378.1:2273-3626 GCF_000708025.1 Charadrius vociferus
GGACCCCAGATGGGACCGACAGATGCTCTCCTCTACCCCTCTTCAGAGAGAGGGGCAGAGGAGGAAAAAGAGACTTACGAGTTTAGAAGGAACTAAACTACTTTAATGAAATATTAATAATAAAATAAAATTTTTTAAAAAATGAAATATATACAAAACCGTATCAAGCTCCCGAGATGACAATCACTACACCGGCTGGCACTGGGGCAGTCCCAGGCTGGACTCAGTGACAGACGGGAACTGGATTCCGGATCTGCATTCAGGATCGGGATCTCAGGCAGACGAACAGAGTCCTCCTCAGACGTCGGCCACTGCAGGAAGAGAGAGAGAGATGACCCTTCAATCCCTCAGCCTTTATACTGAGCATGAGGCAGATGGGATGGAATACCCTGGTTGGTCAGGTTTGGGTCACCTGTCCTGTCCACTCCTCCTTGCAGGTGGGACCCCACTATGCTTTTCCGCTTCCGACCCTCCAACGGGGCAAATAACAAAGTTGGTTGGCCTTGGTTGTTATAGCAATAAGTATAAGCAAGGTCCTCTCTGCATACCATGCCTGGGCATCAACTATAAACATAGGTCTTATCATTCTGAGAGTGAACATTGTCTGCACAATATGCTGTTAATTTCAGTTGTTAGAGAGGCCCAGCTAAGAAGCGAAGTTACTGACCAAAATTGGTTCTGTTTTACCTCAAACCAGGACAAGGGTTTATCCCTCAAGCTCTAAAAAAAACCCCAAAACCAAATACTTTCTATTTCTCCAAACTTAAAAGCAAGCCTAAGTCTGACCACAGAATAATAGAGCAAATCTTCACTAAAACCTCAAATGTCTGTCATGTTATAGTAGCTACCTCTCACCATGATTAGATCACCAACATGTTCATACATGTAAGCAGCTTTCTCTACCCATTGCCTATTTTAACATTATCATCAGCGCAGCCATTTGTAAAGAGGGAAAATCAGAAAAAGTATGCAGTGTCATTCAATTAAAACTTCACTATCCTACAACTGTTGGTGTGGACTGGGTAGCAGAAGCACCATCACTATTGTATGTACAAGTTTAACCACTAACCAAATTCAAAAGTATACTTAAACCATGCATGACACATACTAGTTCAGCTCAACACAACATAGCAGATGGAACCATCTGAGCAAGAACAGAGGTTATCAATGGAAGAATGGATTTATACACTTCCCCATAAGAAACTGTATGTGTATTATTAGAGTCATGGCTCGTTCTAATTTGACAGTGCACTATCAGACAGTCATGTTCTTCCTTCCTCCCTTTCATAGAATGGTTTAGGTTGGAAAGGACCTTGAAGATCATCGAGTTCCACCCCCCCTGCCATAGGCAGG
>NW_009648378.1:4020-7071 GCF_000708025.1 Charadrius vociferus
CAGCAGGTCCATGTCCTTCTTATGTTGGGGGCCCCAGAGCTGGACATAGTACTCCAGGTGGGGTCTCACGAGAGTAGAGTAGAGGGGCAGGATCACCTCCATTGACCTGCTGGCCACACTTCTGATGCAGCCCAGGATACGGTTGGCTTTCTGAGCTGTGATCGCGCATTGCTGGCTCACATTGAGCTTCTCATCCACCAACACCCGCAGATCCTTCTCCTCAGGACTGCTCTCCAGCCATTCCCTGCCGAGCCTGAATTTGTGCTTGGGATTGCTCCGACCCATGTGCAGGACCTTGCACTTGGCTTTGTTGAACTGCATGAGGTTGGCATGGGCCCACCTCTCCAGCCTGTCCAGGTCCCTCTGGATGGCATCCCTCCCCTCCAGCATGTCTACCTCTCCACACAGCTTGGTATCATTGGCAAACTTGTTGAGGGTGCACTCGACCCCACTGTCCATGTTGACAAAGATGTTGAACAGTATGGGTCCCAGTACCGACCCCTGAGGAACACCGCTCATCACTGGTCTCCACTTGGACATCGAGCTGTTGACCGCAACCATCCAGCCAGTTCTTTATCCACCGAGTGGTCCATCTGACAAATCCATGTCTCTCCAATTTAGAGACCAGGATATCATGCAGGATTTCTTTCAAATGAAGAAAAGCAGCAGTTCCACAAACATATATAACCAACATTACAGACAAGCTCCAAGCTCTCACAGGGAAACAGAGAGCAAGTACCTAGGGCAAAGTTTCCTACAGAAAGCTTCAATATACAACATATTACCAATCCAAGGCAAATGTAATGGCATGTTAAAGTAGAATGGCAATGTGTTTTTTCCAAGGGCACAATAGACAAACTTAATGAAAGAGCAACATTCTTCTGGACTGGGCAAAGCCTTCTATACAAAAGTGTTCCAAATTTCTAGTTTTACAGTATGCTCACTCATCTACCCCTCTCATTGAGGAGAGAAACTGGACTTCACACGATCCGATGTGAATCATATAGAAGCCATTTTATTGATATTCTACTGTCCCTTATATACAATTTTTCTATCCCTACTCGCGTTCACGCATTAGTTGATCGGTTAATAGTCCTGTGCACAAGGCAAGCATGCAACTCGGATTGGTTCGTTCTAATCTCTGTTTTTCCCACCTGCTCGTCCGACTCCTCCAAACTTGTTTTTCTCAACCTGCGTGAAACAGTTGCTGTCGCTTTTGTTTTTCTTTCCTCCAGGTAAGGCCTGTTTTCTTGACTCCTCAGGGTTTCATTTAAAGTTCTTGCTTTTCACCTCAAGGAGAATGGGCTTGTGGCATTTTAATTTTTTACCATGTAAAAGGAGGGGAAAAAAAAATAAATGCAGAAGCTTTTTACTCCTTAGCTTAAGTGACAATTTCTTAGCTTTTTCTTGGCCTGAATGGAATATTTGTAAAATAGTAACAAAATTTTAACAAAAATAAAAAAGCAAGTTTTGAACAAGCCATTATTTTAGGTTGCTCTGCAAGAAGCATACTACTTGATTTCTGCTACAAGCGGCCTTCCTCCCCGGGAGCCACTGAGGCTCACCTGAGGTGAAGAGGACAATGGCTTTGGAGCAGCTGTACTTGGCCGAGTTGACGTGCAGGTCCTTGAGCTTCTCCACCTGCTCCTGGAAGAGTGGTCCATGGAGGCTACATTGCAGTCAGCAGATATGGGTAACACGTGGAGGCCAGCAGCGGCCAGGAGTGGGGCTACATGGAGGGACATGGAGCACTGCTCTGCGTTGAGCACGAAGAGCTCGCTCCAGGTGAATGGCCAGCTCACAGATGTTCTTGATGCCTGTAATGTTGTTGGACTGCATGTACTGGTTGTCATAGCAGGAGGAAGGGTAGGGTTTGGCCCACAGCAGCAGAGATATGTATCCCAAAAGATAGTGCCCGTTGATGGGGTACCCGTTGTTCAGCACATACTGGCCTGGGTTTGGCTGGATGAGCAGCATCCTTCCTCACTGAACCACTGATAAAAAGAAGTAAAGAAAGAGAAGAAATACGCATCCATGAGGTTTTGTCATGGTTTAGGCCAAATTGGCCACTTCAAACTTTCTCCAAAGTGCGAAATTGCACAACAGCTGTCATAACCTGCACTGGAAAGTAGCCTGAACCTCAGCAAGAGCCCAATAATCTCCTAAATTGTTCTCTAGCAACACCAAGTATGATGAGCATTGCAAAGACAAGAAATGCCAGGGTAGAGACAGTACAAATGCCATCACACTTATGTGGCCTTTTCATACCACACCAGCAAAAAAGGAGGAGAAAAAAAAAAAAAAAAAAATGAAAGCCAAAACCCCAAACTGTTTTTAAAAATTTTGGGAAAAACAGAACAAAACAAAACCACAATTAAAAGGAACTTTAAGAGCTGAGAAACATCATACAATATACGGCAAAATCCTAAACTTAACAGGACTTTTAAAATAAAAAGTTAACCATATTTGACTAAAAAAATAAAACAGGTAACCAGTTTAATTAGACCATTTAAGAAAATAAAGAAGTCCTTTGCATTGGGAAGTAAAGTGAGGTCCCAGTTGAGTGGAGGCTAACAAATGTGATGCTCATCCACAAGAAGGGCCAGAAGGAGGATCCAGGGAACTACAGGCCTGTCAATGGAGGGTCGGAAGCGGAAAAGCATAGTGGGGTCCCACCTGTGGGGAGGACCGGACAGGACAGGTGACCCCAAACTGACCAATAGGGTATTCTATCCCATCTGCCTCATACTGAGTATAAAAGCTGAGGGATCAAAGGGTCAGCCCTCTTTCTTCAATGGCCAGCATCCGAGGAGGACTCTGTCTGTTTGTCTGCCTTTGATCCCAATCCATGCATTCCCGAATCCAGATCCAGATCTGCAATCCAGTTCCCATCCATTGCTGAGTCCAGTCTGGGGCTTTCACAGAATTCACAGAATTCACAGAATTGTTAGGGTTGGAAGGGACCTCTGGAGATCATCTAGTCCAACCCTCCTGCCAGAGCAGGGTCACCTACAGCACGTTACACAGGACAGCGTCCAGGCGGGTTTTGAA
>NW_009648378.1:7322-10355 GCF_000708025.1 Charadrius vociferus
CCCCCCCAAGACTTATAAACACAGATTAAAAATATTTTTAAAAAGTCAAGGAAAGAAAGACAAATCTGCCCCTTCCCCCCTCAGAACAAAAAGCAACCCCACGCATAGAAATAAAATCAAATAAATCCTCTGGGTAGTAAGAAAGCAGCTTAAAAATCACAGCCAGCTCTTAAAAATATAGCCAGGCTCTGTTGTGGATATCAGACGTAATGATTACCCTGGTAGCATTCAGATTCACAAGTGAACTGCTGTGCTCCTTTAAAAAAATTCATAAAAATAAATGTGTCCATATTCTTCAAAAATACCATAACATCACTTTTAAAACCAGAACAGGTCAGAGCCCCCTAGCTCCCCACTGCTCTCTTTATTACACAGAACAAGCTTTCCATACAGGATCCCCCCCCTGCTGCCAAGCAAAGTTTTCCCTCGTAAAAGGAAAAGAAAGATTAAATATTATCAAGGGAAGGGAGTACGTAAAACAAAAAAGTACAAACTTATAATAGCTAAACATTCAGGGGTGAAAAGGGGATGGTGTAATTAATATCTTTGGTGTGCTGTTGCCACTGAAAAAGCATGCAGCATGCAGTCAGCTTTGCTCAGTGAATGCACAAGCTTACGACTGCAAAACACCGGATTCATTAACCATCTCGACACAGAGCATAAGTATGCCTCTAGTCCTGAAAGTTGACACAAGCTTTTTTTTTTTTTTTAATGTGTGTGTGTTTTACTTCATCTGTGCCAGCGTTTTAAATGGCATGCCATGTTAACAAAGGTAACTTAAGAAGAAGATACAGCTACTCAGGCTTATTTCTATACACACATACATGCACTCTCTCACACACACACACACTCTCGCACACAAATAATTAATCTTTCTTGCATGCCATATTTTCTCAACTTTCTCTTTTATTCAAATTTAGTAGAGCACATCTGTTCCTCACTGAGCCCTCCAAGTCTCCTGAGTTGGACGTTTCTCCTGCTCTCCAGCCCATCTCTGTTTTTAAACTTGGCAGTTGTGGGAAAGTAATGGAAGATGCGCGAGGAGGATTGTAAACACGCTCAAGTGACTTGCACCTGGGGTGTCGGAAAACACATATATCACACTAATCGTTGTTTAGTCTTATGTGCTCAACAAGTAGAACATCTTCACTAAGATAACATGGGCCTGTGATGGACTCAGAGGCACCTTATCGAACATACCTGAGATTCCTGCCCTGCTGTTGGAGAAGATCAAAGCACAGTGGAAAACTACGCCTGCTTGAATCCCTGATAAAGAGGCAAGAACAGCAGGTTCGAACTCTCTCCCGCTAGCAAGGACTCTCTCGCTAACAATGACTCTCTCTAGCAAGAACCGAGCTCCGCAGTGCCTGCAGTCCTGCTTGTGTGCCTCTGCCTGGGTGCTTCTTCGGAGATCCCCTGGTTCGTGAGGTATCGAGATTACATTTACTCTTTGCATTTCATCCATGGTTTTGGGGTTGTTCCTGCGTCCTGCCTGCTCACACAGCAGTTATTTAGTTATTTTTCAATTAACTGAAAGCATAATTCTAAGTTTATTTGCTTATTTTCCCAGACATCTACCAACAGCCCCTGAAGCTATCAATGAAGTCATCATATTTTCAAGGTCTTTACGATCTGGAGCAGCTCCATTCCTTGTGTGTGTGTGTCATATAAAATATAATTTTAAAACCAATTAAGGCACTAGTAATCCCCATTCCAGAAAATTGCCTGTTTCGCTGATGTGACTCTAAGACACCTTTAACAACAGTCCCTGGATAAACTTTAACTGTAAGCTGAGAAATATATTTTGAGAAGAAAAGAGGGCAGGAAATCTTCCTATAAGAAAATGAGCCTTAATGCATAGAAAACCACAGCAACTTTTGGAAAGGAGAAGAAAAACAAATAAACACTTGGAAATGTTTAGGAGCCCACTGCCAGATGCAGACTATGAATTCTGCTAAAATGAGAAGGATTGGTAAACAGATTATAAATCGCAATTTGTATGTAGGCTTTAAGGAGAGGGTGGAGTTTGATGAATAAATAAAATGAGCAGCATGCTAAAAATGGCTCAGTCACAAACTTTTCTTTGAACGCATGGAGGCCAAATCTTGTACAGAAGTACACCCCAGGGCACTGGGAAGCACAGGGAAGCAGAGATACATTAGGACATTTCCCTCTCTTTTTGTTTTTTTTATTCTTTCTTGCTTACACCTCTTTCATCTTTCTTTCAGGCTAGGAATAGATCTACTGAGAGCTGTTGTGGGTTTAAAAATAAATTATAGGGTGGGAGCAGGGAGAGGAAGCTGAATGGAAGCACATCTTGTACAGAGAGATGTATCTCTCCCCACCCACCCAGTCTCATGCCAACAATAGACAAAACCACATCCACACACAGAAGCATGGTCACACACATACACACGTGCACAGATAGCACCTAAATGATAAATATTTTGTGAGCAATCATAATAATAAATTTTCAGCACAATGAGCAGGGAAGGGAAGAGTGTGGTGGTGCTGGGGAAGGAAGTGGGGAGGAGCAGGAGGAGGGCAGTGGGCACAAACCCAAAAGCAAAAGAAAACACTGACCACTATCAACAATAACAACAAAACCTGGTGCAAAGCTGCCAGATGGAGTGCACGCACAGGGATGTACAATGCAAATATACAGTGCATGTACAATGTAAATATAGAGACCTAGATCACCACGGAGAGCTGTAAAAATATATATATAAGTGCGCATGTGTGTCTTGCACACACACGTATATATCGCCATAGTGAGAGAGAGCAATAGCACAGTAGGGAAGAAATATTCACCTTCCCACCTCATGCCCACTTTGAGGTGCTTCTTGAGGCAGCAGTACTGTCACTGGTTGCGGTGGTGCTGATCGATGAGACAGTCCCTGTTGGCACGGTACGTGTAAATTAAGTTCCTATGGACGCTCCTCTTGAAGAAACATTTGCAGCCCTCGCAGGTGAACTGGCCGTAGTGCTTGCTGCTGAATTTATCACCGCACACCACACACTCGATGTGGTACT
>NW_009648378.1:12201-14000 GCF_000708025.1 Charadrius vociferus
ACACACAAAATGGCTGAAGCAAAACAATTCCTGAGTTCTATCTCTCACAATACACCCCCTTTTACTTATTACATTTTTGCTGAAGCCCATTCACAGTATTAACCTCATGAAAAACCCTTCTATTCACTTTATAACATGTTAATTAACAAGATAACCCAGCAAATGCACAGATGATAACCCAGCAAATGCACAGATAACCCAGCAGTCATTTATCTTCTCGTCATCATCTGTGTCCATGTTGTCGGTCTGTAATTTTCTGTAGTACTCTGAGGGTGCCACTCATTCTCCCCTTATTTATCTTTTAAAGGTTAACTTAAGGGGGTTGCTTCCCTGAGTTACGGTCCATTCTCCAAGAGGTGGAGCTACTGGCCCTTTGACTCTAGTAGCAGGAGTCCACCCTTTTTCTTCAGTCCTTACGGCTGCTTCAGTTGTCAGGAGTACCAGAAAATGTCCTTCCCATGCTGGGGTTAGGGTATCCTCTCTCCAGGATTTTACAAGCACCCAGTCTCCAGGCTGTATCTGATGCAGACTAAAGTCCAAGAGGGCTGTTTGAGGTCACAAATAATTTCTAAGATATACATCATTAATCTCGGGGACTGGTACACCTTCTCTTCCCAAATGTGATAAATGACTTAGTCCCAAATCGGGTTGCAATTTAAGTTTACAATTAAATGAATAAATGCAAGCAAACAGCACTGGGTGCGTCGGGAGCCTCTGCTCTACCAAGACGCGCTGTACAGTTCCTGTTTCTGGTTTATATCCTTTCTGCTCGACTCTGCCAGAGCTTTGAGGATGCCAGGGGGTGTGGAAGTCCCTTCGTATCTGCAAGGCTGTACACATCATCTGCAATATTCTTGAGGTGAAGTGGGTTCCCCTATCAGAGTCTATCCTCTCTATTATCCTGTATCGGGGAATAATTTGCTCTAGCAAGATTTTGGCCACATTGGAGGCAGTGGCGGTGGTTGTAGGAAAAGCCTCTACCCAGTGCGTGAGATGATCCACTATTACTAATGAGTACTTCCACCTTTGTACTTTAGGAAATTCCATATAATCTACCTGAATGCTCTGAAATGGCCTAAGAGCTAGCATTCGTCCTCCTTCAGGAGCTTTTTCATTACCTTCTTATTTACTTTCTGACAAATTAAACATCGATCTGTTATCTGTTTAGCTACAGCATATACTCCCAAGCACTCATGAATAGCCTAGACAGTATCTCCCTAGTAACAGCCTTATTTAACATTTGTCTCCCATCTTGTAGGATCCACTTGCCTTCCTGGGTCTTTACACACCCCATCTTTTGGAGAGATTTCTCCTCTTCTTCAGTGAATATCGGTAACTTAACTGTCACTTCCTTACCGGGTACTAAGATTTGCATTTCAGTGCTCTTATCTAGAGCTGCTTCTTTTGCCTGTTCATCGGCCAGTCTGTTACCTTTGGCTTCCAGAGTATTCCCCCTCTGGTGCCCAGGCACATGCACCGCTGCAATCTCTTCTGGCTTGCTCAGAGCTTCTAGTACTTCCGATACTAATTGTTCATGTACTAATTCTTTTCCCCTGAAAGAAATTAACCCCCGTTCCTTCCATATTTTTCCAAAAATGTGAACTACCCCAAAGGCATACTTGGAATCGGTATATATTGTTCCATTCTCCCCTTCCAATAGTTCCAAGGCCCGTTTCAATGCATACAATTCACACGTCTGGGCCGACCAGTTATTAGGAAGCCTTCCCCTTTCCATTACATTATTCTGTATTATCGCATACCCGTTATGACACTTCCCACTTTTACACTGAGATGACCCA
>NW_009648378.1:14935-18551 GCF_000708025.1 Charadrius vociferus
GGGTCCGCCCTTCTGCGATGCTCCCAGGTGCCGCCCCGGGTGCCGCCCTCTGGCCGCCCACTTACCGGGTGCGCAGCGAATCTCGCTGCGCTCTTTCACAGCTCCTTTAGAACTGCCGCGGGTGGTGCTGGCTCCGCCCCTGCCGCGTCAGCAGCCCTACCCCCAGGCTGCCGGTTTTGACACAAACACGAGGGCGAGCTTGTCGCCTTCTCCGGCTTTGAAAAGCCCCAAAAGAGCCCCTTGCCGGCCCTTTTCGCCTCCGATCCCCTTCCCCAGTGCGGACTTACCTACACTGGAGCTGGTCTCCTCGGCGAGACTTCCGAGTGCCTGCCAGTGATATGATTGTCATCCTGGGATCTTGATACTGCTTTTGTATACATTTCATTATTTTCTTTTTATTTTATTGTTAATATTTCATTAAAGTAGTTTAGTTTCTTCTAAACTCATAAGTCTCTTTCTCTCTCCCTCCTGTCCTTGGAGAGAGAGGTGGGGGAGAGCATCTGTCATTCATCTCAGTGTCCAGTCCAGCCCAAACCATGAAAATCCTTAAGGTTAGTAAAATATTTATCAGATATTTACGATAAGTGCACCTATATTGCAGGTCACTGGGCAATGTATACGGGGAAATTATTTGCTTGAAAGGCAACAGACAGGGAGAAAAACATATATTGGGATTTGCTTTAGAACTCCAAAGGCTTAGGATTTTCTTACACTCATAATATCTATTGATATTATTGAGCTTTAATTATTTTAAATGATCAGGCATATGCATTTATTTGGATTTTATTTTATATTTTTAAATATAAATATATTTATTTTATATTTTTAAAGGTGGCAGAGGGAAGGCTTAATTCTACCTTTAGAACGAGATTAAAAAATAATAATTAAATGATACAAAGCTCAATTCAGTTATTGACTTCAGAGAAGTGAAATCCATGGAAGAAATAATGCAATACCTGTTTGCCAAAACTGAATTATTATCCCATCTAAGAAAGTGACTTAATGTGAAAACTGTGTGCCTCACTTTTTTATATGGCAATGTGTAAATAAGGGAAAGCTCTATATTTCTTCATGCAGCCTATAGAAAAGAAATTATGTAAATAAATAACCATTATTGTTCAGCACACTCCAGCCTTCCCTTTTCTAGTAGTGGGAATGTATTTCATGTTACACATTCAGAAGTTTAGTGTTCAGAAAATAAAGATGTGTCCTAGTTTGAGGTAAAACGGAACCAATTTTGTTCATAACTTTGCTTCTTAGCTGGGCCTCTCTAACTACTGAAATTAACAGCATATTGCGCAGACAATGTTCACTCTCTCAGAGTGATAAGACCTATGTTTATAGCTGATGCCCAGGTATGGTATGCAGAGAGGACCTTGCTTATACTTATTGCTATAACAACCAAGGCCAACCAACTTTGTTATTTGCCCCGTTGGAGGGTCAGAAGCGGAAAAGCATAGTGGGGTCCCACCTGCAAGGAGGAGCGGACAGGACAGGTGACCCAAACCTGACCAACGAGGGTATTCCATCCCATCTGCCTCATGCTCAGTATAAAGGCTGAGGATCAAAGGGTCAGGGCTCTTCCTGCAGTGGCCGACGTCTGAGGAGGACTCTGTTCGTCTGTCTGCGATCCCGATCCTGAATGCAGATCAGGAATCCAGCTCCTGCCCGTCATGGAGTCCAGCCTGGGACTGCCCCAGTGCCAGCCGGTGTCGTGATTGTCATCTCAGGAGCTTGCTACAGTTTTGTATATATTGCATTATTTCTTTTTTTTTTTAATTTTATTATTAATATTTCATTAAAGAGGTTTAGTTCCTTCTAAACTCATATGTCTCTTTTTCCTCCTCTGCCTCTCTCTTTGAAGAGGGGTAGAGGGGAGCATCTGTCGGTCCCATCTGGGGTTCCCCAGGTCCCCAGTAGCCGATTTGGCCTAAACCACAACAAGATATAATCATCTGGCATATAAATACAAATCTAAGTTCTTATTGAGCTGCAAATAGATATATTGGATTTATGTTGTCTATCTTGGTCCCTCCCTAGAAAGTTTTATTTATTACAAGAAAAATGTAGGGTTAATTAATAACTTTAAAAAAAAAAAAAAGAGGCAGGTAAGAAGCAGGTTTTGGGTCATGACCCAGTTGTTTGATGGTGTACAGTATTTTATGGATTAAATATATTATCCAAACTGCAAATATAAAAAACACAATGGGAGAAATCTATGCCAGTTTTAAATAGATAGTCCTTAGCAAATGGCTTAGAGCAATATGCCTAAAAATGTCTTTTCCATCAGTCAAAGTTTGTTTAAAAGTTGGATGACTGAGAAAGGCTTCCAATGAATTCCCCTCTGGCTAAGCAATCAGAACAAGTTTAATCAAAAGGGGAAATGTGTGGATGGGAGTAAGGGTAAGGGGTAGATTACTCTTGACAGATGTATTTCCATTTTATGAGGTGCCCCATGCAATCCTGCTCCAAAATAATATTATTGTTCCCTTTCTAAACCCCGCTAATGCTCCACTGAATTGTAGGAACAGGCTTTTCCCCTCATAAACATTTCATTACTTTTTTTTAATATGTGGAAATGGCGTGATCATCTAAAGACACTAGCTACATTCCTAGCCAAGGTCAATCACTCGAGGAAGGTAAACTTGGGGGGGGGGGGGGAGAACCTAAATGTGTCCTCGTTTGGAGCCTCATTTGAGGCCTTTTCGGGATAAAAGTGCTAAGACTCAGGCCAGCCCCTCTCTACTTAGGAATAATCTCTCAAAGCTGGGTCTGAAAAAAATGTCTGTCCCGGAATGACCCTATTTATTGATGAGCATCCTGAAATGAATGGGAATGGAAAGTATGTAAGTCTGCAGGCAGACTCTGGAATAAAATAAGCCTCATAAATGCTACCAGGTCTTTTTGACACTTCTGAAAAACATGTTTCCATCAGGAAGACTTACTAAGATAAAGTGTATTAAAGTATTGAGCTGGTTATTCAGTAAATATTCCATTTGTTTTAAGATCTGCACTTTATCCTTTGCAAAGAAATATCCCCCCAACACTATAAAACTGCATTTCTACTGGAAATAAAAGGGGTAAGTCACAGTACATGTCTCTGACCACCCTGCATACAAATTAGATACTCCTGTCTAAATAAATTATCTGATGTTCAAATCAACATTAATACTACATTCACTACATTATGACTTGTACAAATTTGAAAGTAATTTTAATAAAATGTAAATACTATTTTTCATGCATGAAAGGCAACAAATATTGATGTATTATAAACTGCTTACTGTTAAACAAGGCCTTTTAATGATTTGCCAACTTTGTGCAGGAATCGCAGAATCACAGAATTTTCAGAGTTGGAAGGGACCTCTAGAGATCATCTAGTCCAACTCCCCTGCTAAAGCAGGATTGCCTAGAGCACATTACTCAGGACTGCATCCAGGCGGGTTTTGAAAATCTCCAGAGAAGGGGACTCCACAACCTCCCTGGGCAGCCTGTGCCAGTGCTCTGTCACCCTCACCGTAAAGAAGTTTTTCCGTGTATTGGAACAGAACTTCCTATGTTCCAACTTGTGCCCATTGCCCCTCGTCCTGTCACTGGGAATCACCGAGAAGAGTCT
>NW_009648378.1:19060-19294 GCF_000708025.1 Charadrius vociferus
AACTTGCTGAGGATACACTCTGTCCCCTCATCCAGGTCATTAATGAATATATTAAACAAAATTGGACTGAGTATTGACCCCTGGGGGACACCACTGGTTACAGGCCTCCAACTAGACTTCGTGCCACTGATCATAACCCTCTGAGTCCTGTCACACAGCCAGCTCTCAATCCACCTCGCTGTCACCTTATCCAACCCACACTTCCTCAGCTTCCTAATGAGGATGGTGTGGGAG
>NW_009648378.1:19380-20646 GCF_000708025.1 Charadrius vociferus
TCAAACATGATTTACCCTTGGTAAATCCGTGTTGACCACTTCCGATAACTTCCTGTTCCTCAACGTGTTTGGAGATGACATCCAGAATGAGTCGCTCCATTACCTTCCCAGGGGCAGAGGTGAGACTAACCAGTCTGTAGTTCCCTAGGTCCTCCTTCTTGCCTTTTTTGAAGATTGGAGTGATGTCGGCCTTCCTCCAGTCCTCAGGCACCTCTCCTGTTCCCCATGACCTTTCAAAGACGATGGAGAGTGGTCTAGCAATAACATCTGCCAGCTCTCTCAGCACTCGCGGGTGCATCCCATCAGGGCCCATGGACTTATGAATGTCCAGCTTGGCCAAGTGGTCTCTGACCCGGTCATAAGCAATAATCAGGTCTCCCCTCAGCCTTTAATGCTTTTAATTTTGCTTCGGCCTGGTTTAAAGTCGTATTTATTGCAACTATTTCATTGTTACTAACGGGGAAGACCAGTTTAAAAGAGAATAAAAAATAAAGCAACCAAAAAACCCCACAACAAGCAGAAAAAGTGGCAGTTAGTCCCATCCTGGTGATAATTAGAATAATTAAAAGATTACATTTTGAGGCTTCTTATCTTGCCTTATTTTTATTTCCTGTATTTCCTTTATATTGTCCATCTTTGATGTTTATAAACTTCTCTCTCACAGGTTATAATAGTAGAAGATGTATTATATTCTTATAGGCTACAATCAGAGCACTTCAAAAGAGATGTAATATACTTTCCTGCTAGTTAATTTGAACCAACTTTCACAAGAAAAAATTGCTAACATGCATGCACGCACGCTTCCACCACCTCCACTTAATTTAATATTTTTTAGGCAATCTGTTAAAATTCCACTTTTTCTGTAGTTTTGCACAGTGGAAAGATTTATCTCTGCTCTATTGCATATCCTGTTAGACTTCCTCCTTCCATTACGTTATTATATTTTGGTCTTTCAAAAAAGAAAGATCGTATCAACTTTTATGATCCCATATAACTTAGCAACTGCAAAGGTGAAGCAGTTACTTACCAGGGGAAATGGGGTAGCAGGAAGGCACTGTTATTTATGAGTGGTGCTGGTGCCCCCCTGTCCCAAACCCTGGAGGGCGGGTGTGCCTCAGGGAGGCCTGCACCCTCGCCTCTTCCTGGATAAGGTGGGGGACCGGGGGGGCCCTAGGAGCCCCGTGCCTGCTACCCCAGCTCTATGTAGCCCCAGGGGGATGACCCCATCTCTTCAAGCCCAGGGGACTGGCAGGGGCACCCCCAGCC
>NW_009648379.1:0-871 GCF_000708025.1 Charadrius vociferus
TTTTGGGAGGGGAAATGCCAATTTTTGGTGCGTAGGGGGTTTTGGGGTGAAACTCCTGGGTTTTGGGAGGACGGGGATGGGGTTTTTGGAGGGAAAACACCATTTTTGGGAGGATGGGGAGGGATTTGGGGAGGGGAAATGCCAATTTTGGGAGGAGAAAATGCTGATTTTGGGAGGACAGGGTGGGTTTTGGGGAGGAAAACGCCTTTTTGGGAGGATTGAGATTGGGTTTGGGGGTGAAACTCCATTTTTTTTTTCGAGGAAGGGGGTGGGATTTGGGGAGGAAAACCCCCTATTTGGGAGGAAGATGGGATTTTTGGGGTGAAAAACCCCTTTTTGGGAGGATGGGGATGAGGTTTTGGGGAAGAAAACCCCTTTTTGGGAGGGTGGGGATGGGATTTTGGGGTGAAACCCCCTTTTTGGGAGGAGGGGGAGGAGGTTTTGGGGAAGAAAACCCCTTTTTGGGAGGGTGGGGCTGGGATTTTGGGGTGAAACCCCCTTTTTGGGGAGGGCGAGGGTGGGATTTTTGGGGTGGAAACGCACATTTTTGGGGGGTGGGAGAGTAAAACCTTATTTTTGGGAGGGCAGGGATAGGATTTGGGTAGGAAAACCTTAGTTTTGGGAGAGCGGGGCTGGGATTTTGGGGTGAAACCCCCTTTTTGGGAGGGTGGGGAGGAGGTTTTGGGGAAGAAAACCCATTTTGGGGAGGATGGGGATGGGATTTTGGGGTGAAACCCCCTTTTTGGGGAGGGCGAGGGTGGGATTTTGGGGTGGAAACACTCCTTTTCAGGGGGTGGGGGAGTAAAACCTTATTTTTGGGAGGGCAGGGATAGGATTTGGGTAGGAAAACCTTAGTTTTGGGAGAGCGGGG
>NW_009648380.1:0-363 GCF_000708025.1 Charadrius vociferus
GATGAGGAGCGGGAGGAGGATGAGGAGATGGGGAACAGGAAAGGGGATGAGGAGGGGGGAGGAAGGGAGGATGAGGAAGATGGGGAATGGGAAGATGATGGGGAGCTGGGGGAGGATGAGGAGCGGGAGGAAGATGAGGAGCGGGAGGAGGATGAGGAGCGGGAGGAGGATGAGGGTGAGGGGGAGGAGTGGGAAGAAGATGGGGAGCGGGAGGAGGAGGAGATAGTTATGGGAAGGGGAAAGGGAATGAGAAGATGGGGAGCGGGAGGAGGAGGAGATAGTTGTGGGAAGGGGAAAGGGGATGAGGAGGGGGAGGAAGATGAGGAGAGGGAGGAAGATGAGGAGCGGGATGAAGATGAGGAG
>NW_009648381.1:0-516 GCF_000708025.1 Charadrius vociferus
TAACTGGGAGCCCTGGGGGGGGTTACTAGGGGATAACTGGGAGCCCTGGAGTGTAACTGGGAGCACCAAGGGAGTACTGGGGGATAATTGGGAGCTTTTGAGGGTAACTGGGAGCCCTGGGGGGGGTTACTGGGGGCACCAGGGAGTTACTAAGGGATAACTGGGAGCCCTGGAGGGTTACTGGGAGCAGTAGGGATGCCGGGGCGGGGGGGTTACTGAGAGCCCTGGAGGGTTACTGGGAGTCCTGGGATGGGGTTACTGGGGGATAACTGGGAGCCCTGGAGGGTTACTGGGAGCAGTAGGGATTACTAAGGTGTTACTGGGAGCACCAGGGAGTTACTGGGAGCACTAGGGGGGTACTGGGGCAAAACTGGGCATCCTGGAGGGTTACTGGGAGCAGTAGGGATTACTGGGGTTACTGGGAGCCCTGGGGAGGGTTACTGGGAGCACCAGGGGGTTGCTCGGGGATAACTGGGAGCCCTGGGGGATGTTACTGGGAGCACTAGGGGGGTACTG
>NW_009648382.1:0-665 GCF_000708025.1 Charadrius vociferus
TCGGGGTGATTTTGGAGAATAAAGAACATGTCCACATACGAGACCTCATCCCATTTCCCTTTCTCTTCTCAAAAACATCAGTTGCAATAAAGTATTATAATTCATTGTTCCATTAAAGGGCCATTTCTCCCCCTCGTCTAATTTATACAACGGCCACCACTGATTACAATACTTTATTAGAGTCTTTCTGTCCACACTCCCGCCAGGTGGTCCTCCAATATCCTTCCAATGAATCAAAATACAGCCTAAAGGGCTCCTTTTAACTATTCCACCACTTTGTTTTTCTCCCATAGTATTTGTTTGGTGTTTACCTTCCTAGTCGCACCCTGCAAAACTTTCTCTGTCTGCCTTCCTTGCTAGTTAAGGAATACGGCCTGATTAGACCGACAACAATAATACCTTACCCAAGAAAGAGAGTGCAAAGGCATACTCGCCCTACAGTGAATACACCTGAATTCAAGACAACTGCTGAGACAAGACTCCTGCCTTCCATTAAAAGAAATAATGTACTTATAACACTTTGAGCACTTAGCGCAAACAGGCAACAGTGATGAGAATGTGGGCAGGCACTAATGCGGGCTTTACGCTGGGGGGCCACACCACTACTCTCTTACATCCCTTCATCACACAAATCTTACTGGTTCTCCATATTTTCTAAATTCCCA
>NW_009648383.1:0-209 GCF_000708025.1 Charadrius vociferus
AGCAGTAACTCATCCCATCAGGACCCCCATCCCAGTGCAAACCCCCATCCTGGGAGGATCCCGATCCTGGCAGGACCCCCATCTCAGTGGGACCCCCCAACCTGACGGGACCCCATCCTGGCGGTGCTAACCCTCCCCGTGCCCCCAGGCCAGTGGAAGCAGTGCTGTGATGAGCTGATGAGGATCGAGGAGCCGGCGCCACGCCGGCC
>NW_009648383.1:6055-6742 GCF_000708025.1 Charadrius vociferus
CTGCTGCTTGTGCAGGAGAGCCTTCTGCAGGGGCACAGGGGGCACGGTCACCAGCCTGGCCAGGGCCATCCCTGCCCCTCAGAGGGCTCCATCCTAGACCCCGGCCAGTTCTGGGGCGTCTGCAGCACCCCATCTCCCCTGAGCAGGCAGCAGAGCCAGCCCAGCAGTGGGGCCGCCAGCCCCATGGCCCCGGCAGACCAGGTTGCACCCCTTAGCCCTGCCCTGGGTGGCTCCGTGGCCCCTTCCCCACCTGTCGGGCTGTCAGCAGGGACTCGTCCACCTCCTTCTTGAGCTCCCCATTGTCATCCAGCTCCCCCTTCTCCAGGGCGTCGAGCCAGCGCTCTTCCTCCTCCTCCTCCTCGCGGGCAGGGAAGCAGCTTTCCGAGTCCAGGTCCGGCAGGGGTGAGGGGTCCAGGTTGCTGTCCTCATCTAGGCCGGGCAGCGGGGAGGGTAGAAGAGTTACCGGGGACAGGGTGGGGCAGTGAAGTCACCCCATCCCGGGGTCAGACCACCCCCAAAAGCTGTGATGGGGCAACTCACACCACCCCGGACAACAGGGCCAGGCCACAGGAACTGTCCCCAGCCCCACCGCAGAGCACAGGGCTGCCCGTTTAGAGGGGACCAGAGCATCCCTGCAGGCTTGCCCTCCTGCTCCAGCCCTCTGAGGCTCCTCACCGCCCTTCCCTA
>NW_009648383.1:11289-12401 GCF_000708025.1 Charadrius vociferus
GGGGGGGTCGCGCGTGGCAAATCTGTGGGGCACGTGGTGCGTCCGTGGGGCACATGGTTCCCCCTGTGGGGTGCATGGTGTATCCGTGGGGTGCGTGGCACATCCGTGGGGTGCATGGTGTAGTGGTGGGGCGTGCCGTTCCCCTGTGGGGTACATGATGTATCTGTGGGGTGCGTGGCGCATCCGTGGGGTATGTGGTTTATTTGTGGGGTGCATGGCTGCCCCCTGGGATACATTATATATCTGTGGGGTGCGTGGCACATCTAGGGGGTGCGTGGTTCCCCTGTGGGGTACATGATGTATTTGTGGGGTGCATGGTACATCTGTGGGGTGCATGGTGTGTCTGTGGGGTGCGTTGTTCCCTTGTGGGGTACACAATGTATCCGTGGGGTTCGTGGCTTCACTGTGGGGTGTGTGATGTATCTGTGGGGTGTGTGGTTGCCCCATGGGACACATTATATACTTGCGGGGCACGTGGCACATCTGGGGGATGCATGGCAAATCCGTGGGGTCTGTGGCATATCTGTGGGGTACGTGGTACCCCCGTGGGGTACATGATATATTTGTGAGGGGCACGGCACATCCGTGGGGTGCGTGGCACATTTGTGGGATGCATGGTGTATCTGTGGGATGTGTGGCTCTGCTGTGGGGTACATGATATATCTGCGGAGCGTGTGGCACATCTGTGGGGTGCGTGGTTTATCTGTGGGGTGCATGGTTGCCCTGTGGGACACATGTATCCGTGGGGTGTGTGGCATGCCTGGGGGATGCATGGCACATCTGTGGGGTGCGTGGTGTATTTGTGGGGCGTGCTGTTCCCCCATGGGGTACACGATGTATTTGTGGAGCACGTGGCACATCTGGGGGCTGCATGGTAAATCCGTGGGGTGCGTGGCACATCTGTGGGGTACACGGTGTATCTGTGGGGTTTGTGGTTCCTCCACGGGGTACATGCCGTCGTATCTGTGGGGTGTGTGGCACGCCTGTGGGGTGCACACTGTCTCTGTGGGGTGCGTGGCTCCCCTGTGGGCTGGGTTGGGGCGGGGGCTGTTGGGGGGCAGTGAGGCTGCAGCCCCCATGGCTGGGGGGCTGTTCTGGGGCTGTGGGACAGG
>NW_009648383.1:16104-16726 GCF_000708025.1 Charadrius vociferus
CCACCGCAGGAGACCCGCATCCGCGCGGCAGAGCGGGAGGGGCGCGGGCAGCCCCACGGCATGGCCGTCACCAACCGGTACGGTGGCGAGGAGGTGACCCACACGCTGCTGGCCGAGAGCCGAGCTGAGGCGCAGCGATGGATGGAGGCCTTCTGGCAGCACTTCTACGACATGAGTGAGCACGGGCAAGACACTCCCCCCCTGATCCCTGCGCTACCCCCATCCCTGCTGGGATCCAGCCCAGTTAGACCACCCCACCCCGGTGGGACCCCCAGCCCTCTGGGGCCCCAGCCCAGTGGGACCCCCATCGTGGCAAGACCCCAGCCCAGCAGGATCTGCAGCATGGTGCAACCCCTATCCCGGCGGTACCCCCATCCCAGCAGTACCTTATCCTGTTGGGACCCCTACCCCAGCAGTATGTCATCCCAGTGGGACCCCATTCCAGCACTACCTCATCCTGACAGGACCCCCATCCCAGCGGGACCCTATCCCAGCAGTACCTCATCCCAGTGGGACCCCCATCCCATCGAGACCCCATCCCAGCAGTAACTCATCCCATCAGGACCCCAATCCCAGTGGGACCCGCATCTCATCAAGACCCCATCCCAGCAGTAACTCATCC
>NW_009648384.1:0-541 GCF_000708025.1 Charadrius vociferus
ATGTTTTGGGGCTGCGTGTCTCCTCCTTCCCGTTTCTCTTATAGATATACATAACTTTTATTAATTTTCCTTCGAAATAATGAACTTCGGGCTGGGTTTAGGGATCGGACGGGAGGAGCAAGGCTGGGTGCTCCCCAAGGCTAAAGCGGGGACCTTCCGGCCCCGTGGGGGGATGGGTGCGGAGCTCTCTGCTCAGCACCTCGCAGCGCTTGTGCGTCCTGCCGGCAAGGGGGGGAGGGAAGCGCTGCCTCCCTCCTCCGGGGAGGGGCTGATTTTCCCACCCTCCTCTTCCAGGAAGAGGCTGATTTTTGGGGGAGAAGTAAGATAAAAGGCGGTCACCAGTCTCCTCCACTTTGTCAGCGGCTCACAGGTTTAACGGCTGGGAGGAAACGGTAGATTTATTAATTTTTTTAAGTAATTTTTTTTACCGGCTATACCCCCAGGACTTTGGGGGTCTGAGAGCTGGAGCCCTCGGGAAAGCTTTCTCCCCTAAGCCCTTTCTGGATGGGCTGCCTGCTTGTTGCACAGCTCCTGTCCATCG
>NW_009648385.1:0-780 GCF_000708025.1 Charadrius vociferus
TTCCGCGAAGGTCTCATCAAAGACGCCCACAACGCGTTGTTGGACATCCAATCCTCCGGGCGTGCGAAAGAGCTTTTGGGTCAAGGTCTTCTCCTCCGAAGCCTTCAAGATCGGAATCCGGAACAGGAGAAGGTGGAGAAGAGGCGTCAGGTGCCCTTCCACATGCACGTCAACCTGGAGCTTCTGGAGTGCGTCTACCTGGTGGCGGCCATGTTGTTGGAGATCCCCTACATGGCCGCCCACGAATTCGACGCCCGTCGCCGGATGATCAGCAAACAGTTCCACCACCAACTGCGCGTCGGGGAGAGACAACCCCTCCTCGGTGGGGGGCAGCCCCCTATTTCCCCCTCTTCCGCCCCACGAGCGTCACCTTCTGAAGGTCTTCTGCCCCCCAACAGGGCCACCGGAGTCCATGAGGGAGCACGTGGTGGCGGCCTCCAAAGCCATGAAGATGGGCGACTGGCGGACGTGTCACCGCTACGTGGTCAACGAGAAGATGAACGGGAAAGTGTGGGACCTCTTCCCCGAAGCCGACAAAGTCCGCGCCATGTTGGTCAGGTGTAGCGTCACCTTCTGAAGGTCTTCTGCCCCCCAACAGGGCCACCGGAGTCCATGAGGGAGCACGTGGTGGCGGCCTCCAAAGCCATGAAGATGGGCGACTGGCGGACGTGTCACCGCTACGTGGTCAACGAGAAGATGAACGGGAAAGTGTGGGACCTCTTCCCCGAAGCCGACAAAGTCCGCGCCATGTTGGTCAGGTGTGTGGGGCGGGAGGTGTGG
>NW_009648385.1:1648-2462 GCF_000708025.1 Charadrius vociferus
CACCGTCTCGAGGCCTTCGTTTTGGACCTCCGTCTTCTGGCCGCCGCCCTTTGGCCTCCATCTCGGGGCCTCCACTATCTTGGCACCACCACCATCTCGGGGCCTCCATTTTGGACCTCCGTCTTCTGGCCACCGCCCTTTGGCCTCCACTGTCTCAGGGCCTCAACCATCTCGGGGCCTCCATTTTGGACCTCCATCCTCTGGCCTCCTCCCTTGGGCCTCCATCTTGTCTTCTCTATCTTTTGGCCTCCACATTTGACCTCCCTCTCACCTCCTCCTCCCCTCGGCCTCCACATTTGACCTCCATCTCGTGTCCTCCACCCCTCACTCTCCACATTTGACCTCCATCTTCTCTCGTTCTCCCTTCAGCCTCCATCTTGGTGCCTCCATCTTCTCTCCTCCATCCTTTGACCTCCATATTGACCTCCCTCTCGCCTCCTCCTCCCTTCGGCCTCCACATTTGACCTCTCTCTTGGCTCCTCCTCCCTTCAGCCTCTACATTGGTGCCTCCCTCTTCTCTCCTCCATCCTTCGGCCTCCACATTTGATCTCCATCTTCTCTCCTCCATCCTTCGGCCTCCGCATTCGACCTCCCTCTTCTCTCCTCCATCCTTCGGCCTCCGCATTCGACCTTCCTCTTCTCTCCTCCATCCTTTGGTCTCCACATTTGACCTCCATCTTCTCTTCTCCATCCTTTGACCTCCATATTTGACCTCCGTCTCGTGTCCTCCACCCCTCACTCTCCACATTTGACCTCCCTCTTCTCCCCTCCATCATTCGGCCTCCGCATTCAACCTCCCTCTTCTCTCCTCCAT
>NW_009648386.1:0-2291 GCF_000708025.1 Charadrius vociferus
TCAGCGACCCTGAGGGACATGGGGACATAGGAAGGACGTGGGACACTCCACATCTATGTCCCTCAAGGTTCCCTGGTGTCCCAAGGGACATGGGGACACCCCGGGTCCATGTCCCCAAGGGTTCCCAGTGTCCCTGGGAGACAAGGGGACGCAAGAGGGTCATAGTGTCTGGATCCATGTCCCCTGGGACAGACAGGGGACAAGGGACACCAGGAGGGGACTAGGACGTCCCTGTGGCATGTCCTGGCCATGACACAAGAGGGACGGGGACACAGTGGATCTGTGTCATGGGGTGCCGGGGGGACATGGGACAGGGGAGGGACATGGGGACATCCCAAATCCACATCCTCTGGGACAGATCAGGATGGGGGATGCCGGGGAGTGGACAAGGTCCTACCAGGACATAGGAGGAACATGGGGACACCTGGGGGACCTGTCCCCAGGGGGAGGGATGGACAAGAGAAGGGCATGAGAACATCCTGGATCCATGTCCCCAAGAGTTCCCGGTGTCCCTGAGGGACATGGGGACACAAGAGGGACACATGGATCCATGTTCCTATGGGTCCCCAAAGTCCATGGGAGAACATGGAGACACAAGAAGGACATGGGAACACCCTGGATCCATGTCCCCAAGTGCTCCCAGTGTCCCTGGGGACATGGGGACACAAGAGAGACATAGGAACACCCTGGATTCATGTCCCCAGGGGCTCCCAGTGTCCTGGGGACACCTCGGATCTATGTCCCTAAGGGTTCCCAGTGTCCCTGAGGGACATGGGGCCACTGTAGGTCCAGTCCCCAAGGGTTCCCAGTGTCCTTGGGGGTGACATGGGGACACAAGCAAGACATGGGAACAGCCTGGATCCATGTCCCTAGGGAACACAGGGACACAAGAGAGACATGGGGACATGCCAACGTCCATGTCCCCAGGGGTTCCCCAGTGTCCCAGGGACATGAGGACACCTGAAATCCATGTCCCGGAGGGCTCACAGCGTCCCCAGGGAAACACAAAAGGGACCATGGGGACACCTGGATCCGTGTCCTCATGGGTTCCCCAATGTCCAGGGGACATGGGGACACAGGAGAGAACTGGGGACACCCTGGAACCATGGCCTCAAAGGTTCTCAGTATCCCAAGGGGACACGGGGACACCACAGATCCATATCCTTAAAGGCCTCTCAGTGTCCCTCAGGGGACACAAGAAGGACATGGGTGACCCTAGACCCACGTCCCCAAGGGTTCCCAGTGTCCTGAAGACATGGGGACACCCCAGCATCGTGTCCCCAGGGGTTCCCAGTGTCCCTGGGGGACATGGGGACAGCTGGATCCGTGTCCTAGGGCTTCCCCAGTGTCCCCAAAGGTTTCCCCTGGCCTGGGGACGTGAGGACACCCCGGATCTGTGTCCTTAAGCGTTCCCAGTGTCCCTGAGGGAGAGGGGGATACAAGAGGGTCATGGGGACACCGTGGATCCATGTCCCTAGGGGTTTCCCAATGTCCCCGGGGGACAAGGGGACAACTCAGATCCATGTCCTTAAGGGTTTCCCCAGTGTCCCCCAGGGGACACAAGAAGGACATGGGTCACCCTAGATCTGTGTCCCCAAGGGTTCCTGGTGTCCAGAGGACAGCACTGTATGTCCCTAAGTGTCCTCTGTGTACCTGAGGGACACGGGGACAAGAGGGACATGGGGCCACTTGGATCCATGTCCCCAGGGGTTCTCAGTGTCCCTGGGGGACACAGAAGGGACATGGGGCCACCTGGATCCATGTCCCCAGGGGATCTCACTGTCCCTGGGGGACACAAAGACACAAAAGGAACATGAGGACACCTGAGGTCCATGTCCCCAAGGGTTCCCAGTGTCCCTGAGGGACACGGAAGGGACATGAGGACACCTGGATCCATGTCCCAGGGGGACACAAAGACACAAGAGGGACATGGGGACATCTGAGGTCCACGTCCCCAGGGGTTCCCAGTGTCCATGAGGGACATGGGGACACAAGAAGGTCTTGGGGAATTCCTGGCTCCATGTCCCCAAGGGCTCTCAGTGTCCCCGAGGGACATGAGGACAACAGGAGGAACATGGGGGACACTCCAGCATGGTGTCCCCGAGGGTTCCCCGATGTCCCCTGAGCGCTACCTACGGGGAGAGGGGACGGGGACAGGGATGGGGACGGGAGGACCCACCTGGCGTGTCACCGGAGGCCGAGGGTCCCGTGACAATGGCAGGGCTGGCCCGCGCTACCTGACGGACAGCTAGGACGAAGAGAGACACGGGGGGTCAGGGCCACCGTAGGAG
>NW_009648387.1:0-584 GCF_000708025.1 Charadrius vociferus
GGCCGGGGGATGGGTTTGGGGGTAGCGGGCGCGCGGGTCATCTCCCGGAGGAGGAACGTGGCGTGGAGGTCCTCTCCGGACATCTGGGTGCCTCCACGGACGATGAGTTTGGGGGTCCCGGACACCGTGGTCACCCCATGGATGATGGATTTGGGGGTCCCAGACACCATGGTCACCCCATGGACGATGGGTTTGGGGGTCCCGGACACCGTGGTCACCCCATGGATGATGGATTTGGGGGTCCCAGACACCATGGTCACCCCATGGACGATGGGTTTGGGGGTCCCGGACACCGTGGTCACCCCATGGATGATGGATTTGGGGGTCCCAGACACCATGGTCACCCCATGGACGATGGGTTTGGGGGTCCCGGACACCATGATCACCCCACGGATGGGGATGGAGACCCACCCCTGGACACCCGTGTCCCCCCAAGGACCATGGGTTTGGGGGTCCCAGACGCTTGGGTCACCCCATGGAGGAGGACCATGGCATGGAGCCCCCCCTGGACACCGGGGTGTCTCCACGGATGATGGATTTGGGGTTCTGGACGCTTAGGTCACCCCACGGAGGAGCACGTGGAC
>NW_009648388.1:0-3440 GCF_000708025.1 Charadrius vociferus
AAGAGATTGGGGCATGCAGTACCCCAATGCTCTCCTGGCTCAGCAGGGTCCTCCTGCCAGAAGAGGGCACATAGTGACCATGCTCAGCATGTCAGGCCACCCTATGGGGCATCCCTTCCCTATGGCTAACCCTGCCCTGAGGGCATCCCCACACCACAGGCATCCTTTCACTACAGGTATCTCCTGCCCCATGGATGTGCCCTCCCAAGTGCTATCCCCTGCCCCATGGATATCCCTTCCTTATGGGTGTTCCTGCTCCGAGGGCATCACCTTCCCATGGCCATCCCCCTGCCCTATAGGCATACCTGGTGCCTGTGCAGGCTCTGACTCCCCCAATCTGCCCAGCCCGTTAGCTGCTCCCAGCCCTGTCTGCTGTGTGGGCTTCAGGGTTAGTTTGCTGCAGGGTGATTTCATGGCCCTGAGCTCTCACCTGGGAGAGGGCAGTGAGATGTCCCCCATTTGGGGTTTGGCAGCTTCTGCCCAGGCCCTTCCCAAGGCACAATGCCTGTGGGTTTTTGCTCACATTGCCTGCCCTTGCAGCTGCTCCTGCATGGCCCATTATGGGAAAGCATTTTTCCTGGTATCAGTGGGAATGTCCCTGGGTGCAACATGCACCGCTGCCTCTTGCCCAGCCCCAGGGCCCTGCCAAGAAGAGCTGAGCACCAGGGTCTCTCCAGCCCCCTCAGGCAGCCTCTTCCAGCAAGGAGCTACCCTCCCCTGCTGCACCACCCTACCACTCACAGACCCTCTGGCCAGCCTCCACTCCTGTTGCTTGTGTCAGCTGTGTCCTAGGAGCCCCAAGGGGATGCAGAGCCCTGACAGGGTTCCCCCAGTGCCGGTGGGGGGCTGAGCCCCTTCCCTGGCCCTGCTGCCTGTTCCCAGGCCAGGGCAAGCACAGCCCCAGCATCTCCCATCACAACATACCCCAAGGAGGTATTTTTTTTTTAAATACTTTCTTTTTTTTCTCAATACTGACATTAAAAATTACCAAAAAAACCCACTATAAAACCTTCAGATCTCATTGAAACTGAGAAACAAAGCAGCTTGTATCTGCATGCTGACCTGTCTTCTCGCTCCAGCAGTGTCCACCAGGTTTCTCTATGTTGAACTCCACAGGAACCAGCGGCATACCCTCACCGGTCAAACAGGGCAATAAATTAAGCAAGCAGTGTCTAACTGGTCTCCTCACCCTGTGCCAGAGCCGCGGCACTAGCCGGCCTCCCCGCTGCATATGATACAATGTACAGCTGTACACCTAGCCCTGTTGGACGCCCCACACTCGCACGCACACACACACACCACCCCCCAAAGGACCCCTGTTTCAAGTCAGTGATTCCTCTTTAAAAAAAAACAGATTCCTGGCAGGGGGGAATAGTTTGGCAGAGGCTTTCTCAGCAGTGCTGTAGTGGAAGAGGAGCCATACAAAGCCAGGTCAAACACGCCTCCTACTCCATAGGAGCCCTTTCCAGGAAAAAAAACTGGCACAAGGCAGAGTGGGCCAAGAAAGGTAAGAACTATAAAAATTCTCCTGATGGAAATCCAAAGGTTTTAAAAGAATACAGCACTTAAAAACAAAGCCAGATTGCCTCATGTGCCTCACAGCTCCACCCTAACGCCCAGAAATGCCTCCTGAATTAATTGTCCCTGTAGAAAAATATAAACACGTGCATTTGTCTTCCTAGTGAAATCCCGAAGGTTGAACGCAAACACTAGTGAAAACCACAGCTCTGCTCATGCTTGGCTCTGCTTTTGCACCCAGGTTTGTGGTACGTATTGCACACGTGCATGCACACATACACAGCACGCCACCCCAGGAACCCCAAAACAGGCAGAGAAAAACCCTTATGGAGTTTATCTAATGAGCTCTCTCTATATATGCATATTAAAAAGAAAATAGCAATGCAAACTCAACACATCTGACCAAGAAAGCTCCACCTTGGGCTTTCCCACCTCCTCCTGCTTGCCGGGACTCTGCAGGCAGAGGGTGCAGGCAGGTGCTGCCCAGCTGCCTTGCAGGTACCAGGCTGGATGGGACCATCCCCAGGTGCATTGCACTCCATTGTTTGGCACAGCTGAGGCTTGGTTGTAGGCTTGGCACAGAAGAGTGGACTGTGGTTGGACTCTGTACCATGGTCCCACGTTAGAAACAATCCAGCTGCAGGAGGGCTACCGTGGGCAGGAGCAATCCCTCTGCCCTACGTGCGTGGGACAGTCTCCTTGGCACTGCAGTACAGCTGGGACCCTGAACAGCAGTAAGTATCAAAGAGAGGAAGAGAAAACTAACAGTGGGGATGTGAGATCCTGCGGAGTCCTATTTACACTGTGCCAAACCCCGACAAGTCCAGCCTCTCATGGGAAAAGTGGCCTGAAAAGCAGGTGACAAAAACCTAGAACGTGATGCACCTCCCTGGGCAAAGGGCCCACGCCGCTTGCTTGTGCAAGGCAGAAAAGCTGGACCTCTAGGGAAAAATAAAAAGTTTGGCAGCTAGGAGAGCTGTGATGGGCAGGGCAGGAGCCTCCCCACTGCCAGAGTAGAAAATGGGCCAAGAGGGATGGGTGGGTTGAATGGGAATTTTGGGAAAAGAAAGGGGGGTGTGTGCATTTGAAAGTGCTCTAGCACCTCTGCTCTGCAGGTCAGATGCTGCGGCATGTGTATTTGGAATACTGCTGCCTGGAGGAGAATCCCCAGGCTTTAGGAGCATGGGAGGTGCTCCTTGAGGATCTGTCTTGTCTGGGGAGCTATTCTGTCCGGGAAGTGGATTTTGAACTCCACGATCAAGTCTCCTCGCTGGCTGGGGGCCTTGGGGAAGGGCAGCCCCTCCCCACGCAGTCTCTTCACTGTCCCTGGCTTGATGATGTCATTGCAGGGCAGTGGGATCACCTGCCCTTCAATGGTGGGAACGTTCACAGTGCAGCCACATAAGGCCTGTGGGGAGAAGAGGGGGTCACACTGTCAGATGGGGCTGCCACCCAAAATCATCCCCACCAGCCACACTGCTGCACCTCATCCCCCCCCACCAGCTGCTCCCCAGGTTAAACTGCCCGGTTCTGTTTGGATGATGCCCATAAGCAGCATGGTTGATGTACACCAGTGCAAGCCCAGGTCTATACTGATGCCAACCAAACTGGGCTGTAGGAGCCATGCAAGAGAGGGGTGCCCCAGCCTCATGGGGGGGAAGGACTTCTCCCTCCCCATCTCCTGGGCTTCCTAGGAGGCACCACCAGCAAGCACCTGGCCACTTGCAGCAACAGGACAGGCTAAATTTAGCCCCTTCCCTTCCCTGGTCTTGCCACCCAACTTCAGGCAGCCGAAAATCCAGCTGAGATCATCAGATGCCAACACGGTTCATCAGCTGTCGCCCTCCAGAGCCCAACAGCTCTGCCTGGCGCTGGGGGTTATTTATAGCACAGCCTGCGTCCTGCCCCCCTCCACCACCAGC
>NW_009648388.1:3578-15058 GCF_000708025.1 Charadrius vociferus
AGAGAGAACGGTGGCTCGGGGGGGGGGGAAGGGGGCAGTTGCCAGGGGTATAGCCTCGAGCTTCCCAGGCGGAAGGCCGGCACGGGCTTGTCCCTACCCAGCACGAAAAGCACTCGCCCCTCTGAGCCGAGTCCTGGGGTGTCCCAGCCCTTCCATTCTCCCCCCCCTCCAAACACCCTGCAAAGGAAGGGGAGGAGGCTGCAATTTGCTGTTTCTGGGGTAGATGAGAGGATGTTCTGCATCCCCCTCCCCAGGAAAAGCCTCTGGTGGCAGAGCAGCAACAGGCACCAGGAGAAACATCTCTTCTCATGCTGGCCACTGGCTCAGTGCTGATGGTTGCAGCTTCTGCATCTGAGCCAGGGCTTTGCACCAGAGCGATCACAGTGGAACCCATGCCAGAGCCAGCTCTTGGGCTCCAGTGAGAGCTGGGGCCATCTCCTTGCACAGCTCCTCTGCATGGGGTCTCCTCCCAGGAAGGGCTTTTCTTGCTGCAGGAGGCTGACCATTGCCAGCTCAATGCAAGCAGCAAGTGCTTGGCTGGATCTCCAGCAGGTTGGGGGGGAAGTGAAGGACGATCTCCCCATGTCAATGCATGCTCTGCACTGACCCAAGGATGCTGGAGTCCTCCTGCTTGTTGGTGCCCACCGTCATACACCATGAAGGGCTGCATGGTTCCATGGGTGTCAGGGAAAGGACTTTTCCAGCCATAAAATGGGAAGGAGAGCAGGAACTCCCTAGGGGAGCACATGGATGAGGCAAGCAGAGGGATGAGGGCAGTAACAGTGAAGGCAGACGGGATCTTAATGTTTCCTTCCTAAAGCCAAGACACAAGAACCAGAGGTGATGGCTCCTCTGTCATATATTCCTGGTTTTCATTCTTGCCCAACTTCATTGGCATTTGGGAAACTGGTTGCTGAAGTAACACCAGTAACCATGAGAGCTGCCCTGCATCCTAGAAAGAGGCTCAGTTTATCCCTAGATATTAAGTCACCATGGGTTTCATAGCTGAGCTCTGCACTGTGCTGTGAAAGCTGAGCTTTATCTAGGTCAGTGGCAGGTCCTCCTCCACTCGCAGCGAAGCTGGGGGGGGAATGTCACCACTGGTCACATCTCAGCCGGGTGATGGGCACCTGTAATTTCAAGAAGAGACACTTCCCCACAGCCCACGAGTCTCTGGGAAAGCCCTCTTACACCTCTGGCTTCTGCAGCAGCGGGGCAGCGGTGCCCACCAGGTAGCAACCACCCTGTGCCACCCCCAGCTGGGTGGAACATGGCACCCAGCAGGGCCAGGCTGCAAGTGCTGGGAGGGCATTGTCTCCCCCCCGGGTTGTTCTGCAGAGGGGTCTGTGGGATGGAGGAGGAGGATGATGATGATGCTGCTGCTCTCTTGACTGCCCCGAGCCCAAGCACCGGGTGTGTTGCTCCCCATGGCAGCAGGGTCCTGGCAAGGGGTCTCCAGCATGGTCACGAGTCAGGTCACAGCACCCACCGCCTGCCAGCTCTGCCTGCCAGCACCATGCTGTACTGCTCTTGTGGCAGCAGAAAAGACTAAAGCTCAGTCTAAAAAAGGCAGACTCGCAAGGAGGAAGGGTGCAAGGAGAACGCTCAAGGCTACAGCCATAGGCTCAGGTGATGAAGAGGTTGTACCGCGAGGCGCTCTGTCACGTACCGAGATGGTGGCATATGGAGTTGGGGAGCTCCCAGCATCTGCTCCGTGCTCCAGAGCACTTAAACTACTTCTTCTCATGGAAGATAAAAGCAGCAAAGTATCACCCTGCCCTGGCAAGCAGCAGGCTGGTGATGGCAGCCAGGTCAGAAGCTCTCTGAGGATGCCCAGCGCACTGGGTTTGCGGAGGGGGAGGACAGAGACCAGACAGTCCAGTTCAAAGAGACAAGGAATTTGCCCGGACCAGCAATTTCCACTGGTCTCTCTTTGTGACCGTGTTGTGCAAACCAAATGCCAGCATGCATGCCTTGCTCACGGGTAACTCACAGGTGCCCTGTGGATGTGAGGCGGCTGGGGAACCACTCAGCATGGCAGAGCCAGTGCTTCCCTGGGCCCAGCACCAGCACTTCTGGTGCAATATCACACAGGACCAGAGCAGGTTTCTCTGCTTGCTGCTCAAAGGGCAACTCCGGGCGAGAGTCCCTCCAGCCTGAGCAGTGCGTGAACCTGGGTTAACATGGTCTGGACATCAGGACAGCCAGCTTGGGGTTAATTTTACAGATGGGGGAATGCACAGAAAGAAATATCTGAGATATGGCATGCATGACTCTCTAAATAAGACAGCTTCTCCTGAGTATTTCTGGAGTGGCCAGGGAATCCAGCCACCACAGGAATAAACCTCTGCACTTTGCACCATGAAGGAAATTCAACTCCTGAGTCTGCAGGTTAACTTGAGATATGTTTGCTCCAGGAGCACCCAGATCTACCTGACCCATGTGGCTGTCCCTTGCCCCCAGTACACCTGGTCACAGCCCCAGCTGGGACACAGAGCCATCACAAAGCTCTCCTGACTCACTGGCACACTAATGAGCTCATGTTTCCCTACCCCAGGTCTGGCTCATTGAGCTTATTTCTATTAAATGCATTTGAGAACATAAATCTGTCTTCAGAAGAAAAAAAACCAACAGCTCATTAAGAAGACAGACAGCATCTATGGTCTGAAAGAAACAGCAAATGGCAGCTGCCAAAAAGGTCAATGTTAAATGCAGTTGCCAGCTGGGATTTATTAAAAGATAGATGTACAGCAGCGGATGTGAATGGCACATCTTGTACTTGGGTAATCTCTCCTTCCTCTCCCACCTTCGCACAGCTTGCTGGCTCTGATGCATCCAGCCCTGCTGTGACCTCCAGGACTGACAGCCTGGATGTGTTGGGTTTTGCTCACTACTTGAATATTTCATTTATTTAGTTCTTTATCTAGGGAAACCAGAACCAAAGAAAACAGCTGGTTTGGGCTAAAGCATTGCTCAGTGAGGGTGAGGTACCACCTTTCTCTGCATGACCCTGCTCTCTGTCCATGGGGAGAGGTACCTGGCGCTATCCTGGACAGTACCTAAGCCACAGCAGGCTCGTCTATGAGAACAAGCAGGGACCAAACTCATGCCAGCAAACTTGGGTCTTCTCTTGTTCCTACAGAGGATCTGGGCTCTCTTCCAAATATGAATACACTAAAATAGAAGGACAAGACATACGCGGAAAGGAGAAAATGGGTAAATATCACCTGTATTGGCTCAAGAAGCAAGGCGAGTTCAGCAAGGGACCACAGCACCCATGTCCTACACCCGGCACAGAGGTTGAGCATCTCCAAAACCAAGCATGAGCTGGTCTCTGCAGCAGTCTTTGCTCGTGTATCTCACAACCTACCTGGTCCTTCCTCATCAGCCCAGGACAAGGACTGACTCCCTTCTTGGCTCCACGTGTTACGACCCAGCACCACCTCCCACCCCACAGGATTTCCCACTGATACCCACCTCTTTAAGACTGATGCTTGCAGTGTAGATCATGTTTGTCCCATCCCTCCTGAAATGCAAGTGAGGCTTGTCCTTGAGGATGAAGATGATGTCAGCAGGGATGTTGTCTGGGGTGGCGTCCCCTTCTTTGGGGAATGTGATTTTGGTTCCCTCCTTCCAACCCCGTTTAATGACAATGTTTAGGATCTTGTCCTCAGTCCACATGGTCCGGCCATCAGCATTGAGCCTTCTACGGGTGATCTTCAACCTCTTGGTAGAGCCGTGGTAGATCTCTTCCAGGGATACCTTGAGCTCATGGATGACAGGTGGGTCTTGGACCTTTCTCCACGTGTGCAGGGACTCCTGGTGCCGCCGGTGAACCCCGTTAATGCCGTTGAAGCCCAACTGGCCGGAGTATCAAAAGGGTTGGAGCCTCCAAAGAAGGACGCAAAGGTGGCATGGGGGTCTCCATGGAAGGTGTAGTGGAAAGTGTTCCCTAAGCCACCTGAAGAGCCACCTCCAGTTTTGAGACCTGGAAGAGAAGGGGGAAGACAAGACATTAATGCTTCCTGCAGGCAGACACCATGCTGGGACCATACTTTCCACACGGGAGCATGGTCTCTGCTGGCTCCAGGCAGCCCCTCCAGCAGCTCCTGGGGATTGTCGTGGTTTGGCCTCAGCCAGCAACAAAGAACCGCGCAACTCCCACAGTCGTGGAAAAAGAAATCATCAGGGCAAAACTCGTGGGTTAAAATAATGCAATTTTAACAGAACAGCAAAAGGAAAGATGAAAACACGATTACAGTACCGCCGCAAAACGCACCGACTGGACCCATGCCACTGCAGCTCACCCTGAGTGGTGACTGCTCTCCTTGCCTGGCTAGCTCCTCTTATAGCCCGGGCATGGGTCAAGTGGTATGGAATACCTGCCCCCTGCCGGCTCCTGGGGAAATTAACCCCATCCCTGCCAGAACCAGGACAGGATGCAGGTCACCCCCTCCAGCCCAGCCACCTGTTGAGACCGTGGGCCAGGAAGGCACCGCCCCAACCCATGACACACAGTCCTGCCCCTACACCCAGCAAGCTCAAGAGCCATTCAGGATTTGTCCCCACTACCCCAACTGAGCACTTGCTTGGTTCTCTTCACCCAATTCATGGCCTTCTCATTTAAAACATTTCCTGACCAGCCCATCTCCATTTTTCCCCATGGGCAGGTTCCCTTCTGCCCAAATAGCTCTGTCTTTTGGGCTGCAACAATGGCTGTGGTCCAGGAGCATCACATCCAGCACGTGAGAAAAGGCTTTGACTTCAGGGAATGACCATGACTCTTGCTGGCAGAGCAGGTGGAGGTCAGCAGACCTCCAGATCGGCACACAGCAGGAAGGATATAGCTCTCTGTTTACAGACTGTATAAAATGTCAGGTAAGTTCAAGGTTTGGACCTTTTGGCAACCATTCCCATGGGAAACTCCCCTGCCCAGACCTTGGGCAGGGCCTTACGTCACTGCAACTTTCCCCCAAAGTCCCAAGCAGCCAAGGCACATGACAAGTGACCTCCAAAGAGGTCACACATGCTCTGCGAGGCTATTTTTGACCAGGAGGGCCCAGGAAGGGTTAAGCCAAGCCTAGCTCAAGGACTATTTTCAGGGCACACTGATGACAGTGAAGGGCTATTTCTGATGGGCTGTCCCTCGTGGCAGGAGTGAGACAAGCACAGCACAGGCAAGTTTGGGGATCTTTTCTGATCAATGAAGTTTCTATCCTGGGGGACACACACCTTTCACTTCACCTTGCCTACCCCAGCAAGAAGCCCCTCAAAATGCCGATCCCCAGGCCATATTGCTCAAAAAAAAAGCATCTGATGGGAAATGAAAGGTGTGTGGGGCCATGGACCATGACTGGTCTGGAAGTCATCGCCAGGGAGGTGAACGGTAGTCCCTGTCCTGCGATGGGTCTGGCCAGCTCAGCGGCATCTCCATCCCCCTCTCTCCAGCTACAAAACCTTTTCACTTCTTTCATCCTATTTCTGCCCTGGCTTTCTGCATGTGACCAACGCCAGTTCCCCAAAATGCCAATGGGATTTGGTTTTGCTGGTACTCCCCATCCTGCTGCGAGGAGGGGGCTGGTCTTCCCTCCCTCCTTAACTTGCTCTTATTTTAGCTGTCTTTGGTGATGAGGATTTCACCAAAACCCGTTGAGCCTCTGTCCCTAACAGACTGTACAGCCAGGAGGTTTCACCTTTAATCCCGTGATGCCAGCCCAATCAGGGTCCAATTTTGGCAGCACCTCCAGGGGCAGGCTGGTTTCCCACTTGAGACAACCTCTTCTTATTTTACACAGCAAATCACGTGGCTCAGGTGCATCCATCATAGCCCTGACATAACTGATGGGTTGAGAATTAACCCATGGCTAGTTAATTCTGCTGGTGGTTCATTAGGGGATGCACCTGCCCATTGGTCCCACAAGAAGGGCTGTGTCTTCCACCCAGCAGCCTGCCAGACCTCCTGCTGTTTTAAGCACCCAAGCCCTGGGCTGATTAATGCAGATGCTATTTGTTGCCCTCCTTGAATGGGGTTGTGCTCTTCTATCTTCGACTAATAAGGCCGCCTGTGGTGGAACAGCTCTCCTCCTTTGTGCCAACCCCCAGAGAACAGCAGCTGCTTGGTTTCAAAACAAGGACCTTTTACTTAAATTGGGAAAAGCTTTGAATCCTGTAGACCAGCCTGTACTGGGGGGGACAGAGGGACCAGTGCCCAAATGCAGGGGGAAATGCAGGCAAAAGCAATACTTCTCCACTGGAAAATTTAGGTTAATTAAAAGGTTGCTAACAAATTACCCCAGGTATGACCCAGGAGGTGAGCTCCTTCCACTTCTATCATCTCAGATGGCTGCCAGGCTTTGGGGCAGAGGGCAGGGAGAGCCCGACCATCCTGGGAAGCAGGGTGGAGGGTTGGAAAAATGGAACATCCTGGGGGGGAGTGTGTTGAGAAGCAATTTCTGGCATCAGCAGAGCCTTTGCTCTCCCTGATTCTGTGGCTATCAGCCCCATTTCAGAGGAAGACATAAATCACAAGGACAACTTCAGCCACGCTGAGGGTGTGAAAACACTCCCTCACCTATAAAAGCCTATTTGGACCAAGCACCCCTGCCTTCAAGTAGCAGCACTCATCCCCTTACCTTCCTCCCCATACTGGTCATAAACAGCTCGTTTCTTGGGGTCACTCAGGACATCGTAAGCCTCCGCAATCTCCTTGAACTTATCCTCAGCATTGGGGTCTTTATTCTTATCGGGGTGATATTTCAGGGCCATTTTCCGGTAGGCTTTCTTGATTTCATCCTCATTGGCACTGGACTGGATGCCCAAAATCTTGTAATAGTCCTTTCCCATGATGGCGATGCTGCTGGGAGCCGAATACTTATTCCTGAAAGCAGAAATACAGCTCTTTGTAAGGTGAATATTGCATTCGGACAGCTGGGGATCGGACTGGCATGCACTTATTGCAGAGCTGCCGCTCCCTGCATCCCACCAGCCAACAGCACCAGAGCTGGCTCAAGTCCATGCTTTCTGCCAGAGGTCAGTGCCCCAGTGCCAGGATATGCCCCGGCTCCAGTTTTACCTCCCCAAGCCCCACAGCAGGGACAGGGAGACTCATCTCTGAGGCTGACGGGGAGAGGGAGAGCTTGAGCCGGGGCACAGCATTATTATACAGACCACACCACTGCGAATATCAGGCAGGGACCACGTCCCCATCCTGTCTACCCCACCTGCCAAGCCAGGAGGGCTGAGCCATGTCTCAATAAAAAAAACCCCCCCCCCCCCAGCTGGGACTCAAGGCAGGGTGATAATAGCAGTTTTTTGGAGGCTGAAAGCGGAGGCAGGGACCTTGCTGCCACCTTCACCTTAAAGGAACTTCAAACATTTTGTTCCTGAAAGCAACTGGCATTCAGTTGGAGATAAGCACCTCTTATGGCATGTCAAAGCCATAATTTGTATTTAGTGAAGAGAGAATGAAGCCCTTAGAAACATCTTGTGATAGTGGGAGGAGCTTTTTTTTTTGTTTGTTTTTAAAAAAAAACACTTTCTAGCCTGACTTGCACTCCCTGAGAGCCTTCAACTACATCTTGCAGTAAGCCAGAAATATGAAGTGGGAGAAGAGGCGGTGAAGTGCCATAGCCTGGCACAAGGCTTGTAGGTTGGCACAGGCGACTGGCTCCTGGGGCTCGCTCTATCCATTGCACAGGGGCCGAGGCCTGGGCCATGCCTGTACTAACGCATGGAAAACCTGGTGGCTGTAAACCAAGGGAAAGGGCAGGCAATTAACTCATCCCCCAGGCACGCAGCTGGAGCAGCAAACACCAGTGGGATCACAGAAACCCAGAGAGCAGCTGGAGAAGACAGGAGAGCAGCTCCTCTGGGCAGAGGCTGAGCAAGCCCCACACTCCTCCAACGACGCTTCCTGCTGCTTCTTGCCCTTTGGTTTTCTGATGGCGAAATCCCGTCCCTCCCAAACCTGGCCTGCCATGCCCTGCCTCACGCAGCACAGCTCGGTGCTTGCTCCTGGCCCTGCTCTTCTCCAGGTGTTGCCCCCAATAGACCCACTGCTCTCTGCTAAGTCCTCATGCTCACATCCTGCTCCCCGCTATGGTCCAGGTTTCATTTTCTCACCCCATCCTTGCTCCAAACACCCCTGGGCAGCCCCAGCCGGTCGAGCCCCTCCAGCAGACAGATTTCTGCATCAGGTGTGAGCCTTGGCCCTTTCCTTCACCATCATACAAGTTACCAGATGTTCCCTATCCTGTCCTCTATCCATAAGCTCCCAGTGGAGGTCATGGAGGGACACCCCCCAACCACAGCAGCTCAGATGAGGGTGGCTGGGCACCCCTGGGGATGCACATCCACAGTGCTGCACTGAGCCCCTGGCATCCATCCCAAGCATCCAAGGCTTGCCTTGGGTTGTGCCTTTGGCAATAACCCCTGTACAGCTGGGTAGCTGCTACAGGGGCTTGGAAATTGGCCCCCTCGATCCGAACCACCAACTTTGCTCTTTTTCCCCAGCTGCAGAGCAGGTACTTTGCTGTAGGTGGGGAGGAGGGCTAAAGCACCCAACACAGAAGGACTGACGGGCGCAGAGACCTCTGAAGGACACAGCAAGGGGAGATGGGGTCACCTGCAGATGTATGAGGCAGCCCAGGGAGGCACATAAGAGACAGGAGAAGGTCCCAGGGGGCATAAAGAGCAGTGTCTCCTGTGGCAGCTCCTGAATGCCAGCACATTTTGGTACCAGCTTCCTGGCAGGAGCCCGCCAGCTCCTGTGCACAGAGCCACCATCGCCACCCAGCCCATGCAGTTGCTAGGGGATGCTCTACCCCCTGCCCACCTCTGCCTCCCCATCTGCCCTCCCCATGGGGCCAGGGGCTGCAGGAGACCCTGGGGCAATCAACTGGGGGGGGGGTCTGAGAGGTAACCTGCCAATCCCCCCACCAAAGGTCACCCCAGCACCTCCCTACCCCACAGCAGCCTCTGGTGTGGGGCAGGGGCTCCCCACGACCAGGATTTGGCCCCTGTCTGGATGATGCCAACCCTCCTGCAGCAAGGGCAAGCGAGGCAGTGCTGAAGACAACCCCGTTGTACCCCGGCTCAAGAGATGCAGAGGTCTCAAACCTTCAATTTTTCCCCCCAGGGATCATAGCGCCCAGCTCCAACCCTGCACAGCCCAATCTGATGGCACCACTGGGACACCCCTGCCCATCCAAAACACCACAGCATTTCCCACAAAAGTATGTCTCACCCCAGCAAAATGCCATCGCTCCCCTCAAGATCTCCAGTCTTGACTACCAAGGTGTCCTTGGCTGGGGTGGGGATGCCCACTGGGGGATGCTCTCCCAGCTGGTGAGCCCTTTGCCCATCTGGGCTCAGGGAAGGGGGAATTTCTCTGCCGAAGCACAGCCCCACGCTGCAGTTTACTGTGCTGGTGAGGACCAGACACCGGCAGGTGACCTGATGGGCAAAAGGCACACTCTGGAGGTGAGGCCCACATGTGCAGTGGTAAAACATGACTGTCCCTGAAGAGCCTCCTTACATTCCTCCCACCTCCCAGGGGATCAGCTGCACCTTGCTACTACTACCTCTCCTCTCCCACTTCTGCTCAGTCATCCTCTCCTGCCTTCCCATTTAACCCCCTCAGGAGTGGTGGGGAAGGTGTCGCAGGGAGGGTTTCAGGTGGGCAATTTCTGCATTCACCCTCCCAACTGGGATGCCTTAGGACAAGCTGCGGCTGCCCAGCTGTGGAGAAAACCACAAACTTTCCCCAAACTTGCCCTGCCAAGACAGCTTAGCCTCCATCCTCCTCTTGCAACCACAAGAATTAAATAAAAATTTAAAACTTCATTCTGGCCCCACACATGACATCAGCCCATGCAACCTCTGGATGAGTGCGCCAGCTGAATAGTGACCATTTGACATAATCCTTCTGCTCAGCAGTCTTGTAAGGGAACAAACCCACGCAGGCAGCAGCACTGGGGAGATCTTTTTCCATCTTGGGGTGCAAGGTCACCGGGGGACACAATGCACTGGAGATGGGCACCAATCAGCACCTTGGGCCATTGCTCGTCACTCCTTGGTAATGAGGGCACAAGGGTGAGAAGCAGAAACACACTGAAACTTCACAAACACATTCAGAGTCCAAGCTGTCATTTTTAAAGGCTCTAGTTTTATTTTAAACATCATGATTGTCCGAAGGCACTGCTGTGTGTCTGGCCAGGAAACACCAGAGGGTGGCAGGAGGATGGAGGAGAGAAAGGTGCCGGCTTGTGCGAGGATGCCGCCACTGCCAAGCAATGCTCTTGTGGCGGGCCTCCCCCTCTGACTCCTCCAGCACACTGAAAAGGCAACTCCTCACCAGCCCGGTGGCTGCAGCTGGCTCCAATCTTCACTCCCAGGAGAAGCTCTGAAATGGCTTCAGCTATGGGTGAGCAGGCATCAGTGCAGTGTGGGGAGCTGCTGTCCTTTGTGCACTTCCCAGCGGCACCCAGCCCTCCCCTCCTACCATGTGCGGGGTGACCCTTCAATGGAATCGCTCGCTGAGCTGTAATTTTCCTTCTAATTGGTTTCTTGTCGCTTTCTGGGGTAGTGAGGCGCAGCAGGCTCGCTAAGATGCCAGATTAAGACATTTCTGCCATCAGCTCTGGCATCCTCCCCGCTGCAGCAAGGCGCAAGGCCCCCAGCTGCCCTGTTACCATCATATCCCCCATGCAGCCTCTGCCGCTGCCAAGTAGCGAGAGCGAGGAGCCCCTAGGGTCCCCAGAAATTACTTGCTCACGCCCAGGGTTGTGCACCCACAACATAAATCAGAGAGGAAGAAAAGTAGGATGGCAGTGATGCGCCAGACAGAAAAAGTCATGTTAACCAATTAGCACCTCCTTGGCTTTCCCCTTTGGATGTGCAGGGGTCCCTGTGTCCCCCTCCCTGGGTGCCGGCACTGATACCCTAGAAGAAGGGGTCTGACCACTGTGATCCCCCCCAGTTGCTGGAACTGCCTGCTGGCTGTGGGCTCCTAGCTCTCCCCCTGCCACAGTGGGGCACCAGATGGTGCCTTCTCCCTGCCCGGCAGCGCAAAACCTACTTTTGAGAAGTCACCTTCAGATGCACCAAGGAAATCCAATGCCACTGTGTCTCCCTTGTCCGTCACCATAAATCAAGGGCCACAGAGAGCATCCTCTCTGGATGCCCACTGACGAAACAGGGCAGCTGTAGCCAGGACATCACCAGGCAGCTCCTGTATCCCACCCTCGGCAAGCAAAACGCCAGGCAGGTGACAGCCCCCAACTCACTGTTTCCCCAGGGGTTGGGATCCGGTGGGACGCCAAGTGCTGAGCATCGGGGTCGGCAAGCCGGGGTGGGTGTGTACCTCTCGGCACAGCTCCAGAAAAGCAGGATGGCCGGCATGGCAACGTATCCCAGGTTTGGTCAGGGAGCCGAAGGGGATCTCTGAGCATTGGGGAAGACAGAGCCGCCTGTGCCGGCTG
>NW_009648388.1:15280-16241 GCF_000708025.1 Charadrius vociferus
TGCCCCATTTAGGGGCCCAGTGAGAAGCTGTCACCTTCGTGGGGGAGGGGTTCACACCCACCCCACCCCCCACCTCGATTGGGGACAGGGGTTAACCCCCTCTTTGCTGGCCCTTCCAACACCATTACTGTTACCTGGGGGGAGTGTGTGTTACCCATTTCCTCACCACCCAGTTCAGCCCCACTGGGACACACTGGTGACCCCAATGGGGAGTGTGTGTGTTCAACCCCTTCCTGGCCTCACCACACAGCTCCCACAGGGCACATTACTCCCTCCAAAGCAGGAGGGGAGAGAGGGGTTAACCCTCACCTCACCACCTTCTCCAGCCCCATAGGGATACACTACAGCCACAGGGAGGGGGAAGTTTAACCCCTTCCTCCCATCCCCACTTGGATGCACTGTTACTGTTATGGGGCAGGGGGATTAACCCCTTCCTCCCACACCCTTCAGACCCACGGGGACAGGCTGTTACCAGGCAGGGCAAAGCAGTTAACCCTGACCCACAGCCCCACCAGGAAACCCCATCACCCCATGGGGGCAGAGGTGCTAACCCCTTCCTCCCCCACCTTCAGCCCCATAGGGATGCCCCCTCACCCCAGGGGGGGGGGCAACGGGGAGCCTCCGTTCCCCACCCTCAAAGGGGCAGAGGGGCTAACCTCCCCTTCCTAGTCCCACAGCGAAACCCTGTCACCTCATGGGCAGACCTCCCCCAGCCCCATAGGAACACCTCGTCACTCCATAAGGCAGACGTTTAACCCTCCCCATCGGGACATCCTGTCACCCCATGCGTGCAGAGGGGCTAACCTCCCTTGTCAGCCCCATAGCGACCCTGTCACCCCATAGGGCAGAGGGACTGACCCCCCTCGCCCCAGCGGGACACGCTGTCACCGTAGGGGGCGGAGAGGCCGAGCCAGTGCCGGTGACAAGCTGTGGGGCAGCGATGTGGGGCAGCGCAGTGGGG
>NW_009648388.1:16376-17043 GCF_000708025.1 Charadrius vociferus
CAGGGTAGTCCTGCCCGCGCGTGCTCCGCCCCATTGGGGGAGAGGGGAGGGTGCCCGTCGTCGCGCCGCGCTCATTGACTCACCCCGACTCCCTACGACCACCGCCCATTGGGAAGTTCAAGCCGGTACCGCCCCCTCAGGGCGCTCTCATTGATCGAGCGTCCGCGCTGCGCTGGGCTGGCTGTTTATAGCGGCTGGATGGGCTAGGGAACCTTCTGGAAGGTTGTGGTGTCGCTGGGGCTCTGTGCGTCAAGCTCTTCCTTTATCGTGCCTGCTTGTGGGGCGGGGCACGGTTACGAGTGGGCATGTAGCTGTCTCTGTGCGGGGTGGGGGTCTCAGGTTCTAGACAGTCAGTGGGCTGGGGGCATGTCTCCCTCCTGTGTGGGGCAGGGTATGAGGCCTGTGGGAGCATCTCTGTGGTGCTCATCTAGGGCTTGGGGCTGTGTGAGGGCTGGGGACCCCCAGACCTAGGGCAGATCTGGGGCTGGGGTGTGCAGATCCTGGGGTATGCTGTGCAGGGCCCAGCAGCCTGGTGCTGCTCCCTGGTGTAGTGCTGGCTGTTGTGGGGCAAACTTGGCTGCAGGCAGGGCTTGGGAGATGCTGAAACATGTTTCTTGCAGTTTTGGGGCTGGGAAGCACTAGGCAGGCTTCTGGCCTGTCCCAGGGG
>NW_009648388.1:17132-18479 GCF_000708025.1 Charadrius vociferus
TTCCCTGATACAAGGTGTGCTCCTGCAGCCTGGCTGTGCTGGTGAGGTTGGAGGACAGTGTGGACTTCCTGAAAACTGCCTGTGCTAAGGCAGTGTCTTGCTTCACGTGGGACTGGCTGGGATGGGAGGCAGAGTGAGCACTGTGGAGCCATCATGTGGGGCAGTCTGAGGGTGTCTGGTTCCCAGGGACAGTGCCATACCCAGATCAAACACCCAATGTGCTGAGGCTCGTTCTGTTTCTGTAGCAGAGCCTTCCCTGTCTTGGTGTCAGTTGAGGTGCTTTAGCCCTAGAATGGTGCAAGGACTTGCTTCGGGGTATCCTTTTTCATCAGGAAAAAGCCATTTGGTCCCCCTGAAAGCCTCGGTCCTGTGTGAGGCTTAAGGGCTGTGTTTAAAGCCACTCCTTATCTGTTTGCCTTGGTGTGACCCAGCTCTGCAGCAGCAGTGCCTGCAGCTGTGATCAGCTAGCAGTGAAGCTACATAGCCAAACATTGTTCTTCTGCAAAGCCCCATCACGCATCCCCTTCTGAGGGAGAAGTGTGCTTGGGCTTTTGCCATGTGAGTTGCTTCCTTGATTTCTGTGGCGTCCTGGTCAGGGTTAGACCTAGAGTGAGGTGGCTCCTGGCTGGTGGAGCTGTCTGGACCCAATGTCCTTGTTCTTGTCCTAGGAAACCTGCCTGTCTTGAGAAACAAGGCTGTCTCTTGCCCCTGTGAGGGTACCATATTGATGCAGAGCAATGATCTGTCTTGGGACAACATCCTGCCTGCAGATCTGTCACTGAGACCAAGGGGGGGAAGCAGCTGGTCCTGCAGATGCTGCAGCTCATGGGTGAAGATGAGAGGTGATGCAAACCGTTGAGGCTGTTAATATCATGTTTGTCATGATTAGAGGGTGCTTTTGTAACCTCTGTATGCTTCTCTTTATGGAGGAGGTGTTTGAATGGGGCATTTTGAAGTAATTTCTGGGGTCACAGCTTGTCCTTCCCCTGTAGTTTGGTCATAGCATTGGTCTCTTCATCCTTTTCCTGGGCTGGGGTCTTAACCAAAACTGCTCCTCCTTCACAGCCTGTCTGCCAGCACATCTGGCACCCTTTTAAAGGCATGCTGGGGAAGTGCAGAGAGGGGTGGCAAGAATAATTAAAGGTATGAAGCAGTTTCTATACAAGGAACAATTACATAAACTGGTTCTCTTCCATCTGGGGGAAGAGATGACTGAGGGAGGTGCGATGGGGAATAATAAAATCATGTGTGGCTGGAGTGTGCGTGGAGCAGGGAATGATTGCTCAAGCTCCCTTGCCGTAAAGGGCATGTGGGGCATTATGTGTGTGTCGTGGTTTGGCCTCAGCC
>NW_009648389.1:0-530 GCF_000708025.1 Charadrius vociferus
TAAGAAAACCGAATGAATCCATTCTCCACGGTGAACGGGGATCCATTGCAGAGACGAATCAAAAGGAAAGACTGCCAGCAAAGGAAAGAAAGTTGGCAAACATCGGTACGGAAATCAAACGTGAAAAATTGGGTAACGTGGTCTGATGGTATACGGAGGACTCAAGAGGAGTATGGGAATTGGGAGCGAAGATCATGATGATAAAGGTCTAAAGAATTTAGGTGGTACAAATGGGGGTGAAGTAAGAAAACAGACTTTTGGGCTATACTTAGAGGGCAAAGTTTCTCATGGAACTACGCGATTTTGAATAATTGCTTGAAGAATCGTAGATATAAGAGTGGTGGAATCTTCTAACAAGGCTGGATGTCGCTCTACAATGCAATAGACTGGATCTGATAATATCCGCTGGCTGACCTGACCGCCTGCCATCTCCAAGGGCTTTTCATTACAAAAGCGTTTCGCATCCAGCTGGATAATGCCCAGGATCCGGCTGGAGCAGCAGTAGAACATCCGTAATCAAATGAGATGAG
>NW_009648390.1:0-1276 GCF_000708025.1 Charadrius vociferus
CCCCCTGCCCCTTGTCCCAGCCATGCCCGATGTCCCTGCCCCAGCCATGCCCGATGTCCCCGTCCCAGCCCTCCCCGATGTCCCTGTCCCAGCCATGCATCCTGTCCCCTGTCGCAGCCATGCCCGATGTCCCTGTCCTAGACATGCCCAATGTTCCCTGTCCTCCCCGATGTCCCTGTCCCAGCCCTACACGCTGTCCGCTGTCCCACTCCTGCCCGATGTCCCTGTCCCAGCCGTACCTGATGTCCCCTGTCCCAGTCCTGCACACTGTCTCCTGTCCCTGTCCTCCCCAATCTCCCTGTCCCTGTCCTCCCCGATGTCCCTGTCCCAACCATGCCCAATGTCCCCTGTCCTCCCCAATGTCCCTGTCCCAGCCCCACACGCTGTCCGCTGTCCCACTCCTGCCCGATGCCCTTGTCCCAACCATGCCCAATGTCCCCTGTCCCAGCCATGCACAATGTCCCGTCCCTGTCCCCCCTGATGTCCCTGTCCCAGCCCTACATGCTCTCCCCTATCCCAGCCTTGCCCAATGTCCCCTGTCCCTGTCCTCCCTGATGTCCCTATCCCTGTCCTCCCCTATATCCCCATCCCAGCCCTCCCCGATGTCCCTGTCCCAGCTGTGCCCAATGTCCCCTGTCCTCCCCGATGTCCCTGTCCCAGCCCTACACGCTGTCCGCTGTCCCACTCCTGCCCGATGTCCCTGCCCCAGCCGTACCTGATGTCCCCTGTCCCAGTCCTGCACACTGTCTCCTGTCCCTGTCCTCCCGTGCCCAATGTCCCCTGTCCTCCCCGATGTCCCTGTCCCAGCCCTACACGCTGTCCGCTGTCCCACTCCTGCCCGATGTCCCTGTCCCAGCCGTACCTGATGTCCCCTGTCCCAGTCCTGCACACTGTCTCCTGTCCCTGTCCTCCCCAATCTCCCTGTCCCTGTCCTCCCCGATGTCCCTGTCCCAGCCATGCACACTGTCCCCTGTGGCAGCCCTGCCCGATGTCCCTGTCCCCGTCCTCCCCAATGTCCCTGTCCCCGTCCTCCCCGATGTCCCTGTCCCAGCCATGCACACTGTCCCCCGTGGCAGCCATGCCCGATGTCCCTGTCCCCGTCCTCCCCAATGTCCCTATCCCTGTCATCCCCTATATCCCCGTCCCAGCCCTCCCTGATGTCCCTGTCCCCGTCCTCCCCAATGTCCCCTGTCCCCGTCCTCCCTGATGTCCCTGTCCCAGCTGTGCCCAATGTCCCCCGTCCTCCCCGATGTCCCTATCCCTGTCATCCCCTATA
>NW_009648391.1:0-2798 GCF_000708025.1 Charadrius vociferus
TCGTGTGAAGTGCAGTTTCTCTCCTCAAAACTCTTTAAAACTCTTTTTCCCATGGTGTACCATGAAAAGTGAGAGCTACATTTCGGGCACTACTGCTTTTCCCCAGCGATTCCAGATGTTTGCTGCCTCCCCTTGCCTAGATATCTTTGTGCTGTTGGATAATATTTCTCTGCCATTGTCGCTAAGGATGCTCACTTAAGCAAAAGGGAAAGTTTTGCAGCTAAAAGTATCTAAATACTTTTGTATCAGCTATGAAATGGAACCTGTGAGAACAGAAAAAGGAAAAAAAAAGATTTTTATCTTGCATGAAAATTAAATCATCGCAGGTCTAAGAAGCTAATCTATTGTTTTTTATCATCTTTTCAGAGTTAATAAATGTCCTGTAGCAAAGCACTGATGTTATGCAACTTCACGTCTCCCTAAATCAATTTTTCTTCCACTTGTGTACACTTCTTCCGTGTCACACCATACCTACAGCATTGCAGTAATGCCTTGTTAAGGCTGCAGTGTAGCAGACTCCATGCTGGTGCTGCACTCCTGCAACATCTGGCCTTCAAATACTTTTTTATTTACGCGCTGAAATGGAGACAAGCCCGGTCACGTATTCATTATGTTTTATACATGCTAAAAGTGGTGCTGTGCTTGCAGCTGGGAAAAAACAGGGGCTTTTATTTGGCTAATTGTTTTAATACCCACTGGTAATATTTATTTCCAAGCTGGTGCCTGTGTTGCTAGGTGTTGGGCTTTTATCTCTGAAAATGCAGCAAAATTATCTAGTACTTTCTCTTCCTTCTGGAATTTTCCTCTCTCCCTGCCAAAATACAAGTTACTCTATAAATCAAGAGGATTTCAATTACTGTGTGGTACTTGTTTGCCCAAGGAACTGCTACCGCACAATTACAGTCATTGTATCTTGCATTGTCTGAACTGTTGCTGTGAAGTGTGTGGGCAGCTTGTTTTTAGAGGAATTCCTGCATCCAAGTACAGTAGGAGGAAAGGGCCAGATTCTCAGTAACTCTGATTTCAGCATAGCCTGTGTAATGTTAGTAAAGCTGGATAAGTGAAGTGTTATGTATAGGAACACATGCATGCACAAGCACACTCCTCAAAACAGAGGGATTATAATGCACTTGACCCTCACCGAAAAAAAAAAAAGTTCATGTTTTCCCATAGAAGACACATTTCAAAGCATTAGTTAAAAAAAACAAAAACAAAAAAGCTCATCCCTCAGATTCAAATATTCATTAAGCCCATTCTCGGGGACAGAGAAATCCAGAGATACTATCACATTAAATGCATATTACTATCTGGACATTTTTAATTTTGCAGAATAGAAAGGCAGTAAAAGGAGATGTTAGAGTTCCAGGTTTTGGGTTTTTTTCTCAAAGGTTCAGCCAACTGGGCTCAGCAGTATTAATAAATCCTCACCTTGCAGAAAGCTCTCAATAATTGAAATTCTTGTGTCATTTCCCAACCTCTGTGTTCCTCTTGAGCCTTTGCTGCTCTTGCTCAGGAGGACTGTTCAAATGCTGTTCATTAGGTGTTTTGGGGGAGAAGAAAGATCCAGGTAAGTCAGTAACAGGGTGCACATTCATTGCTGTGCATGAAAGGGAATGAAGAAAGTACTCTTACCTCTCCGATGAGTTGAGGGGTAACTTGCTTTGCTGGCTAGGACAGAAGGAAAGTAGGACCAAGAGAGTGGGAAAAAGAAAACGCCCCACCAGCTTATATAGGCTAGCATGGCTCCTGTCCTGATATTACTAATTAGTTTGTTTCTCCTCCCACAAGATTCCCTCTTGAATTCTCCACCTTTCCTCTTGCTCTGTCCTTGGTCTCTTGCCAACAGCCTCTCCAAATGCCCTCTTCCCTGCTGTTTTGGTTTGGTTTTTTAACTAACTCTTCTTTAACTCTGTCCTTTCTCCTCCTCCACCGCTTAGAAGGACTCAAGGCTTCAAAGCAGACTCTCAGTATACCTGAGCTTGACCTCTCCAGCGTTCTCCTCCTTATCCAAGGCAGCTCAGCATCCTTCCCTCTCTAAACACTGAGTCAGGAGTGTGCATCGCAGTGTGTTACGTCCAGCAGCCTGTCGAGTTTTCCTGTTTCTGGGTAGTTTTGGGAGGCACTGTTCTTTTAACACACCAGAGGGAAAGACCTGGTGACTTTCTGTTGTTTAATTGCTTTTTATCAGTTATTTGAGAAATTCAAGGGGTATTTTTCCTTCTTTTTTTTTAACCTGACTTCCCTGGCTTGCTGGAGGAATCTAGAATATCAGAAGTGTGGCATATTTGAGAGGTTTATAAGGCTGTGAAACCAATGTGAAAAGAAGAGAAGAGGCTAGAGAGGGAAGTCTTGAGAGAATGAATTATAGGAGAAAGGGCAGAGAAAAAGATAGCGAACTTAAGGAACCCATTAGGCTAATTTAAACCACAGTTTAATTCACTTTAGGACCTTTTTAGAGTGATGGTTTAGAGAAGCAATCCTGCAACTTCTCCTAAGTGCTGGAGTGAAAGGTCTGTTGTTGAACCAGAACCCATCTAGCTTTATGGCTTTGCTTCCTCCAGCCCTGTGGAAACAGCCTCAGCATCTACGTGAGCTGGAGTGATGTTATTCTCACTGTATTCATTCCCAGGGTGCCTCTCTTTTGATGAAGATGTTTTTAACAGGAGACTGGACTTTTTTTCCCGTCCTAAGAGTAAAGTATCTGATAGAGGTTGTCAGCTTAGCATTGCTGCATGAGCAAGGCTTCCTCTAACCAAACAGGCTCCAGCCATTGTGAGTGAGCCAGAAGCTGCCATCCA
>NW_009648392.1:0-2966 GCF_000708025.1 Charadrius vociferus
GCAGCACACACCCCCCCCATGGCCACCCCCCACCACCATGGGGTATTGTGTAGGACCAGGGTGGGCATCACCCATGGGGGTGCTGGTGGACCCCTTTGGGGGGTCCCGGGGTGGGCAGACTGGGTTCAACCCCACAGAGGGGTTTTTGGGAAACCCAAAAGCTCAGCCCCCCCCTTGCCCCCACCGCCATGGGATATTGTGTGGGACCAGGGTGGGCATCACCCATGGGGGTGCTGGTGGACCCCTTTGGGGGGTCCCGGGGTGGGCAGACTGGGTTCAACCCCACAGAGGGGTTTTTGGGAAACCCAAAAGCTCAGCCCCCCCCTTGCCCCCACCGCCATGGGATATTGTGTGGGACCAGGGTGGGCATCACCCATGGGGGTGCTGGTGGACCCCTTTGGGGGGTCCCGGGGTGGGCAGACTGGGTTCAACCCCACAGAGGGGTTTTTGGGAAACCCAAAAGCTCAGCCCCCCCCTTGCCCCCACCGCCATGGGATATTGTGTGGGACCAGGGTGGGCATCACCCATGGGGGTGCTGGTGGACCCCTTTGGGGGGTCCCGGGGTGGGCAGACTGGGTTCAACCCCACAGAGGGGTTTTTGGGAAACCCAAAAGCTCAGCCCCCCCCTTGCCCCCACCGCCATGGGATATTGTGTGGGACCAGGGTGGGCATCACCCATGGGGGTGCTGGTGGACCCCTTTGGGGGGTCCCGGGGTGGGCAGACTGGGTTCAACCCCACAGAGGGGTTTTTGGGAAACCCAAAAGCTCAGCCCCCCCCTTGCCCCCACCGCCATGGGATATTGTGTGGGACCAGGGTGGGCATCACCCATGGGGGTGCTGGTGGACCCCTTTGGGGGGTCCCGGGGTGGGCAGACTGGGTTCAACCCCACAGAGGGGTTTTTGGGAAACCCAAAAGCTCAGCCCCCCCCTTGCCCCCACCGCCATGGGATATTGTGTGGGACCAGGGTGGGCATCACCCATGGGGGTGCTGGTGGACCCCTTTGGGGGGTCCCGGGGTGGGCAGACTGGGTTCAACCCCACAGAGGGGTTTTTGGGAAACCCAAAAGCTCAGCCCCCCCCTTGCCCCCACCGCCATGGGATATTGTGTGGGACCAGGGTGGGCATCACCCATGGGGGTGCTGGTGGACCCCTTTGGGGGGTCCCGGGGTGGGCAGACTGGGTTCAACCCCACAGAGGGGTTTTTGGGAAACCCAAAAGCTCAGCCCCCCCCTTGCCCCCACCGCCATGGGATATTGTGTGGGACCAGGGTGGGCATCACCCATGGGGGTGCTGGTGGACCCCTTTGGGGGGTCCCGGGGTGGGCAGACTGGGTTCAACCCCACAGAGGGGTTTTTGGGAAACCCAAAAGCTCAGCCCCCCCCTTGCCCCCACCGCCATGGGATATTGTGTGGGACCAGGGTGGGCATCACCCATGGGGGTGCTGGTGGACCCCTTTGGGGGGTCCCGGGGTGGGCAGACTGGGTTCAACCCCACAGAGGGGTTTTTGGGAAACCCAAAAGCTCAGCCCCCCCCTTGCCCCCACCGCCATGGGATATTGTGTGGGACCAGGGTGGGCATCACCCATGGGGGTGCTGGTGGACCCCTTTGGGGGGTCCCGGGGTGGGCAGACTGGGTTCAACCCCACAGAGGGGTTTTTGGGAAACCCAAAAGCTCAGCCCCCCCCTTGCCCCCACCGCCATGGGATATTGTGTGGGACCAGGGTGGGCATCACCCATGGGGGTGCTGGTGGACCCCTTTGGGGGGTCCCGGGGTGGGCAGACTGGGTTCAACCCCACAGAGGGGTTTTTGGGAAACCCAAAAGCTCAGCCCCCCCCTTGCCCCCACCGCCATGGGATATTGTGTGGGACCAGGGTGGGCATCACCCATGGGGGTGCTGGTGGACCCCTTTGGGGGGTCCCGGGGTGGGCAGACTGGGTTCAACCCCACAGAGGGGTTTTTGGGAAACCCAAAAGCTCAGCCCCCCCCTTGCCCCCACCGCCATGGGATATTGTGTGGGACCAGGGTGGGCATCACCCATGGGGGTGCTGGTGGACCCCTTTGGGGGGTCCCGGGGTGGGCAGACTGGGTTCAACCCCACAGAGGGGTTTTTGGGAAACCCAAAAGCTCAGCCCCCCCCTTGCCCCCACCGCCATGGGATATTGTGTGGGACCAGGGTGGGCATCACCCATGGGGGTGCTGGTGGACCCCTTTGGGGGGTCCCGGGGTGGGCAGACTGGGTTCAACCCCACAGAGGGGTTTTTGGGAAACCCAAAAGCTCAGCCCCCCCCTTGCCCCCACCGCCATGGGATATTGTGTGGGACCAGGGTGGGCATCACCCATGGGGGTGCTGGTGGACCCCTTTGGGGGGTCCCGGGGTGGGCAGACTGGGTTCAACCCCACAGAGGGGTTTTTGGGAAACCCAAAAGCTCAGCCCCCCCCTTGCCCCCACCGCCATGGGATATTGTGTGGGACCAGGGTGGGCATCACCCATGGGGGTGCTGGTGGACCCCTTTGGGGGGTCCCGGGGTGGGCAGACTGGGTTCAACCCCACAGAGGGGTTTTTGGGAAACCCAAAAGCTCAGCCCCCCCCTTGCCCCCACCGCCATGGGATATTGTGTGGGACCAGGGTGGGCATCACCCATGGGGGTGCTGGTGGACCCCTTTGGGGGGTCCCGGGGTGGGCAGACTGGGTTCAACCCCACAGAGGGGTTTTTGGGAAACCCAAAAGCTCAGCCCCCCCCTTGCCCCCACCGCCATGGGATATTGTGTGGGACCAGGGTGGGCATCACCCATGGGGGTGCTGGTGGACCCCTTTGGGGGGTCCCGGGGTGGGCAGACTGGGTTCAACCCCACAGAGGGGTTTTTGGGGGGCACCACCAGCTCAGCCCCCCCTTGCCCCCACCACCACGGGGTATTGTGGGGTCCCAGGGTGGGCAATGGGGGTGGGCAGACTGGGTTCAACCCCA
>NW_009648393.1:0-987 GCF_000708025.1 Charadrius vociferus
GGGCAGGAATGACCCATAGGTGTCCCACAGGGGCAGGAGTGACCCATAGCTCATCCTACGGGGCAGAAGCGCCCCATAGACGTTCGCCCCATGTGCCTTACAGTAGACGGTGACGATGACATCATCGGAGTGACGGGTGGCGATGTCATTGGTGACGCTGCAGCGGTACCGTCCGGATTCCCGCGGCCCCACGGCCCTCATTACCCACAATCCCTCGGGGGAGCGCCCCACGGGACGGCCCTCCCGGAACCAATGGAAAGCGGTGGGTGGGGGGCGGGCGCGGGCGTGGCACCGCAGGGTGACGTCACTCCTCTCCTCCACCAATGAGCTCGGAGAAGGCACCAGTTCCACCTCCCGGGGACCAACTGGGAAAGGGGGACGGCGGTCACGACCCACATCGGCCGTGGGTCGCTGCTATGGGGAGATGTGGGTCCGGTCTATGGGGCCCTTCTATGGGGAGATGTGGGTCCATTCTATGGGTCCTTTCTATGGGGAGATGTGGGTCCGGTCTATGGGGCCCTTCTATGGGGAGATGTGGGTCCATTCTATGGGGAGATGTGGGTCCTTTCTATGGGGAGATGTGGGTCTGGTCTATGAGTCCCTTCTATGGGGAGATGTGGGTCCATTCTATGGGTCCTTTCTATGGGGAGATGTGGGTCCATTCTATGGGTCCCTTCTATGGGGAGATGTGGGTCTGGTCTATGAGTCCCTTCTATGGGGAGATGTGGGGCACGGACACCTGGGTCCCTTCTATGGGGAGATGTGGGGCACAGACACGTGGGTCCGTCCTATGGGGAGATGTGGGGCACAGACACGTGGGTCTGTCCTGGTCCATCCTATGGGTCCCTTCTATGGGGAGATGTGGATCCCTTCTATGGGGAGATGTGGATCCTTTCTATGGGGAGATGTGGGTCCTTTCTATGGGGAGATGTGGGTCTGGTCTATGGGGCCTTTCTATGGGGAGATGTGGGTCCATTCTATGGGTCC
>NW_009648393.1:4272-4614 GCF_000708025.1 Charadrius vociferus
AAGGGAGGCGGCCCTAATGGGCCAGAGGCCACGCCTCCAACCCCGCGGCCACGCCGGATACCCCATGGCCATCTTGGATGCCATCATGGCCGCCATCTTGGCCACCAACTTGACCACCCCATGGCCACCATGGCCACCATCTTGGTCCCCATCTTGGCCACCATCTTGGTCACCATCTTGGTCACCATCTTGGCCACCCCATGGCCATCATGGCCACCATCTTGGCCACCATCTTGGCCACCATCTTGGTCACCATCTTGGCCACCATCTTGGTCACCATCTTGGTCACCATCTTGGCCACCCCATGGCCATCATGGCCACCATCCTGGCCACCATCCTGGC
>NW_009648393.1:4791-6061 GCF_000708025.1 Charadrius vociferus
TATGGCCCCCATGGCCTCCATCTTGGCCACCATCTTGGCCTCCCCATGGCCACCATGGCCACCAACTTGACCACCATCTTGACCACCATCTTGACCACCATCTTGGTCACCACCATGGCCACCAACTTGACCACCCTATGGCCATCATGGCCGCCATCTTGGCCACCAACTTGGCCACCCCATGGCCACCATGGCCACCATCTGGACCACCCTATGGCCACCTTGGCCGCCATCTTGACCACCATCTTGACCACCCCACGGCCACCATGGCCACTGACTTGACCACCCCATGGCCACCTTGGCCACCATCTTGACGACCAACTTGACCACCTCAGGGCCACCATGGCCACCATCTTCACCACCATCTTGGCCAACATATTCACCACCCCACGGCCACCATGGCCACCATCTTGACTACCCCACAGCCACCATGGCCATCTTGACCACCATCTGGACCACCCTATGGCCACCACGGCCAACATCTTGACCGCCACCTTGACCACCGTCTTGACCACCCCATGGCCACCACAGCCGCCATCTTGCCCACCACCTTGACCACCATCTTGACCACCCCATGGCCACCACGGCCACCACGGCCACCATCTTGCCCACCCTACGGCCATCTTGGCCACCCCATGACCTCCCCACCGCCATCTTGGCCACCCCATGACCTCCCCACCGCCATCTTGATGACCCCATGACCACCTCACCACCATCTTGGCCACCCCATGACCACCTCACCGCCATCTTGACCACCCTACGGCCATCTTGACCCCACCACCACCATCTTGATGACCCCATGACCACCTCACCGCCATCTTGGCCACCCCATGACCTTCCCACTGCCATATTGACTACCCCACCGCCATCTTGACCAGCCCATGACCACCCCACCGCCATCTTGGCCATCGTACCGCCATCTTGATGACCCCATGACCACCTCACCGCCATCTTGACCACCCTATGGCCATCTTGACCCCACCACCACCATCTTGATGACCCCATGACCACCTCACCGCCATCTTGGCCACCCCATGACCACCTCACCGCCATCTTGACCACCCTACGGCCATCTTGACCCCACCACCACCATCTTGATGACCCCATGACCACCTCACCGCCATCTTGGCCACCCCATGACCACCTCACCGCCATCTTGACCACCCTACGGCCATCTTGACCCCACCACCACCATCTTGATGACCCCATGACCACCTCACCGCGACCGCCATCTTGACCATCGTACCGCCATCTTGATGACCCCATGACC
>NW_009648394.1:0-898 GCF_000708025.1 Charadrius vociferus
CACCGCCTTTGGCCGTGTTGAACCCCATGAGATTTGAGGGGTTTGGCCATGTTGAACTTCCCAAGATTTGAGGGTTTTGCCTCCCCTCCAGCCCCAGCTCACCCTTAGCATGACATCACCCCACAGGTACGCCCGCCTGGGGCTGCCCCGCGTGGGGCTGGATCCGGCCACCATCCCGTTGGATTCAGAGGCCGTCGGGGCCATGCTGGAGCAGCAGCACAAGGTGGTGGCTTTCTTCAGCCTCACCCTCCTGCTTGCCCCGCTGGTGGAGACCCTCATCCTCCTCGATCGCCTGCTCTACCTGCGGGAGCAAGGTGGGTGCCGGGGCAGTGGCGAGGCGGGGGCAGGGCCGCCGGTACTCACCCCCCCCTTCACTCCACAGGTTTCCATTGTGCTCTCGTCCCCCTCTTCGACCCCCGGTTCTCCCCACGCAACCTGGTGCTGGTGGCCGCACGGACACCCCTGGGCACGGTGCTGGCGGGTCTGGACGAGGACAGCAGCGAGGACGAGGACATGGCGGGAGCAGAGCCCCCCGGAGAGGGGCAGAGCCCTCCGGCTCCCGGTGCCGGGCACCGGCCACAATAAAATCTGTGATTTCTACAGACCGCGGCTCGGTGTGAGCGAGTTGGCGGCTGCGTCGAAAGCACCACGCAAATGGGAAAAATAAAGGGGTGTCTTTATTGCAGACCCCAACCCCGGGGAAGGGGGGGGTTTAGTTGTGTCCCCTAGTCCCCCACCAGTTAATACCAGTAGGATTTCTTGGCCCTGCGTGTCTCCACGATGCCCATGGCATCCATGATCTCCTCCTCGAAGGTCTTCAGGGACGGCATGTACGTCTTGTCCAGCGCGTCCTCCACCGTCGTGTCCTTGGGGCCATCTGCGCAGCCGAAGGGACAGC
>NW_009648395.1:0-690 GCF_000708025.1 Charadrius vociferus
ATCTGGGTCCCATCTGCTGCCCTCTGCTCCCGTCCCTTCCCCCAGCCCTAAACTCAGATGTTTTTAAACACACACATCAAAGGCACCGGGCAGCCCCCGGGGAGCCCCAGCTCGCAGCACATTTCCTTCGATTAGCCGAAAGCGGGGAGCAGCCAGCTCCAGCGCCGGGAGAGAGCGGGAGCGTGCCTGCCTCCTGCCAGCCTGGCTCAGCCGGAGCGGGGAAGGTGATGGAAGGGGCAGCCGGGGGGCTTTCACCCCGGTTTCGCTCTTCAAAGGCATTTTGGCAGTGGGCAGGGGGACAGCTCTGCCCCCAAAACATCCACAGGGTCAGAGCCGTCCCACCGGGCATCACCTCTGTGGTGATGGGGAACAAGCCAGGTCCCCACCAAAACCAGCGTGGGGAGGGTGGAGAAGAGGAAACTGAGGATTCCCTTCAGATTTACAAGTTAGGGGTGGGTTTTTTCCCGTCATTTTCAGCAAGAATTCTCCCAGATCCCTACAGCGAACTCCATCACACCGCCTGCACCAGAGCCAGACCACAGTACCAACCGGGACACAGGATCCCACCAGAGCCACCGACCAAAGCGACAGGGGAGGGGGCACGGCCGAGCCCAAGCACTAAAACCCCGGAAAAATCCCACATTTTCTTAGCGACAACGATGGCAGCTCAATCGGAGAACGCTGCCAGAG
>NW_009648396.1:0-563 GCF_000708025.1 Charadrius vociferus
TGGGCGCCCGCACCGCGAGGGCTGGATCCCCCGACATGCGCCAGCGGCCCCATGGAGGGACAGGGACCGTCCCTGCGGCGCGGGGGCCCCGACACCCACGGCCTCAGCGAGGAGCATCTGAGCCACCGGCTGGAGAACAGGGCACTTGACACAGCCCTTGGGACGGGGCCAGCGCAGCGGCATCGGATCCCTCTGAGTCAAAAGCCTGTTTGTTCCTTAACCCCACGAGCAAATCGGTTCTTTTTTTTTTTTTTGTGGGTGATTCCTTTGCAATTTCCGCCTCTGCAAACCAGCCTCTTCTGACGCGTATTTGGGTTTATGCTCTCATTAGCTGCGTTTGAGGGTTGTTAAACGGCTAAAGATGTGAGGGAGGGATGGGGGCAGGGACGGATCCTGCCGGTGCCGCGCTGGAGTTGCTCCTCTCCGAAGCGGGGATTCACCCTGCCCCACAGCGCAGTCAGTGCCCACCTCGGACCCCGGGTGTCCCCCCGACTCCCTCCCATGCACCCAGTTCTGGTTCGACCAAAAGCACGTGGGGTCTCCCAGCACAGCAGCAGTGCCAC
>NW_009648397.1:0-2869 GCF_000708025.1 Charadrius vociferus
TGGATGGATTGATGGAAGATGGATGGATGAATGGATAGAGGATGGAAGAAGGACGGATGGAGAATAGATGACAAATGGGTGGAGAATGGATGGAAGGAGGATAGGTGGATGGAAGATGGATGGATGGATGAAAGATGGATGGGTGGATGGACGGACAGAGGATGGATGGAGAGATGAACAGATGAAAGATGGAGGATGGATGGATGGATTGATGGAAGATGGATGGAAGGTGGATGGGTGATGGCTGGATGGAGGATGGATGGAGGATGGATGGATGGATGGACGGATGGATGGACATATGGAGGAGGATGGACAGACACAAGGGAGATGGGGGGTTGGATGGAGGATTGAGGATGGATGAAGGATGGATTGAGGACACATGGAGAATGGATGGATGGATGGATGGATGGAATAGAATGGACAGACAGATGGAGAATGGATGGAGAAGGGATAGAGGACAAGGAGGCTGGGTGAAGGACAGACATGCAGGATGGATGGAGGGATGGAGGATGGAAGGATAGAGGCTGGAGAAGGGATGGATGGAGGACAGATGGATGATGGATGGATGATAGATGGAAGATGGATGGATGGATGGATGGATGGATGGATGGAGTGTGGATAGACAGTGGATGGTGGATGCATGGACAGAAGATGGCAGCAGGACACAAGGCTGCAGGGATGGTGGGCTGGGCCAGCCTGGCCGGGCTGCTGGGGCGCAGACAGATTGTGGGCTGCCCTGACGGCCGTGGGCAGGACTTCCTGTCGGACATGGCCATGACGGAGGTGGATCGCTTCATGGACCGGGAGCACCTGATCTTCCGGGAAAACACCCTCGCCACGAAAGCCATAGAGGAGTACCTGAAACTCATCGGCCAGAAATACCTCAAGGATGCCATTGGTGAGCTCCACCAGCACTGAGGGGTCCCCAGCATGGCCAGGGGTCCCCGTCACGGCCAGGGCCCCATCAACACGGCTGTGGGACAGTGGGTGGTCCCCATGCACGGTCGTGTCCCCATTGACATGGCTGTGGGATGGTGGGTGGTCCCCACACATCGCCGTGGCCTCATTGGTATGGCGGTGGGATGGTTGGGTGGCCCCTTCTCATGGCCGTGTCCCCATTAGGGTACAACTGGGTGGTCCTCAGTCCCTGCTCATAGGCAGGTCATCATGGGCATGGTGGTGGGACAGCTGGGTAGTCACTTCTCGTGGCCATGGGACAGTTAGGTGGTCCCCTCTCATGGCTGTGGCCCCATTGTTATGGTCAAGGGATGGTGGGGTCGTCCCTTCTGATGACCACGTCCCTGTTGGCATGGTCAGGGGACAGCTGGGTAGTCCCTTCTCATGGCCATTGAGGTGGTCTGGCTATGGGACAGTTGGGTGGTCCCCAGCCCTTGTTCATTTCCAGGTCCCCATTAACGTGGTCATGAGATGGTTGGGTGTTCCCTTCTCATGGCCGTGACCCCATCGGGCTGGCCTGGCCGTGGGACAGTGGGGTGGTCCCCGGTCCTCCCTGATGTCCCTGTCCCCACACAGGCGAGTTCATCCGGGCGCTGTACGAGTCGGAGGAGAACTGCGAGGTCGACCCCATGAAGTGCTCAGCCTCCACCTTGGCTGACCACCAGGCCAACCTCCGCATGTGCTGCGAGCTCGCCCTCTGCAAGGTGGTCAACTCGCACTGGTGAGTCCTCGGGGCTGCGGACATCCCCCGCTGTCCCCACCGCTGGTCCCTGACCGCGTGTGTCCCCCTTTCCCCGACCCAGCGTGTTCCCACGGGAGCTGAAGGAGGTCTTCGCCTCGTGGCGTCTGCGATGCGCCGAGCGGGGCCGCGAGGACATCGCCGACCGGTTGATCAGCGCCTCGCTCTTCCTGCGGTTCCTCTGCCCCGCCGTGATGTCCCCCAGCCTCTTCGGCCTCATGCAGGAGTACCCCGATGAGCAGACCGCCCGCACCCTCACCCTCATCGCCAAGGTCATCCAGAACCTGGCCAACTTCACCAAGTGAGCGCCCAGCACGGAGGAAGGGGAGCGGTGGTGGTGGATGATGGTGGTCAGGTGTAGGGATGGTGGAGGACTCAGGCGGGCGGGGAGGAAAATGGAGAGATGGTGGAGGGAAGGTGGATCTGGAGGTCTATGGGTGGATGGACGGGTGGATTCATGGGTGGATGGAAGATAGTTGGAGGGGTGAGTTGATAGATGGACAGAAGATGGATAGAGGGACAGAAAATGGATGGATGAATTGATGGGTAGAAGATGGATAGATGGACAGAAAATGGATGGATGGATGGATGAGTTGGATGGGCAGAAGATGGATAGAGGGACAGAAGGTGGATGGATGAGTTGACAGCTGAGTTGGAAGGAAGATGGACAGATGGAGATAACATGGATGGGTGACTTGATAGATGATGGGTGTAAGATGGACAGATGAGTTGATGGATGATGGCCAGAGGGTGGGTGGATGAGCTGATGGATGGACAGAAGATAGAAAATGGATGGATGAGATTGCAGATGGATGGAAGATGGATAGATGGGTGGAAGATGGAGGGATGAGCTGATGGATGGACAGAAGATGGATAGCTAGAAAATGGATGGATGAGTTGATGGCTGAATGGATGAGCTGATGGATAGATGAGTATAGAAGACGAACAAATGAACAGAAGATGGATGAGATGATGGATGATGAGTGGAAGACGGTTGTTTGGGTGGGGGCGGATGAAGGGAAGAAGGATGAACAGAAGATGGCTAGATGGATGGAAGGTGGGGGATGAGTCGACGGGTGGATGGATGAGTCGGGTGGCGAGAATATGGACAGATGAGTTGGATGGATGAGTTTGGTGGGCAGAAGAATGGATGGAAGGAAGGAAGGAAGGAAG
>NW_009648398.1:0-386 GCF_000708025.1 Charadrius vociferus
GGGTGGTTTCTGCCTCCCGCCCATCTCTCTCCCCGCCGCGCGCTCTCGCCCTGCAGCTACCACCGACTCCATGGCTCTACGCTTCGTCCCGGCGACAACGGGATGCTCCACCGGTGCCGGCAACGGTGGAATGCTCCCTCGGAACCGGCACACTCCGAGCGCTGTATCCCTGCACCCCGGCGCCTGCAAGAGCACCGGGAACCTGGAAAATCCCAACCCGGCATGGGGCTGGTCTCGTGGTTGGGCAGAGCCCTACGGGGCCGGGGGAAGAGGCCGGCATCGCCGTCTGGAGACAAGCGGCCCCAGCAAAAGCGTGAAGCAGAGGAGGAGAGCCAAGGGCGGCAACTAGCCCGCAGCGCCGGCGGCGTCGTGCTGGGGTTGGGGGT
>NW_009648398.1:2161-2563 GCF_000708025.1 Charadrius vociferus
CCCCCGGTGGAGGTCGGGATTTTGGGGGCGGCGGGTGCCTCGTGTCCCCTTCCGGGCTGAGGCATCTCTCCCCGCAGCGCCGGTGGTGATGGGCATCAGCGTCAACGGGTCGGGCTACACCAGCAAGATTTTCCGGGACGTGGTCTCCGCTTTCGACGTACTCCAGCAAGATTTTCCGGGACGTGGTCTCCGCTTTCGACGCGCTGCAGCAGGGCAACCTCTCGGTGCCCTCCCAACGCTGCCTCCTCCACCCCGTGGAGCCCGACTACAGCACCTACATCAGCATGGGTGACCTGGGGTGCTGCAAAATGGGGAGGGGGGGTCGTAAAGGGAGAGGGGGTTCACCTCTGCGGGACTCATCCTCTTCCCACCAGGACTCCTGTACGGCGTGTGCCTCTTCAT
>NW_009648399.1:0-2302 GCF_000708025.1 Charadrius vociferus
CATCCATCCCTAAATCCATCCATCCATCCGTGAGTCCATGCGTCCATGCATCTGTGAGTCCGTCCATCCATCCGTTCATCCAGCCAGCTGTGAGTCCACATGTCTGTCCATCCATCCGTCTGTGAGTCCCTCCATCCATCCATCCCTAAATCCATCCATCTGTGAGTCCATGCGTCCATCAATCTGTGACTCCATCCATCCGTACATCCGTGAGTCCATCCATCCATCCGTGAGTCCATCCGTACATCCGTGAGCCCATCCATCCATCCATCCATCCATCCATCCATGCGTCCATCCATCCATCTATACGTACAGCCAGCTGTGAGTCCACACATCTGTCCACCCATCCATCCGTCTGTGAGTCCATCCATCCATCCATGCCTAAATCCATCCATGAGTCCATCCATCCATCCGTGAGTCCACGTGTCCATCCATCTGTGAGTCCGTCCATCCATCTGTACATCCATCTGTGAGTCCATCCATCCATCCCTAAATCCATCCATTCGTGAGTCCGTCTGTCCATCTGAGTTCATCCATCCATCCCTAAATCCATCCATCCATGTGTCAATCCCTGTGTCCATCCATCCATTCCTACAGCCAGCCTCAAATCTGTCCAGCCATCCGTGAGTCCATCTGTCCATCCGTGACTCCATCTACCCATCCCTAAATCCACCCATCCGTGTGTTGATCCGTGTCCATCTGTCCATCCATCCATCCATCCATGTGTCCATATGTCCAACTGAGTCTGCCCGTCTGTCCATCCATCCATCCATCTCTGAGTCTGTCCATCCATCCACGTGTCGGTCCCTGTGTCCGTCCAGCCCTGCAGCCATCCGTCCGTCCAGCCGGCCTGGAATCCACCTGTCTGTCCATCTGTCCGTCTGCCCACCCGTCCCTGTGCCCTTTCATCCACGAATCCATCCACCACCCTTGAGTCAATCTCTCCATCCACACGTCCGTCTGTCCTTGAATCCGCCTGTGTGTCCCTCAGTCCGTGTGTCCATCTCCAGCCAGCCTTGAATCCAGCCAGACGTCCTCATGTCCATCTGTCCTTGAATCCAGCCAGCCAGCCTTGATCCTGTCCATGCATCTGTCCATCCATGCGTCCGTCCATGCGTCCATCTGTCTGTCCATCCATCCATCCATCCATCCTTGATCCCATCCATCTTTGACTCCAGCCAGCCTTCAGTCCGTCCATCTGTCCGTGTGTCTGTCTGTCCGTCCAGTCACCCATCACTGACACTGCCCCTCTGCCCATCCATCCACGTGTCTGTCCACCCTCGATTCTCCCTGGCCATCCAGGTGTCCATCCGTCCATCCAGCCCTGACTCCAGCCAGCCCTCAGGCCGTCTGTCCGTCCAGCCAGCCTTGGATCCATCCACCCGGCGCTCAGTCCGTCTGTCTGTCCACCCATCTGTGTGTCCTCTCATCCCTGAATCCACCCACCCACCCCTGGCTCCATCAGTCCATCCAGCCTTGAGTCCATCTGTCCGTGTGTCCGTCCATCCGTCCAGTGGTCCTTGAATCCGTCTGCCCATCCCTCACCCATCCTCCCATCCATCGTTCATCTGTCCTTCCATCCACGAACCCACCGTCCATCTGTCCATCTGTCCTTCCATCCATGAATCCATTGTCTACCTGTCTTTCCATCCATCTGTCCATCCATCATCCATCCACGGATCCATCATCCATCTGTCCATCTGCCGTCTGTCCATCCATCCATCATCCGTCTGTCCATCCTTCCTTCCGTTGTCCATCCGTGAATCCATCATCCATCGTCCATCGGTCTTTCCATCCATCAGTCCATCCATCATCCATCCACAAATCTATTGTGCATCTGTCCTTCCATCCATCCGTCCATCCGTTATCCATCCATGAACCCATCATCTGTCTGTCTGTCCATCATCCACCTGTCCATCCATGAATCCATCGTCCATCTGTCCTTCCATCCCTCATCCATCCGTCACCTGTCCGTCCACCCGTCCTTCCATCCACGAATCCATTGTCCCTCTGTCCCTCTGTCCATCCTCCATCCACCACCCGTCCGTCCGTCCATCCACGAATCCCTCATTCATCGTCCATCCGTCCACGACTCCTCCTCCATCCGTCCCTCCTCCATCCATTCCCCCTCTCTCTGTGCTCCGTCCGTCCGTCCTCCGTCAGTCAGTCCGTCCGTCCATCGGTCTGTCCGTCCGTCCGTCCGTCCGTCCGTCCCCCTCCTCCTCCCCCTCCGCTGCCCCCTCCGCTGCCGCCCCTCCCCCCTGACGGGGTCAACGGGGTCTACAGGGACCCCACCCCCATC
>NW_009648399.1:2673-3328 GCF_000708025.1 Charadrius vociferus
GGGCGCGTGTGCATGGGGGGGCGTGCACGGGGCACATGTGGGACTGTGTGTGCACGTGTGTGTGTGCGCACGTGTGTGTGCGAGCCTGTGCACCTGTGAGCAGCTGTTTCACACCCATGTGTGCCCTTGAGCACGGGTGTGTGAGCAGCTCGTGTGCACATGCGTGTTTGTGGGCAGCCAAGTGCCCTTCTGTGTGCACCAGCGTGTGCATGTGTGTGTGAGCAGCTAATTGCACACGTGTGTGCACTAGTGTACAGCTGTGTGCATGTGTGTGCACAAGCATGCATGTGTGCCTGCAGCCAAGTGCCTTTCTGTGTGCACCAGCGTGTGCATGTGTGTGAGCAGCTAATTGCATTGGGGGATGCACTTGTGTACAGCTGTGTGCATGTGTGCGCACAAGCATGTGCATGCACGCACGTGTGTGCAGGTGTGTGAGCAGCTCTTGTGCACGTGTGTGGGTACAGCTGTGTGCACACGCCTGTGCGCAGCTGTGTGCACGAGCAGCCCTTGCGCACACGCGTGCGTAACCCAGTGCCTGTGTGTGCATGAGCACGCGTGTGCGAGCTGGCCAGACACACGCGTGTGCCCCAGCCCCCCCCACACGTGTGCAATGGGTTCGCTGTCACCTGGGGGGAGGGGGGGATGGCGGGGTGGG
>NW_009648399.1:4940-5640 GCF_000708025.1 Charadrius vociferus
AATGCGGGAGGGCCACCTGTGCGATGCACCAGGGGGCTGTGCACGAGGGCCACGGTGCACTCAATGCACGAGGGCCATGTGCACAATGCACCAGGGGGCTGTGCACGAGGGCCACGGTGCACTCGATGCACGAGGGCCATGCGTGCGATGCACCAGGGGGCTGTGCACGAGGGCCACGGTGCACTCAATGCACGAGGGCCATGTGCGCGATGCACCAGGGGGTCATGCATGAGGGTCACGGTGCACGTGATGCATGAGGGCCATGTGCACAATGCACCAGGGGGTCTTGCACAAGAGCCACAGTGCACACAATGCGTAAGGGCCATACATGTGATGCACAAGGGTGTCGTGCACGAGGGTGCGTTACACGAGGGCCATGGCACACATGATGCGCAAGGGCCATCTGTGCGATGCACCAGGGTGCTGTGCACGAGGGTGCGTTGCACGAGGGCCATGGCACGCGGTGCCAGAAGGCGCATCACACCCAGGGCCATACACGCCTTGCACGAGGGTGTATCGCACCGGGGCTGTGCATGCCTTGCACGAGGGCTCTGTCGCACCAGAGCTGTACACGCCTTGCACGAGGGCCCCTGTGCACATGCGTCGCACACGCACCACCCCTGCATGGCACAAGCGCTCTGTGCGTGTCACACGCGTGTGCCTCGCACGAGGAGCAGCCCCGTGCCTCAGCCCCGCCGCC
>NW_009648399.1:7526-7931 GCF_000708025.1 Charadrius vociferus
GCTCCGTCGGCATCGCCGCGGCGGGACCGTGGCGTCATCGTTGGCGTCACCATGGTGCGGCCACGGTGTCACCGTTGGCGTTGCCATCAGCAGCACCGCGGTGGTGTCACCACGGTGTTACTTTGGCATCCCACGGCAGGACCGTGGTGGCACCGTCGGCACCACCATCAGCATCGCCATGGTGGGACCAGGGTGGCACCATCGACATCGCCATGGTGTCACCGTTGGCATCACCATCAGCAGCACCGCGGTGGGACAGTGGTGTCACCATTGGTGTCACCGTGGCGTGACCACGGTGGCACCGTTGGTGTGACCATGGTGTCACCAGTGACATCACCATGGCAGGACCGCGGCGTCACCACAGTGGCACCGTGAAGTCACCACTGACATCACCGTGGTGTCACC
>NW_009648400.1:0-945 GCF_000708025.1 Charadrius vociferus
CCTCCATCTCCCTCTCCCAAGGTCAATGCTATTTCAGGGAAGCTCTTGCGCAACGCTTATTGTTATTATTTTTATTATTTATTTGTTTTTTGCTGGGCTCATCAGAAAAACGGGGCTCCTTCCAGCCTGGGGGAAGGGAAGGGAAGCGTGAGCTCCCCCTCTCCTGCGGGCGCCACCCCCGGCGTTTGGGTTGATTTTCTGCCCGCGGGCGGTTTATTGATGGGTTGGAAGCTCGGTTTCCTCCAGGACCCCATCGCGCGGGTACCTGCTGCTGCCTGGACTTAATTTCCATCGGCGATTGGGTCAAATAAAAAAAAAAAAAATCAAAAAAAAAAAACCCATTCCCGAAAAGCCAAACATTTGCACCTGCGGTGTTCCAAATCATTCTGCCCGCTGTTCCCTTTGAGCCTCCCCCGGCGTTCGTACTGGCAGGAAAAGGCGTTACATTTTTTTTTTTTTAGCCAAAATTCCTCCCATTAGCTGAGGATCTCCGATTTGCCTCGGTCGTGGGGTTCTCCCAGGCCGGGCCAGCTCCCGGCTCTGCCCCAGCTGCCTCGATTAGCTCCGTTCCCCACGGGAAAACAAACCGGAGCAAATGGAGCAGGCAAAAAAAAACCCAACCCCCCCCAAAAGACAAAAAAAAAAAACCCAAACCCACTTTGCTTCGTTTTTTCTGCGTTGGCGAAGGACGCGCGGAGGGTCCTTTGCCCTGGGGAAGGGGCTCGGCGTCGCCTTCGCGCCCGACGCGTGGACGTCGAAGGTTTCGCCGTGCCGACGCCGTGGGAGAGGACGTGGCACCCTAAAGAGACGCGGGTTAAACGCCGGATTTAATTCCCCCTCCCCCTTAACTCGGAGGTCTCCCTGCTCCCCCGGGGGCTCAGGGAGAGGATTTCCCGGTCTGCGCAGCAGCCGGGACCGCTCGCCTTCGGATTTAGCGGCCGCTCC
>NW_009648400.1:4364-5591 GCF_000708025.1 Charadrius vociferus
GGAGAAGTACTTGGACATCCCCAAGATGCTGGACGCAGAGGGTAAGCTCTCCGGCTCGCTTCCTGCCGTACCGCGCTGCCAAAGGCCGACGACGTCCGGGTCCGAGATGCCGGATCCGCTCCTCCCAGCGCTGAGGAAGCGTGCCGGCCTGGCGCGGAGCCGGGGAAAGGGGGCTGGGGACCGTATTTAACACGTTCTTCTGCCCGTACAGGTGTATTTATCCGGCTTTTTTTGCGGGATTCCAGCCTAAAGAGGAGCTGGCTCCTCGGCGCGGCGCGGAGAGCGCGCCTGGCTCTCCGGCGAGGCGGCGGACGTCCCCCTCTCAGTCTAACCCTTGTTGTTCGCTTGCAGACATTGTCAACACAGCTCGCCCCGACGAGAAAGCCATCATGACCTATGTGTCGAGCTTCTACCATGCCTTTTCTGGGGCTCAGAAGGTACCGCCGGCGGCTGTGTCCATCTCGCTGTAACATTTCCGACTGCAGCATCCTACACTCACGCGACTTCTCTTTTCAGATGGCCGTTTTTGTGTGTCTCTTTGGTCGACTCGGGGATCCAGACCTCAGCTCGTTCACGCGGGTTTAAAAAAAAAACAAAAAAACAAACAAAAAAGCCGCTCGGCTCCCGGTGCCGAAATCTTGCGGTGCGGTGCCGGCGCAGCCGTGACCGGGGCGGGGGGGGAAAGAGGTTAAAAACGGAGCTCGGAGCTATCTGGAAACGCAGCCTCGGCGTTTGGCGAGGGGAAACCCATTCAGCGGGGGAAGCGTAGCGGCGCAAATCCGCCCCGTCGGCCAGCTCTGGTCTGGATCCCTGAGCCCCGGCGGGCGCTTGTTCCCCTCCGCTGCATGCCCGAGGGGGGTGGAGGGTTGCGGTGCCGCTTCTTCACCCTCTCTCCTCCCTTTCTCTCCCGCGCAGATATTGTAGGCACTCTCAGGCCCGATGAGAAGGCCATCATGACATACGTTTCCTGCTTCTACCACGCTTTCTCGGGGGCGCAGAAGGTGAGCTTTGCCGGCTGCGCGCTTGGGGCCAGCCGCTACTAACACCGCACCTCCCGTCCCCCCCGCGGGGCGCTGCGCTGCTGCACGGCTGCCGGAAACGCGTCCGTACGGGGACGGCTTTAGCTCCGCTTGGCTCGGGAGAAGGGCGAAAAAGCGCCGGGGACGGCTCCTGCGCCGGAGGAGTCTTTCCAGGCGGAGCGGGGCCGGGCTGGTGTCACCGGACGGG
>NW_009648401.1:0-271 GCF_000708025.1 Charadrius vociferus
GATACTCTGCCCCGGGGGCACACGCGTGCACCAGCACAAACACGTTAACACCCGGCACACGCGTGCACGCTCCCTGAACACGCTTGTGCACCGATCCCTGACACACGCGTGCACCAACACCCTGATCCCCGGGCACACGCGTGCACCGACACCCAGACACACGGAGCCACCGATACTCTGACCCTGGGGCACACGTGTGCATGAGCACTAACACACGGGCACACGCGTGATCCCTCCTTGGGCCCACACGTGCACCAACACCCCGATCCCC
>NW_009648402.1:0-598 GCF_000708025.1 Charadrius vociferus
GAAAGGCGGCAAATGTGGCGTTACGGAGTGCGGGATGAGCGATGGGGACAGAAACAGTGTCCTCACGGTTCGGGGACTCACCTGACAGCCGTCGTGGAGGGCCCGGATGGGGGCGGACGGGTGGTTGTGCCCCAGTTCCTCCTCGTTAGCGCCACGGAAGCGCAGGGCACGGGCAAAAGTGGCGGCGCGGGCGTCGTACCAGGCGGCAGCGTGCTGGCAGTTGAGCGTGAAGTTCTGGCGGGCGCTGGCGCTCAGGAGACGCAGGAAGGTGAGTTGGGTGACGGGCACGGCGTTGCCGTCTGCATCCACGTAGGAGAACTGGGGAGAGGAGGGGAAAAAAACAGGGGCTGAGACACAGACACCCCCCTGCCCCGGGACTGGGGTGATGCCACGCAGAGGGTCCATCTCCCCCCGAACTCCCCAACGCCAGAGCATGAGGAGTTCCCACCTTCTTGCCCCTTTTGAAGGTGCTGTACCACGTCCCCGGCTTCTCCCTGTTCCAGGCGGCCAGTCGGACCTGGGGGGTGACAAGAGACGGCGGCGGGGGGGGCACCTCTCCAACCCTCAGCCCCACAGAGCACGGGGCAAAATGAGCCTC
>NW_009648402.1:666-1670 GCF_000708025.1 Charadrius vociferus
GGATATAGTTGACAGCCAGCTCCTCTCCAGCCCCCGATCCGAACTCACAGCCTCAAATTTCTTCTCCGGGAAAAGACAGGTCTCACCGCCGGCCGTAAAGTTACAGAAAACCCGGAAAGCATCTCGGGAGCATCCCTGGTTGGGGTCAATCCAGTACTCGCCTAGGGAAGGACAGGCAGACGGAGAGATGGTCACGCCGCACGGGCACCGCCTGGCGTGATAAAAAGTCCGAGGAAGAAGGTTTTGGTGTCCCCCCCTTCCCTCAAAGCGACTTCCCCAAAAAACCTCACCGTCCTGGAGGTGCGGGTGGCAAAGCTGCAGCTCCCGGCAGACGCGCGCGGGGCTCTCGGGGGTGCCCAGGGGCCGTCTCAGCTGCTCCACCTCCGTGCGCAGGGAGCTGAGGGACGCGTACACCTCCTCCAGCCCCTCGTAATCCGGGGGGGCTCCCTGCTCCCCCGGAGCCCCTTCGGTCGCCCGTCGGTGCCTCCTGCTCCGGCTCGAGGGCAGCGGTTCGAGCAGCTCAGCCGGGCGGCCCTGGGACAGAGAGGGATGAAGGGGTGAGAGAAGAAAATGTGGGGTGAGAGGAGAAAATGTGGGGCCGGGCGGGAGGATGAGGTGGGGTTGGGGACATCGGAGCCCTCCCAGGAGGGGACAGACATGAAGTGGTGTCCGTCCAGAGCATCCCTTACTCACCGGTGGGCCTGGGGGACCCGGGGGGCCTGTGTCACCTCGAGGACCCAGCGCACCCTGCAAAAGAAGGGGACTCAGCACCGCGGCATTTGCTGTCGGCGTCGGGTTCTCCCCTGGGAGCACATTAGGAGCTGCCCCCCCCCGCCTCCAACCCTGTCCCCATCCCTCCCCAGTACTCACTGGTGAGCCTTTGGAGCCCTTCTGGCCCAAGGGTCCCTGCGGGGAAGAGAAGAGAGAAGAGGGGCACTGGCCGGGTACGCCATGATCCCATGGCAGCTGCCCCCAACCCTTCCCGGGGGCTCGGGGCTCCCCCC
>NW_009648402.1:1738-3655 GCF_000708025.1 Charadrius vociferus
CAGGCAGATCCTCCCTGAGCGCCCGGGGGGCCCGGGGGACCCCGTGGGGCCGGTGGGTCCAGCCAGACCCTGTGGGTAGAGACAGCATCAACCCCCATGCTCGAGGGGGCTGCGCCCCATCAGCCCCCATATACCGCGTCTCCCCCCCTGGCGTTCAGCCCAGGGGAGACCCCAAATACTCACAGGATCTCCTTTGGGTCCCGGGGGGCCCTGGATGCCCGGGAGCCCCTGGTCTCCTTTCTCACCCATCTCTCCCGGTGGACCAATGAGCCCAATCAGTCCGGCGTGGCCCTGGGGACGAAGGACAGCGTCAGGCAACCCCCTCCCCACGGCGAGGGGGGCTCAGGTACAGGTCTGGGGTAAGAGACCCCCCCTCCCGCCGCGACCATCCCCTTTTCTCACCTTATCTCCCTTGTGGCCGGGGTCTCCCTTGAGGCCAGGCAAACCCACGGGACCCTGAAAGAGGCCACCAGGGTGTCACGCACTCCGTATCGTCCCCAGCTCGGATCACCCGTGCCCAGGGCTCGCTCAGCGTGACTTACCAGCGGGCCAGGGGGTCCCGCTTGTCCCGGAGCCCCCAGCAAGCCTTGTTCACCCTGGAAGAGACTTGGTGTGGGACAGGAGCCTGAGGCTGAGGTCCCCCCCCAAAGCCACAACCCGCCAGGCTGCAGCCATCGTGCCTGCGGGGACGTCCCCCGGCTGCAGCTAGCGGGGGTTTCGGGGACACGGGCAGCCCCAGGTCGGCACAAGAACGTCTTCCCCGTAGCCCCCGACTCACGGCAGGGCCGGGGATCCCACGCAGTCCTTCGGAGCCCGGCCGTCCCGGTGGCCCCTGTGCCCCCACAGGGCCTGTCTTCCCTGGTGGCCCCTCGGTGCCGGGCTGTCCCTGGGGACAGGAGGACAGACAGAGCTGAGGGTGGCACCCATCGGGACTCAGCCCCATCTCTCCAGGGGGGAACGCTGGTCCTGTCCCAGTCTGGTGGAGGCTTCTGGAAGGGAGTGGGTTTGGGGAGCCCTGGGGTGTACCGGCCGCCACTCACCTTGGCACCCTTCTCGCCCTGACGGCCTTCGCGCCCCATCGGCCCCACAGGTCCCTGGATGAGGGGACAGAGACACCAGGAGCCAGACGCCCTCACAGTCCCACTTCACCCCACACCGTCCCTCCCCATCTCATCCTCACCCTTCCCGTACTCACCCTCCGTCCAGGGGGACCCGGGGGACCCGGCTCCCCTGATGCTCCTGGTGGACCCTGAAACGAACCCAGTGGGAATTTGGGGTGAGGGGAGAGTCCCACAGCCGGGACTGGGGGAAGCAGGGATGCGTAAGACTCCCGGGAAGCAGCACAGCTCAGCGAGAGCCCCTCAACACCCCCAGCCCAGGGTGGTCCCGCTGGGAATGCGACCCCCCTCTCTGCAGCTGTGATAGCCCCAGCTGCCCCACTCACCGGCAGACCGGGGTCCCCACTGTCACCCTTCTCTCCAGCAGCTCCGTCCAAACCCTGTGACACAAGGGAGAGTGAGCACTCACCTAGCTGAGCACCCCCCCAGCCCACCCCCGGGCTGTCGGGACACCGGGAAGCACCGTCGAGGCAAAGCAGGGAGAGAACCGCCGTGTCCTGGCACCTCCCAACCCCATCACCACCTCAGGGTGACAACAACGGGTGACACCAGAGCACCCTGGAGGACACGGGTGCTGGCTCTCTGCTCTGCGGCCCCTCTAAAGGGTGAGCACGGGCTACTCACCGGCACGCCGGGGTCTCCGGGGGGGCCGGGATCACCAGGGAAGCCGATGGGACCCTGCAGAGAGAATGGGACACCAGCGTGGGACTGGGAGGAAGCCCCAGACCTTCTGCGTGCTGGGAAAGCTGAGACAGGGACAGGGACAGGGATTAGTGCCTGCAGGGCTATCGGAGGGGGG
>NW_009648402.1:4095-7987 GCF_000708025.1 Charadrius vociferus
AAGCGCTGCCCACCCCCAGCGCCCAGACTGAGCCCCACGTCACCCTCCCGAACGCGGGCTTACCTTTTCTCCCACGGCACCCGGCTGTCCCACGCCACCCGGCATTCCCTGGGGGCCCTACAGACAAGAGGATGGGGGTTACCCCCATGGGGGGCAGCCCCTGCACCCGGCAGCCCCCACCGAGCCCCCCAGGGCCATACTCACCTCGGCACCGCTGGGTCCCTGCGGCCCACGGGGTCCTGGCGCGCCGGGGGGGCCCTGTGGGGAGCACAGAAGTGGGGGTCAGACTGCAAAGGGCGGCTGAGCCGTGCAGCTCCCAGGGGGAGGGAGATGTGGGGAGGTGGAAACGGGGCAGGAGGTGGAGGGGGAGCGGTGGACGTGGGGTTTCCTTCCCTTGGGATTTCCTTACCATGGGGCCAACGTCTCCGTTCTCCCCCTTCTCGCCCGGTGGGCCTGGCATGCCCTGAGGGGAGCGCAGGTTAGCACGGTGGGGGGGGTTTGGAAGCCCCTCGGGTAAAGCAGAGGGTGCCTCGGGCCAGGCAGGCTGCGCAGAGCCCGAAGCCACATGTCCCTTGTCCCCCGCTGTCCCATCAGACCCAAGCCCACCCCTCTCCGCTCCTTACCTGCAGGCCAGGGGGACCGCTCAGGCCAAGGTGACCCCGCGATCCCTCATCTCCTTTCTGCCCAAACATCCCCTGCTGCCCGCTGCCCCCCGGCTCCCCGTCTGCTCCCTGCGAAGGGAAAGGTTGGGGTCAGCACCGCCTGCCCCAGAGAGACCCCAATGTGTGGGGTGGGAGGGCAGGGAAGGGAGCTAAGAGGGAAAGGAGTTCAGTCGAAGGAATAAACGGGGTGGGAAGGGTGCTCGGCACCTACTCACCGCGGGGCCGGGGGGCCCGATGGGTCCCTGGATTCCTGTCGGTCCTGGGGGGCCCTGTGGGACAGGAGCACCCACACAGGGTTTAGGGCAGCTCCCAAACATCTCCCGCCTCACCGTTCCCATCTCCCGCCGCTCCCGGAGCCGCTCTGCCCCTCGGGAGAACCCTCCACGGGCAGAGCAGCCCCTTGGCACTCACCGCCTCGCCCTTGTCACCTTTGCTGCCCTTCTGTCCGGGAAGTCCCATCTCACCCTGCCGCAAAAAGGGAAGAGAAGATGGTGAGAGCCAACGAGGAGGGAATGCCGGCAGCCAGGGAAAGCTGCCATGGCTGGGGAGCCACGGCCAAGGAAATCCCAGCGCTGGGGAAACCTGCCACCACCTGGGAAGCAGTGCCAAGGAAGCCTGCCAGGACCAACAGCCCGCTGCCGCCCGGGGAATCCTCGCTCCCGGGAAGCCATAGGGGAAACCTGCCCCATCCCGGAGGTCTCTCAGCCCTAGGATGTGTCCCCTGCGAGGGGACTTGTCCCCACTGCCCATCCCGGGGTACGTTCCCTGCGCTGGGGGTAGTGAAATGCCGAGGAGTCGTTGCTGGAGGTGCTGCCTTGTGTCCCCCCCCTGACTTACCTTGTCCCCATCTTCTCCGGCGGGACCGGGGGGTCCGCCTGGGCCCGGCAGCCCCACGGGGCCCTGGATCCCATCGTGGCCGGCCGGACCCATGGGACCGCGTTCACCCTGCGGGCAGGAAGGAGAAGGGCTGAGGGCACGGCTGGCCGGGACCCACGGGAGGCACAACTTGCCCCCGCGCTGCCCCAAACCCTCCTGCCTCACCCCACACATCCTCTCGCACCTACCGGGGAGCCCTTCTCGCCAACGGGACCGGGGGGACCCTGTGCACCCCCCCGGCCCGGCAGTCCAATGCCTCCAGCAGCCCCCGTGGGGCCTCGCTCTCCGGGGGAACCCTGGGGAGAAGAGAGAGGTGGGGTGGAGGGAAGAAGGCCTCCACAGTCTTCCTCCTCCCCCAAAAAAGTCTTTATCCACAAGGATTTCAAGCAGGGTGGCAAAATTGCTCTCCGAGGAGTCTATATATTCCTAGGGACACCCCGAAACTCCAGAGAACCCCTCAAATATCACGATGCTTTGTACTCACTGTAGGTCCAGGGGGACCAGGGGGACCTTCCCCACCCTTCAAGCCAGGTGGACCCTGTCGGAGGGCAGAGAAGATGGTTAGAAAGGACCCTCCTCCCCTCTCCCAGGACCGTAAAAGGCCATGTCCAAACCTGGGACAGCACTGACCGTCTCTCCGGGTGCCCCCCGTGTGCCGGGAAAGCCGTGGATGCCCGGGGGGCCGCTCTTACCGGGGATGCCAGCGGGGCCAGGGTCACCCTGAAAGGTGGAGAAGGAGTACCAGAGAGCTTTGCTCCATCCCCACCAAGCTGGGAAGAGCCCCTGTGCCCTGCAGAGCTTAAAGGGGACCCAGCCCCGCTTGGCTGTGGCTTGTGGTGGTCCGGGTGAGCTGTCGGATCCCCGGCACGGCTCCTACCTTGGCTCCTTCTCGGCCAGCAGCTCCGGGCAGGCCCTGTTCCCCGGGGGGGCCGGGGGGACCTGGGTGCCCCCTCTCTCCCACTGGCCCCGTCTCGCCTAATTTACCCTGTGGGGTGAGAACAGGGTGAGCTTCTGGGGGTCCCTCCATCCCACCAGGCTCGCGTCAACACAAACGCGAGTGCCTCCATCTCTGGCACTCACCTGGGGTCCCACCACCCCTGTGGGGCCGGGGGGGCCGGTTTTGCCATGAAACCCCTGCAGAGGAGAGGAGAGGAGAGGTTAACGCTGGGTATTGCCAGGCGTGCCACCCCTCAGCAAAGGGAAGCAGGGGACCCACCGGCTCGCCACGCTGTCCCGGGTGTCCTGGCAAGCCGTCCTTCCCGGCGGGACCCTGGGCAGGAGCAGAGGTCATGGGGTGGGGGATACGGGCTGCGTAGCTGGGCTCCCCCCTCCGCTGCCTGCGCCCCATGGGGCGTAGCAGGAGGAGGAGGACGTGCCGGCCCAACTCTGCCTCCCACATCGTCCCAAGCACGGGCAGGACCAGGGCAGGACCACGCGCAGACATCCCCACTTACAGGGGGACCTTTCGTGCCCGGGAAGCCGTTGGGTCCCTGAGGACCTTGAGGACCCTGTGGGAGGGAGAGAAAACCCACAATTAGCAGCAGAGGGGTTTTCCCCACGGCCCCCGCAGCGCCCAGACCTGCTCCCCGTGCCCGGCACCCCGTTTTTCCCATGCTCAGTCCCTTCCCAGGGTGCCTTTCAAGGAGGACACCCCTCTGCTGCATATCAACCGCCCCCCACTTACCTTCTCTCCCACCACGCCAGGGGCCCCGTCGTGGCCAGGATCTCCCTGGGAAGACAGAAACAGGCTGAGGATGACAGCGAAGACCCCCACCCTCCCCATCACCCCCCGTCAGACCCAATGCCAGCACCCATGGCGAAGGGACCCCGAGTACAGAGGGGAGACGGGGACGTGGGGGACAGCGGGGACCAAATGGCCAGGCTCCCACCTACCTTTGGACCAGGCTTCCCTGTGGGACCGGGCAGACCTCGCTCCCCCGGGAGGCCCTGCGCAGGCGGGAGGCAAAGAGTGGGGTGAGAGGATGTGGGGCAGGGAGTGGGGCTGGCAGCGGGGTGAGGAAAGGGGAAACGGGGCTGGAAGTGGGAGGAGTGGGGCTGGGAGCCGTGTGGGGAGCTGGGGGACCGGACTGGGAGGGGGGCAGGGAGGTAGGAGGGACAGGGTTGGCCCCAGGGTTGTTCCCATGGGATACAGTCGGAAGTTGGGATCTTGTTGTTGTGGGAAATGACCGGCTCCAGTCTAATTGCCACGGGATACCAGCAGGCTGTGGAGCGTGTTGCCATGGGATACGGCAGACCCCAAGCTCTGTTGCCATGGGTTACAGCCGGCCCTAGGATGCTTGTCGTGGGATATAATCCACCCGGGAACGGTTGTGGTGGGATGCAACTGGGATGGT
>NW_009648402.1:9079-15641 GCF_000708025.1 Charadrius vociferus
GCAACTGGGAGGGTCCCGGTGGGATACAGCCAGCCCCGCGGTGGTCACCAGCCACGGCACACGGGGTGATCCCTGTCACCCCCAGCTCGGCACTGGGGCTGTGGTTACTCACCGGCGGCCCTCGCTGTCCTGTCTGCCCAGCCTGACCGGCCTTGCCCTGCGGGGAAAAGGGAGGTGGTGAGGAGAGCAGCGCGTGGGGCAGCCCCCCACTCACCCATGGTCCCCCCACATGGCCCATGAGGGGACAGAGTGCACCCAAGCACATTTGCGGGAGGGCGCACATGGGAACAGAGAGGGCCACGGCACTGGGTCCCTTCCCCAGCTCGGAGCTCAGTCCGGCCCCTCTCTGGCTCGCAGCGGGGGCGGCAGAGCAGGATATGGGGGATGGAGAACGGCCCGGAGGGATGGGACAGGGTGACACAGCGGGACAGGGCTGACTCACCCTCTTGCCTTTCTCTCCTGCCAGCCCCATGGGACCCTGGAAGCCAGTGGAGCCCTAAGAAGAGAGAAAATAAGTGATAACCCAGGGCTGATGAGGCACCTGGGGTCCTGGGGACACCCCAAAAGCTGCCCTGTGCTCACCTTGGGGCCCTGGCGCCCGGGATAGCCCGGGAGACCCGGCACTCCCAGCTTGCCCTGCAAGGGAGAGAGCAGAGATGAGCCGCAGGCTACAAGGGACACGGGGACGGGGACACAGGGACACAGGACTCCCCTCACCTTCTCGCCTGCGGGGCCAGGAGCACCCGGTTCCCCCATGAGACCCGTCTGCCCCTTCAGCCCCTCGGGGCCGTCCTCGCCGCGGGGGCCCAGAAGACCCTGGTCACCCTGAAACGGTAACGCAGAGGTGCGGGGAGCATGCTGCCAGGGGGGACAGGGCTGCTCCTTCGGGGGGACAGGGCTGTTCCTTCGGGTCCCCAGCTGTCCCCACAGAGCTGTGTCCCCCCCGCCAAGCTCCATCCCCCCCAACACCACCCCCAATCCTGCAGCCAGCCAGCAAAAACCCATGGGGTTTTGTGGCACCCGCAGCCACCCCACACAGCCCTGATGAGGAGACCCCCACCTCGGGACCCCACTTACCCTGTCGCCCTTGGGGCCCATGTCCCCCTTAAAGCCGGGGAATCCGTCTTCTCCCTGAAAAAGAGGCACATTTTGGGGGGACCGAGACTGCGTTAGCTCCGGTGCAAGCCCCGGATGGGGGCATGGTGTGGGGCTGAACCCCAAATCCCAACACAGAGGGGTTACCCACAGCTGCAACCCCGGTGTCCCCCCACCCGCAGCTATCTCAAGGCAAGGACGAGTGCCCCCCAACACCAGGGACCCACAGATGCCACAGGACAAGGACACCCCCCTCTACTGTTCCTTGTCCCGCTCTTACCTTCTCTCCTTTGCTGCCCTTCAGGCCCCGCACCCCAAAAGCTCCCTGCAGAGACACAGAGGGGTGGGAGGGGAGATCCCAGCCTGGGGGACACCGCCTGACCCCCCTCTCGGTGTTGTGCCTCCTCGGAGTGCGGCAGAGGAGGAGGCTGTGCTTACCTTCACCCCACGGGGTCCTGGATAGCCGACGGGACCGGGGGCACCCACAGGGCCCTTGAGGACAGAGAGAGAGTCAGCAAAAACGGGACACCCCCCCTTGGAAAATGGACCCTTTTCCCCCACTCAGGGTATGAGGAGGGGGGAAACAGCCCCTTACCTGGAGGCCCTTCTCTCCGGCTGGCCCTTCTCGGCCGGGGTGACCCTGCGGGGACACGCACGAGGTGAGCCCCAAGCTGGGACAGTGACGCTGCCCTGTGGTCCCCTCTCCCCCCCTTCTCTCCGGCTGGCCCTTCTCGGCCGGGGTGACCCTGCGGGGACACGCACGAGGTGAGCCCCAAGCTGGGACAGTGACGCTGCCCTGTGGTCCCCGCTCCGCCGGGGACCCCCCAGCCCCTCGCCGGTACTCACCGGGGGTCCGTCAGCCCCAGCCACACCTTGTATTCCCGGCTTCCCCGGCGGACCCTGGGCGAGAAGAGGACATGTGGGGACACAGAGGGACTGGGGGACACCCCTACAGCTCCCCAGCACCAGCTGAGGTCAGCTCTGGAACTCCCCCCACCCACACTGGGTCCTGCCTCACCTTCTCCCCTGGCAGCCCGACAGGACCCTGGGGGCCAGGAAGACCCTGCGAGAGAACACATCAGGGCGCTGGGAAGGGACTGAGGGAGCAGCTGAGCCCCCAAGCCCCACAGGGACACCCCCAGCTCCATGGGGACACCCCCATCACCTCCACGTACCTGCGGACCTGGGTTCCCTTGCTGTCCCGGCGGTCCCGGCTCCCCGTGGATTCCCTGGGGGGGGCAGAGAAAGTCCATTAGTGCAGCACAAAGGACCCCGGGACGTGCCACCCCGACCCTCGCTGCACCCACGCACCCCACAAGAGCACGAGGCAGCTCTCGCCCCGGCCCTGCCTCCCCCTCCCTGGAGCATCCCAGTCTCTCGCTGGCTAATTCGGGCTGGGTGCTCCGCTGACACCCACCACGTTGCCTTTGGGCCCCGGTGCTCCATCGATGCCGCTGGCACCCTGCGGAAGAAGGAGGGAGGGTCAAGGTGATGATGCGCCCCAAGGTGACGCCGTGCCAAGGACGATGCCGTGCCCAGGCTGGACGGGTGACAGAGAAAAATACTCTTGTCCCAAGGTGGGGACAGATGGACAGACAGACAGGCAAAAGCGGTGTCTCATACCGGTGGTCCAGGGGGCCCGGGGGAGCCACGTGAGCCGATCAGGCCTCGCATACCCTAGGGCCAAGGACAGAGGGGTCAGCGAGGGCTTGGATGGCAGCACCGACCCCAGCACCCCGTGTTCCCTAGGGTGGGGGAGTCCAGTGCCCAAATCTCTCCTCCAAAAAGCCACAGGGAGAAAGCTGGAGGCCAAGCTTGCCCCCCACTGCTCCTGGGGCTGGGGGAGAAGCCGGGCCAGGCTCCCAGTGCCGGCAGCAGGTACTTACGGGTTCCCCAGGCTGCCCCCGAGGTCCCGGGAGACCGTCCGGGCCCTGGAAAGGACAGAGCGGAGCTGAGCACGTCCCTCCAACATCAGCAGGACCTGATCCTTCCCCATCCCGCCCCACGCTCCTCACCTTGGCACCTTTCTCCCCGGGGGGGCCCGCTGGTCCTGGCTTCCCCACTTCCCCCTGCAGAAGAGAGAGGGTGAGGCGGCATGGGGACAGCGGTGGCAGGAGGGGACACGGTACGGTCTCACTTACCCTGTGGCCCTTCTCACCCGGCAGCCCTGGCAGCCCATCGAAGCCCCTGTCACCCTGTGGGGTAGGACAAGTGTCAGGCTGAGCCCATGTGTCCCCCCCCCCTTGCTGCACCAGGACCTGCGTGCCCCGGTCCCCCCACCCCACTGCCAGCACCCCCAGCAGCACCGATACCACCCCACGCACGAGACCTTGGGTCCGGTTTCCCCCGGGAGACCCCTGGCACCGTCCGCTCCAGCGCGACCCTGCAAGACAAGTCAAAGGGGTGGGGGCTTGGAGTCCCTCGGGATGGAAAAGGGGCACCTTGGCACGTGACAGCGGACCAGGACATTTGGGGGAGGCAAAACCCAAACTCCTCAGCGCTTACCCGGCGGCCCAGCTTCCCCGGCGGCCCCGGTGGTCCCTGCATTCCCCGGGGACCCTGACGGAGAAGAGGGGAAGGCGTCAGGGCCGCGTTTGCCTGCAGCCCGCCAGGGAGACCCCACACAACCCAGCCCAGCAAGACTCACCCGTGGCCCCATGTCCCCCGCATCTCCTTTCAGGCCCGGGTGTCCAGGTAGACCCTACAAAAACAAGAGAGCGTGGAGACGCACTCATGAGGGTTTGCTCCACGCGGAGATGTGCCCGACAAGGTGCGTTTCAGTGGGGCGGGCACCCCGCAGCAGTCCCCACACCGGCCGTACTCACCAGTGGTCCTGGGCGACCAGTCAGCCCCATGGGACCTGGGGGACCCTTCATGGCAAGCTGGTGAGAGAAGGGAGGAGAGGGGTGAGGGAGAGCGGGGAGGTTGGGCAGGGGGCTCCCTGCGGGGGTCCTTACCTTCGCCTGCTGTAGGATCGCTTGGGCTTGGGCTTCTTGGAAAGAGACGGTGGGACCCTTGAGGGAGTCTCCGCCGAACTGGAACTGGATGGGGGGGAAGGAGGAGGGTGAGGGATAGGGGGAGCTACTGGCTCCCAGCCCTGGGGACAGTCAGCTCTGTGTCACCTAGAAAGCTGTCCCCTGCCAAACTCCGTGGGGAGCAGGGGGGAGGGTCCCCGAGGGTCCTATCCCGTCCCAGCTCTTACCGGCAACATGATCATGGTCCCCGCCGGGCCACGGATCCCGTCAGCTCCCGGCAGCCCCGGCCGTCCTGCGGGACCCTGGTGGAGAGAAGAAAGGGGGAATAAGCCGTCATCGCGCCGGCAGAAGCCAGCCTGTCAGGTCAGGGCTTGCAGCTCCATCACCCCGCGTGCACGCCGGCATGCACCAGCAGGACCGCCGCGACGCCTGCGGCCCCAACCCTGCCGCGGGGGCAGCTCCGGCCCCATCACAGCCCTCCCCGTCTGCTCCGTACCTGATCTCCGGGGTCCCCGGGCAGCCCTGGGAGCCCCGGTGGTCCCAGGGGACCTGTTTCCCCCTGCGGAGAACACAGAGGCGTGTTAACGCTTTGTCATCTCCAACCCCTCCCCAGAGCAGCCCCTCGCTTCTCACCGCAGGTCCTGGGGGTCCCGGCGGCCCCTCGAATCGCCGACCCTAAAGAAAAGAGCGAGCCCCGTCCCGCAAAGCGTCTCAGATGGGTGGCCCTAGGGTGCCACAGAGGGCCAAGGGCCACACGTCCCCAGGGGAGCCGTGCCCTACTCACCAGCTCCACGATGGCTGGCTCGCCCTTCTCCCCCTTCAAGCTGAGCTCCTGAAAAATTCCGGGGTGAGGAGAAACGGCGGAGAGCTGGGTTGGGGTGAAGGGCTCCAAACGGGCTACATGGCCCCTGGCCCCGGTACCGTAGCCCCAGCTCGGCCAGCCATAGTTGGGGGTGTCCCCAGTCCTTGTCCCCAGCGTTACCTGCGGAGCCTGGATGACCACCTCCTCCCGCTCAGCGGGGCCAAACCGCTCCTGGCTTGCAGGGTCCCCGTCGTAGTAGTCCTCGTAGCCCGGTACCTCCGTGCTGTCAGCCCCAGCGACTCCGTCCTCCTCAAGTTCAAGCACGAGCTCCTCACCGGTGTCCTAAGGGACGAGGAGATGCTGGGGGTGCAAAGAGGTTGGGGGGGGGATCTTCCCTGCCCGCCCCAGCCCCCAGCCCTGGTGCTACCTCGAAGGGGTCGGTGCCGTTCACGGTGACGCTCACGGTAGTGGCGAGGCCGGAGGGGACGGGCGTTGGGGAGCTCTCATCCGCAGACGGTGTCGGCGTGCTGGCCTTGGACGATGCGGAAAGGGCGCAGGGTGAGGAGGGGAGCGCTGCGGCAGAGGGAGGCGCTGGCCCATGACCCTTGTGGGGTCCCGCAGGCCGGCAGGGCCAGGGGATGCCCCTCTTTCATCTGGGTCCACCTCAGGCCACGCACACCCGGAGCCACGCTGCTTTTAAGCCAGATTTGGGTGCTGCCCGTCCCGTCACAGCGTGAGGAGCCGAGCTGCGGCATGGCGCTAGCTGGCGGGTGCTGGCGAGCTGCGAAGCCGGCACGCCGCAGCCAAGCGCAAGCAGCAGGTTAGCGGAACTGGGTTAACCGGGGTGGGTTAAGCAGCTGCAGAGGCGGGTTAGTCACGCTTTCTACCTGGCTGGCCACGATGGAGGGCACAGAGGCCTCGTGATGCTCCAGCAGCTCCTTGTTCCTCCTCTTCTTGCCCTTCCCCTTGCGTTTCCCTTTCCCCTTTCCCTTCTTCCCCTTCCTACGTGGGGCGGCTGTAGGCTCCAGGCCGCTCTGCAAGGGGCAGCGCAGACGCCGGCAGGGAAAGAAACGTGGGTGTCAGGAGCCCTGGCAGCACCCCTCCACCGTGACACCAAGCCTGGCACCCGGGACACACTCCTGTGGTCCCCGCTCTGCCGTGGAGACGGCTGAGCCCCAGGTGCCAGCGGGATCGGCATCCTCGTAGGGATGCACCGGCTGCCCGGGCTCCCCCAAATCCCGGGGAGGAGCTATTCTGGCCAGAGCCCTGCAGTCACGTCCAACAGACCCAAAGGTCCGGCTCCACGGGGGCCAGAGTGGCTGGAGCTGGCCCGCTTTGGCTCAGACTGTGCAAAAATGAGGTTGGGAGTCGCTTTGAATGCAAAAGGCCACGTGTGGCATGGCACAAGCTTCGTGCACAGGCACCGCCAGCTCTGGGACGCATCTGGGTCCACCTCAGGCCACGCACACCCGGAGCCACGCTGCTTTTAAGCCAGATTTGGGTGCTGCCCGTCCCGTCACAGCGTGAGGAGCCGAGCTGCGGCATGGCGCTAGCTGGCGGGGGCTGGCGGGCGGCGAAGGCGGCACGCCGCAGCCAAGCGCAAGCAGCAGGTTAGCGGAACTGGGTTAACCGGGGTGGGTTAAGCAGCTGCAGAGGCGGGGGGGTCCCCCCTTCTCCCCAGGTGGGCCCC
>NW_009648402.1:15787-17450 GCF_000708025.1 Charadrius vociferus
GGCGCAGACGCCGGCAGGGAAAGAAACGTGGGTGTCAGGAGCCCTGGCAGCACCCCTCCACCGTGACACCAAGCCTGGCAGCATCCCCGCAGGCTGCTCGGCACGGTGGGGGTTCCCGAGGGTCCCCCCCAACTTTTTCCCTTCCCACTTTGGGTGCTTACCTCCTCCGGGAAAGGGGCCAGGAGGGGGTAGAGGAGGGGTTGGTCGCAGGCTGGCATGTAGAGCTGGCAGTAGGAGCGGGCGGCCTCAGGGTCGGGCACGATGAGCAACTGCTGGACATCACCCTGCAGCAAAGGAGAAGCGGGGAGCAAAAAGAAGTGGGTTTTCTGCTCCCCCCATATCCATACCCCGGGCCGATCAGGTGCCCACACGCATCCTGGACACACATGCTGGTCCTCGTGGCCGGCCCTGTCCCTGCGGCAGCCGGCGGGTCTGTGGACAGCTTGGGGACACCCCCTTGGCTGGGTGGAGGGTGCAGGGGGGGCAAGGAGACAAAGAGACCCTTGTCTGCCTGCTGGGGACAAAATGGGCCGGGGGCGGGGGGCAGCCCCACTCGCCTCAATGCCGCCTCTTTGCCTGTGGCCCCTGACATTTACAGCGGGCAGGCATGCAGGGAGGGGAAGCAGGTCACCCCACAGGGACGGGGACACCCCATGGGGACAGAGAACAGCCCCCAGTGCCTCTACCGACCATGGTAAGTGGGTCCCCCGCCTTCCCCAGACCCCTCACTACCAGCGCTGTGGGACACCGGGGGGGCTCTGGCGCAAGGATTTACGGGGGGGACCCACCTCGAACACCTCCTCATCCAGGAGACGGGCCCCAAAAATCGTCACCCCTTCGGTGCTAACGAGGGGCTGAGGTCCCTGCTCCAGCGGCAGCGTGGCGAGGAGGTGACAATCCACCAGCAAGGAGACGTTGGTGCCCTCCACGGCCAATGCCACGCGGTGCCACCTGCGGAGATGAGACTCGGTCGCAGCAAGAGTGGTTGGGGGGACCCCCCCATTTTGTGTGGGTGTGTGTCCCCCACTGTCCCCGGCCACTCCCCTGCCATCGGCCAGGTTGACCCTGCGGAAAACGGGGTACTGCTCGGGGGCCGGCCGCCCCTCCTGGTCCTCGTAGAGGAAGACGGGTGAGAGTCCGATCTCCACGCCCAGCTGCTGCACGCCTCGCTCGTCGTAGATGGAGAGCAGGAAAGCTTGTCCTCCGCGCCGGGCACGCACCGTGGCCAGGATGGAGAAATCCTCGGGGAAGGAGCCATCTGCAACAGGGGTGGGAAACGGGGGCAGCCATCAGGCTAAGCACCCCCCCAGTGCACCCCGAGAGGTGGCTCTGCACCCGGAAAAAGGGATGTTTGCCCTCGGAGCGACTCGGTTTGCACCTCGAGATGAGCTCAGCGGCCCCCGCAGCAGCCCGGTGCCGTACCGGGGAAGAGCTGCCGGGTGGGTGCGCTGAGCTGGGTGCGATTGTCAACACGGAAAGCGAAATCAGGGTCTTCGGTCCCCGGGCGCTGCGGGCAGATCCCAGCAGTGATGGAAACGCCATCCCGGCCATCCTGCATGCCCAACGTCTGCAGTACGTCCACGGGCACCGCTGTGGGATGAGAGGGGACCTTTCAGGGAGTGGGGACCCACCGGAGACACCCCAGCTACTCTCTGTGCTTCCA
>NW_009648402.1:20321-21383 GCF_000708025.1 Charadrius vociferus
GGTGCAGGGTCCCCCTAAACCGCATTCCCAGCCCCACGGCAAGGATGGTGGGATTTGGGGTGCGGAACCCCACACACCCCCCCGTTCCCAGCCCCACATCAAGGATGGTGGGGTTTGGGGTGCAGAGCTCCCTACCCTGCTCCCAGCCCCACAGCGAGGTTTAGGGGGGCAGAGCCCCCCAGTCTGCTCCCAGCCCCACAGCGGGGTTCAGGGGCACATGGCCCCCCAACCTGCTCCCAGCCCCACAGCAAGGTTTAGGGGTACAGAGCTCCCCACTGTGCTCCCAGCCCCACGGCAAGGATGGTGGGGTTGGGGTGTAGAGCCCCCCAACCTGCCCCCAGCCCCACAGCAAGGTTTAGGGGTGCGGAGCCCCCTACCCTGCTTCCAGCCTCACAGCAATGATGGTGGGGTTTGGGATGCAGAGCCCCCCACCCTGCTCCCAGAGCCACACCAAGGATGGGGGGTTTTGGGGTGCAGAGCCCCCCAACCTGCCCCCAGCCCCACAGCAAGGTTTAGGGGTGCGGAGCCCCCTACCCTGCTTCCAGCCTCACAGCAAGGACAGTGGGTTTTGGGGTGCAGAGCCCCCCACCCAGCTCCCAGAGCCACAGCAAGGACTGCAGGTTTTGGGGTGCAGAGTTTCCCACCCTGCTCCCAGCCCCACAGCAAAGATGGAAGGTTTTGGGGTGCATGGCTCCAAACCCCACTCCCAGCCCCATAGCAAGGCCAGTGCCTTTTAGTGTTCAAAGCCCACCTACTCCACTCCCATCCCCACAGCAAAGCTGGGGATTTCGGAGCGCCCATCCCCACAGCAAGGCCGGGGGGAGGGGGGGTTCGGGGGACCCCCCCACCCCACGGTGCAGCTGCTGCTCGGCCGGGCTGGCCCCCGGGGCCCGGCTGGCCGGAGTCGCCCCATTGCCTCATCGCCTGAGTCACGGCTGCGCTCCCCCCCCTCCCCAGTTTTCCATTTCCCAGCAAATATTTACTGTCGTCTCTGCAGTAACAAGCCCCCACGGATGCCCCCAGCCCCCAAAAACGAGCCACTGCCCCATCGGGGGAGCTCTT
>NW_009648402.1:22109-23095 GCF_000708025.1 Charadrius vociferus
GGGTGCAGGGTGCGGGGTTTGGGGTCCCACCACTCCGTGCTCCCCCTAATCCATCCAGCCCCGGAGCGTTTTTATCCTCACAGCCCCCCGGACTTGAAGTCCCGTGGCCCCAAGCTCGTAGACCTCCCCCAAAGTGCGCCGAGGCATCCCTGTGCCCCCCACCAGGCGGAGCGGAGCTGGGGATATGGGGCAGCCCCATGGGGACACGGATGACACGAGCAGTACACGGCTGCGGACATACATGCACGTAACCGGGGCTGGCAGCACACTCCCACCCGGGTGGACAGACACACACACATGTGGTCCCCACAGGCCATCTCTCATCCCTGTGCCGCTCACTGTCACACACACACACGCCTGTGTCCCCACAACTCTGCTGCCCCACCGCCGACCCCACACCAGGGCTGGGGATTAGTCCCGGGGGGGGATTAAAGGCCGTGTTACCAAAGCAGCTTAGGGAACGTCGTCCTGGCTTGACCCTTCGACCCTGGCTGGCATCTGGGGTGCCCCTGACGGGCGCTGGGGGTCCCCACAGTCATTGCGACCATGCGGGACCTGCGGAAGAAGGAGAAATTGGAAGAGGCGGCAGGACCGGCGCTGGGAAAGACGTTGAGCATCCAACGCCTGGACGTCTGCAGCGATAGTTCGGTGGCGGAGTGCATGGAGAGCATCCCTGGGGGACGGGTGGACGTGCTGGGTGAGCAGGGTGGTGGGTTTGGGGGCCACACGGGGTGGCCAGAGGGTGTCTCTGAGCCCCCCTCATCATGCCGCAGTGAATAACGCCGGCGTGGGGCACGTGGGTCCGGTGGAGAGTATCAGCATGGAGGAGATGAAGCGCATCTTCGAGACCAACTTCTTCGGGGCTGTGAGGATGATCAAGGCCGTCCTCCCCGACATGAAGCGGCGGCAGAGCGGTCACATCGTGGTCATCAGCAGCGTTATGGGGCTGCAGGGTGAGCTGGGGGGCATCCCGCTGTGAGGGGGGG
>NW_009648402.1:26658-35080 GCF_000708025.1 Charadrius vociferus
TGTGCTCCCCCTCGGGGGGCCGACACCTTTTTGGGGTGGCGGGTGGGGAGGTTTGCAGATGCAGATGATGACAAAATCCTGCTGAGTTCACGCTGTGATTCTCTTCAAAGTAAACGCACTGACGCGTCTGCGCTGGGGGGAAGTCGGTCCCGGTGCTGGCGGTTTCCTCCGGTGCTGAGTACTGTTTCTCTCCCCCACACACACAGAAGCTTTTTCGTCTGCCTGGCGGCCCAACACTGACGTTCAAGGTGATGCAGGTGGGTGCTTGCGGGAGTCCCCCCTTCCCCGCAGGCATGAGGGGCAGTGTCTCGCCCCCTCCTCATCCTCCCGTGTGTGTCCTTCCTCTCTCTCCTGCAGTACTCGCTGATCAAGGACGTGGTCTCGTCCCTCAAGCGGCACCGCATGCACGAGCAGCAGTTCACCCACCACCCGCTGCTGGTCCTCAGCAATTTCGGTCTCCAGCAGATCCAGGTCAAGCTAATGGCCAGCATGTTCCAGAACATGTTCCCTTCCATCAACGTCCACAGGGTAAGAGAGGTGGCAGGGGGTGTCCCCACACTGCGGGACCGGGGCTCGGCGCCCGTCCCACCCCCTCCTACATCCCTCAGGGTTCAATTCTGTTCAATATATTTATCAGCGATCTGAATGCCAAAGCAGGAGGTGCTGTTGACTCTTTTGCCGACGCCTTGCTGAGGGATCTGGATAGATTCAATTGCTGGGCTCTGATTAATGGGATGAAATTTAATTTAACGAGTCCAACTGCCGGATTCTGCACAGGATGGAGTAACGCTGTGCAGGAGTATAAACTGGGGGAGAAGCAGCTCTGCAGGAAGGGATCTGGGGGTCCTGGAGTGGTTGAAAGCTGCACCAGGGGAGGTTCAGACTGGATGTTATTCTTTACCGAGACACATTTCTTTACGAAGAGGGTGCTCAAACCCTGGAACAGGCTTCCTTGAGAGGTGGTCAATGTCCCAAACCCGGCAGTGTTGGAGAGGCCTTTGGACAATGCCCTTAACAACTTCTGGTGGGCCCTGAATTGGTCGGGCAGTTGGACTACATGATTATTGTAGGTCCCTTCCAGCTGAAATCTAATTTTCTCTCCTCTTCTCTCTCCTCTTCCCTCTACTCTCTCCTCTTCCCTCTACTCTCTCCTCTTCCCTCTCTTCTCTCTTCCTCATCCTTGCACAGGTCAACCTCAACAGCATCAAGAGGTGTTTGCTCATCAGCTACAACACGGAGACGCAACTCCTCGATTTCAGGCATTAGTGAGTGTTGTGCCCCTGATTTTGGGGGACACCCTGCGCCCCGTGGCCCAGCACTGACCTCTTTCTCCTGCTCCTCTTCGCAGTAGTGTGAAGGTTGTGCCCGTGGGCATGAACAAAGCCGTGAAGAAGCTGCTGCAGGAGAAGTTCCCCAACATGAGCCGCCTGGAAGACATCAGTGAGCTGCTGGTGAAGTGCGTGGAGGGCACCGAGGGGGACAAGGGGCCCAGAGGCGCCTTCCAGCCCATCCTGAAACGCGTTCCTGTCCCTTGGCAGGGACATAAACCTGTCAGAGAGTGAGGCTGAGCAGGACGGGACCCACAATGTCCTGGAGCTGCCACAGACATACGCCGGCCGAGGCAACATGAAAGCACAGCAGAGCGCCGTGCGCCTCACCGAGGTCCGTGACGGCGGTGACGCTGCGGTTGCCATCGCCCTGAGGATGCGATAGAGCCTGACCGGGGCTCTCCGCATCCTCCCCGTTCCCACAGATCGGACCCCGCATGACCCTGCAGCTCATCAAGGTGGAGGAGGGCCTGGCGCAGGGCAACGTGCTCTACCACAGCTTCAGTAAGTGCCGCAAAGCACCGTCTCCGGTAAGCTGCCGGCACGGGGGCCTCCGACCAGGGTATCTCACGCCTTTCCCTGTGTGCTTGAAGTCCACAAGATGGAGGCGGAGGTGAAGGAGATCCTGGCGCGGAAGGAGGCGAAGTTGCAGCTGAAAGCAGAGCGGCGGCAGAAGCAGGAGGCGGATGTGGAGCGCAAGCGGCGGCAGCGTGAGGCTCACAGGTGAGGACGGGGTCTGGCAGCGATGGGGTCTGGCGGCAGCAGCAGCAGTGGTTGACATGATGGTGGCGCCGCAGGGAGAAGAGCCTGGCAGGGATCCGGAGGAAACGGCAACAGGACGGTGATAGCGATGCCGAGGATCCCGGTGCGCCAGAGCAGCAGGATGCGGCCGAGCAGTCAGAGGAGAGCGATGCTGAGTATTACCGGCAGGAGCTGGGCGAGGAGCCGGACAAAGGTGAGTCCGGAGGGTAACCGAGTCCCCCATGTCCCCTCCTCCCACTGACAGTGGCTGATGATGCAAAAACCTTGAGCTCTCCGTGATCTCGGTTCAAAGTAAACGCACTGACACGTCCGTCTGCCCCAACGCTGTACCGCTGTGGCCCCTTTTTCGCTGAACCCCCCCTTTTTTTTATGTCTATCCTCCCTCAAGATCTGTTTCCTGACCGCAACAAGAGGAAGCGAAGCTCCTCGGGCGCTGCCCCGCTACGAAAGCGCCGACGGCAAACCCAGCCGGAGCATCCTGCTCCCCCCAACTCTCGCCCCACGGCGCCGGGGAAGCGGCGGAAGGGAGAACCGGCACCGAGGGACTCGCAGCACCGTGGCGGAGCCAGGCAGGGGGCGGCCGGCCGAAAGCGGCATCGAGGAAGCGAACGCCCAGCCCAGGAGGGGACCGGTCCCGGCTCCGGCCGTGCCAGCTCGAGGCCGAAGGGGCGAGGAGGGAAGCTGCTGACGAAGGGCAGGATGATTTTCCGTCGGCCTGGACGTGCCAAGAAGGGGAAACGCTGAGGCACTAGCTGCCGGCCACATGCCCAGACTGTGGGGGGAAGAGGAAATGGGCCTCCCTCCCTGTTCCTGCTCCTGTGCAATACACTGCTTGGAACGAGCGGCTGTGGTTGTGCTGGGTTTTGGGGGGCGGGGGCAAGTGCAGGGTGCTGCACCGAGGTGGGGCAACCCCCAGTATTGATTCAGGCTGGAGATGAAGGGATGGATGGAGAGCAGCTCTGGGGAGAAGGACTTGGGGGTGTCGGTGGGGGAGAAGCCGGCCGTGAGCCGGCAACGTGCACTCACAGCCCAGCGAGCCACCGGCAACCCGGGCTGCGTCCCCGGCAGCGTGGCCAGCAGGGCGAGGGGGGACTGTGCCCCTCTGCTGCGCTCTGCTCTGCTCTGGGGAGACCCCCCTGCAGTGCTGCCTCCAGCTCGGGGGGTCCCACCAGCAGAAGGAGACGGAGCTGGTGGAGCGGGGCCAGAGGAGGGCACGGAGATGCTGGGAGGGCTGGAGCCCCTCTGCTGGGAGAGTTGGGGGGTTCAGAGAAGAGAAGGCGAAAAAGGGGAGAGCTCAGAGCCCCTTCCAGTGCCCGAAGGGGCTCCGGGAGAGCCGGGGAGGGACTCTGGATCGGGGAGGGGAGCCGTGGGACCAGGGGCAGCGGGTTGACACCGGCAGAGGGCAGATTTAGGGGAGATCTCGGGAGAAATTCTTCCCCGTGAGGGCGGTGAGCCCCTGGGGCAGGTTGCCCCGAGAAGCTGTGGCTGCCCCATCCCTGGAGGTGTTCAAGGCCAGGTTGGACGGGGCTTGGGGCAACCTGGGCTGGGGGGAGGTGGCCCTGCCCGGGGCAGGGGGTGGCACTGGGGGGGATTTAAGCTCCCTTCAGCCCAAACTGTTGTGTGGTTCTATGATAAAGTGGGGTCCTCGGGGCTGTAACGGTGTCCCCCTACCCAGGATGGCCCTCTCTGTGTCACCCCGATGCGGTCAGGCAGAGCAGGCAGCCCCTGCCCCGGCTGGAAGAAGGCAGACACGCACAGCTCCTTCCCCCTTCGTGCCAGGGCAGAAGTCTCTGTCAGCACTGCCCATCAAAGAGGAACTGCCTTTTCCCTGCCTGCAACCCCCGCCCCAACAGCTTCTCGCCCCCACTGTCCCCAAAATAGGGCAGGATGTGACCCTGTGGCAGCCCCGTGACTGCCACCCAGAGAAGGGAGGCAAAGCACAGACACGGAAGAGGACGAGGAGAGTGGGGCGAGCGGCAGGGGGGCGGGGTCCCGGCACGGCCATTCGCGTGTCAGCTGCGCCTCGTGGCCACGCTCTGCCTCTTCGCTGCCTGCAACCTACACTGCACCCCTGCCTGCAGCCACCGAAAAAAAAAAAAAAGGGGGTGGCGGAACACGACATCGGGAGGAACCCCCGAGATGGCCACGCACCTCGGTCACTGCAAGAACTTCAGCAACTTCCAGGAGTCTCTGTGGCCCGTGCTGGTGGCACAATTCCCTCCGGCGCTGGTGGGTAACGGCATGGCCGTCTACCGTTTCGTCACGCACGAGCACCCCTGGCACAGCGGCATCGTCTACTCCTTCCACCTGGCCGTCAGCGGCATGCTCTACTCCCTCTCACTGCCTTTTTTGGCGGCGTACTACTACCCGCCCAAGGACTGGCGCTACGGACCGGTGCTGTGCAAGCTGGAACGTTTCCTTTTCAACTGCAACCTCTACGGCGGCATCTTCTTCGTCACCTGCATCAGCCTCAACCGCTACCTCGGCATCGTTTACCCGCTGCGGGTCCACGGGCGGCTGCAGCCACACCATGCCAAAGCGCTGAGCGCTGTCGTTTGGGTGCTGGCTGGGGCACTCTCAGCACCCACCCTTTTTTTTGCGGAGCTGCAAAAAGCGGAGAATGCCACCGAGTGTTGGGGGAGCGCAGCGCCACAGCGGTTGCGGGAGTTTTATCCCTACAGCCTGCTGCTGGCCGGGCTGGGCTGCGGGCTGCCCTTCCTCCTCACCGCCTCCTGCTACGCCGCCATTATCCGCACCGTTTTCCGTAATCCTCACCTCAGCCAGGCAGAAAAGCGGAAGGTGGGAATGCTGGTGGGGGCAGGAGTGGCTCTTTATGCTTTTTCCTACCTGCCCTATCATATTTTCCGTAACCTCAACCTGTGGCGTCGCCTGCTGCCACGGGATACAGAGAACTGCACCGTCTCCAAAGCCATCCACACCACCGCTCAGGTCTGCAAGATCCTCGTTAACCTCAACATCTGCCTGCACCCGCTGCTCTACGCCGCCCTGGCTGACAGCATGCAGAGCTGCTGCCGCGCCGGCTGCAGTACCGGCACTGCTGTCGAGGAGCGGGCTGAGCACGTGGAGCTGCGGCCGGTAGCCTAGGAGCCCCCTGGGGTGGCCCAAGGTGGCTGGCACAGCCGGCATGGTGCTCGGCGTGGCCCTTGGGCACACGTTTCCCAAGCAGAAAGTGTGGCAGGAACATGGGAGAAGCCGGATTAAAGCCAAAACCACAAGTACGGCCTCGTGTCACACCTTTTTTTGGCAGAGATCCCCCTCTTTCCTAGCTGAAAAGCTGGACGTGAGCTGAAAAAATGAGGAACGGCGGTGCTGTGCCCTTCCCCGCGTCGCAGGCGCTGCCAGACCCACGGTGTGCCTGGGGCGGAGACGAGTCAGGGACAGCCTCTGCGTGGGGACAGGGACAGTGTGGGGACAAGGATGGGGCTGCTCCCTGCCTGGTGAACCCTCCCTGCAGCTCAGATGGACACCTTGGTGCATACCAGAATGTTCGTCTTTATTTAGAAGCGCTGATCGCTCTCGCCTGGAGCCAGTGCGGCACCGGCAGCACTGCATTCAGTTGGTGGAGGGTCTGTGGAAAAAGAAGAGAGCGCGGTAAGTAAAAGAGAGAGCATGGGGAGGAGAGGGGAGACGGCGTGCGGCCCCCCAGCACCCAGCAGGGACAAAGAATGTGTCATCCCCCCCCCATCCTCTTAACTCCCCCCCGGTATTTACTTGGCCCATTCCACGTTGAGGATCAGGTGGTCGTAGCCAAATCCGGAGACTCCGGCAATAGCCCGGGCCGCATCCTCCCGGCGGTGGAAGCTGATGAAGGCGAAACCCTGAGGTGGGAGGAAAGGGAAAAGGTGAGAGGAAGCAGGGGGGTCTCCTCCTCAGCCCCCCTAAAAGGGAAAATCCCTCCACGCCCACCTTGGACTGCCCGGTGGTCTTGTCCTTGGCTAAATAGATCCTGGAGATGGAGCCGAAGGGCCGGAACAGCTCCTGGAGATCAGTCTCACGCGTGTCCTCGGACAGATTGGTGACACGGATGGTGGCGTTGTCGTCGGCTGGGAGGAAGGTCAGGGACACTGGTAGGACTGCGGCCAGAGCTGGCCGTGTGCCGTAGCCGGCACTGCAGAAGCCTGGTATCACGCACAGGGGAGCCAGGAGGCTGCCCCCATACCGAGAAGAGGCTGGCCTTACCCCTGCGGTTGGGCTGCATGGACTCCCCGCGGCGGCTGGCTCCGTCTCTCAGGCTGGGGGGGACATACTTGCCCGTCTTGCTCTGCTGAGCCTGCACCGGCTCCGGCTCTGAGGGCAGGAAAGGCAACAGGCAGGGGGTGAGGCTGCCCACAGCCAGACAGCGAACCCCTCTTGCCACCCCATCTCGGGATAAAGGGGTGCCATACCTCCAGGTAGCTTTTCCTTCTCGCCTGTGGACAGCCCCAACTGCTCAGCCAACTCCTTCTGCATCGGCCCCAGGGTGTCCTTGTAGGGACAGCGGGTGGTCCAGTGGTCGCCTTTGCAGATACGGCACGAGACGATCTTCTGCCCCTTCAGTTTGTTCATGGGATCCTCCTCCTCCTGGCAGTTCAGGTCCTGGGGGACAGGGAGACTCCTGAGTCCCGTGGGATCCACCGCGCAGCCAGGCACGGCCTCACCAGGGGCTCCCCACCAGCCCACAAGCTCCCACCGCACCTGACCCACCTCCTTGCTGGTGATGAAGGTCATGAAGACGTCGTCGCTCACGGTGGTGGTGGCCACGTTCGGTCCGGGGGCGTCAAACTCCGAGTTGCCAAATTTCTTCCAGTTCTGAAGAAAAAATGGGGTGAAAAAGGAGGGCCACTCACACAGCACGTCCCCAGGCAATCACTGAACACAGAACAGGAGCAGCCAACAGGAAGGGAAATGGTCCCCACCGAGCGGTCTTTGGGAGACTGAGAAGGAAAGGACAGAAGCGGAGTGCTGGGACATGTCACAGTTCCTGCCGGAGTGCATATTTCCTTCCCTCCCTCTCCATTCCCACACGATACACTCACCTTCCGACGGGCCACCGCCTTGGAGGCCTTCCTGGTTTCGATGCGGAAGGTACGGATGATCTGTAGAGGTGCAAAAGAACCGATCGATGCAGGAGAAGGGATGGCAGACATGCCTTTGGCCCACACGCGCCAAGTTTGGGGCTGTCTGAAGCAGCAGAGTCCAAACAGGGCTCTAACGGGATGTCCCTGCTGCCCATGGGTGCTTGGTGCTGCCCGACAGAACAGGGCAGAGCCGAGGGCTCTGGGAAGAAAAAAGGGGAGCTCGGCAGTGGGAAGAAGCCAAAATGGCAGCCTGGGATGCACTGCTCACCTTCACCTTGCGCCCATCCTCCTCCTCGCGATACTCCGTGATGGTTTTGATGTTCCCATTGATAAGTTCCTTTGGGGAAGGGAGCGGGCCTGCGGGAAGGAAAGACAGTGGGACGGTGTGTGACTTGAGGGAAGTGGCCGGAAAACAGCCCCCCAGCCTCTCACACGGCTCTCACCTCCCTTCAGCAGCTCGGCCTCAGCGCTCAGGCTGCCCCCCAGCACCCCTGGCAGGGGGATGTCCTTCAGCAGCTCGCTGGTGATGCATTTGTCTGCAGGAAGAGAAGGGGGAAAGGTGCCCCCTCGCTCAGAGCGAGCCCAGCAAAGGGGGAAGGAGCCTCACAGCCCTGGCACAGTATCTCCCTGCAGGGAGAAGGTGCCTGCTACCTCCCTTGAGCACAGGAAAAGGCCAAAGAACCAAGAAATCTCAGCTGCTCCAACCCCCCAGGTTTCCTCAGCCCCTGAAATGGGTGGAGTAAGGATGGTGAGAGGGATCCCTGCTCCCTGTTCCAGGTCAGGCACATGCTGCTTGTAAGGATCAGCCTCAGACAAGAGCCTGAGAGCCTTGAACAAAGAGTAGGCACATCTCTAGACTGATTTTAAGAACAGCAGCTATTCTTTTTCTCCAGATAAATGCTCCAGTTACCAGCAGGAGGAGCAACAGAGGAAAAAGGGGGAGGGAACCGGCCTGCTGCAGGAGTCACTCACCGTCCTCTCCACCCTCCTCTTCCACCTGGTCGGCCCAGCTGGGCTTCGAGCTGTGGAGAGAGCAGAACCTTAAATCCGCTGTACCCCCGCCCGGGTCCCCTGCCCTTTTGCTCGGGGACACCGCTGTCCCCCGCCGGGTCCCCTGCCCTTTTGCTCGGGGATACCGCTGTCCCCTCAGCCCCGGTCTCCGGCGACCCCGACGCTCCCCCTCGCCGCTCCCGGGACCCAGCACTGCCGCCGTCCCCTCCTCCGCACCCATCACAGCCCCCACCCCGCCCGAAG
>NW_009648402.1:35405-36970 GCF_000708025.1 Charadrius vociferus
CCCCGCCGCCGCGGGGCCGAGGCCTAGGCTAAGCCAGGAGGAAAGAAAAGAGTTTATAATTCATAGGAGAGATTTATTTGAAGAAATATTACAACATATAAAAACTACATAAAGTATCAATTCCCACTTGTACAAAGCGGCCGATTATTTTCAATACAATGCGGCATAAAAACAGGGAGCGGGACCGGGAGTTGGGGGGTCCCACAGGGCCCTGCCGGGGTGGTAGTGGAGTTCGACCATCACAGAGAGCGGCGGAGGGCAGCCAGGAGAGAGACACGAGCAGGGCCAGGGGGTGGCACGAGCCATGGCCGGTCTTCCCATGGGCCAGGAATTAAAAAAAAAAAACCAAACAAACAAAAAAACAAAAAAAAAACCAAAACAAAACAAAACAAAAAATCAAATAAAACAAACAAACAAAAAAAGGGGGTTAAAATAAATCAGTGCATGTTTAGGAGTCCTGGTGCCGGAGGAGAGGCCACGCGTCAGTCGGCAGTTTCCATGGTCTCCATCTTCTCCACGGTCTCCATCTTCTCCGTGGTCTCCATCTTCTCCAGGGCGCTGAGGTCTGGGGAGAGAGAAGAGGGGGTGACACCACTGTGCTCCAACTCAGGACCCCCCACCCAGGAGGGCAGAGACCAGGGATGGTGTACCTGACCCCACGGCCCAGGGAAGGGGATGGCAGCGACTCCCAGCACGGCACCTACCCGCTGTGTCTTCCCTCAACTTCGCCACCATGCACGACTTGATCTCCAGCCCGATGGCTTTGGCTAGAGGAGGAGGCACTGCGTTACCGACCTGCAACAGAGAGAAGGTTAATGCTAGGCACCGGCTCTGCCATGACACTGGCAATGGCACCGGCGAGGGGTTTGCCACCGGCGAAGCGTTTGCCACCGGTGCTGACCTGTCTGTGCTTGTCGAGGATGTTCCCGAAGAGGCGATACGTATCGGGGAAGCCCTGGGAGCGGGCACACTCCCTCACACTCACCACCCGGTGCTGCTCCGGGTGCAGCACCCGACCCTACGACAGCGAATAAAAACCAACGGTCAGGCCTTGGACAGGATCCCTCACAACATCCCCGTCTCCACCTTGAAGAGATGGATTTGATGGGTAGGCTGTTTGGTGCATGAAGAACTGGATGGACAGGGGCATCCAGAGGGTGGTGGTCAAGGGCTCCATGTCCAGATGGAGAAAGGTGACCAGTGGTGTCTCTTAGGGGTCTGTACAGGGACCGGCACTGTTCAATATCTCCATCAATGATGGTGGGATCGAGGGCACCCTCAGCACGTTTGCCAATGACACCAAGCTGTGTGGCGAGGTAGAAATGCTGGAGGGGAGGGATGCCATCCAGAGGGACCTGGACAGGCTCAAGAAGTGGGCCCAGATGAACTTCATGAGGTTCAACAAGGCTAATTACGGGGGCCAGAGGAGGGCATGGAGATGCTGGGAGGGCTGGAGCCCCTCTGCTGGGAGGACAGGCTGGGAGAGTTGGGGGGGTTCAGAGAAGAGAAGGCGAAAAAGGGGAGCCCTCAGATCCCCTTCCAGTGCCCGAAGGGGCTCCGGGAGA
>NW_009648402.1:37084-38297 GCF_000708025.1 Charadrius vociferus
TGGAGGTGTTCAAGGCCAGGTTGGACGGGGCTTGGGGCAACCTGGGCTGGGGGGAGGTGGCCCTGCCTGGGGCAGGGGGTGTCACTGGGGGGTCTTTAAGGTCCCCTCCAACCCAAATTATTCTATGACTCTATGACCATAGCAGCCATTCAGTGATGCCTACCCCTTCCTAGTGGAGGGGACAGATCTGGCAGCACTCACCTGCTTGCCCATGGGCTCAGGGTTAGTGACGGTGGTGCTGAAGAAGCCATCCCACTCCAGGCGGCCGTAGAGCCCAGCCCAGTGGTTGTGCCGGTTGCCAGTATGGGGCAGGCACCAAGGGATGAGGGTGTTGAATTGCCGGTCTGCAGGGTCGCAGGGCTTGCCTGGGAAGATGAAGAGGGTGAGGAGGGGGCAAAGAGGTGGCCACAGATGTTTTTGGGGGATGTTTTTGGGGAGCCAGCACCTACCTTCGGCACAGGAGCAGACCCCCCGCAGCGCCCCAGAGCTGCTGCGGCCGTTTTTCTTCTCGTGGTGCGTGTACCGCAACTTGCGCGTGGTCGTGCCGTCCGACAGTCGCACCTCGATGTTGGGCAGGTCGCGCCAATCTGAACCCGGGGCCAAAGGGATGTGTCTCATCCGCGCTGCGACCAGGGCGCTCATGTCCTGCCAACGACAAGCCCACCGTCACCGCAGGGGACGCAGTAAGACACTGGCCACCCCAAGAGCCCCAGTCCTCTCTCCAGAGAAGGCTGGGGGAGAGGGATAAGTCCCAGAAGCTCCCCTGGCCTCATCTTTGGGAAAGTTAACCAGGGAGGATCTGGGGATGGTCCCTCTCACCCCACCTCACATCCAGCCCACCTTCGACCCCCATCTCAGTTTGGGTCTGGGGGGTCCGAGTGCATCCTGGGCCCCCATTGAGATCCCGGCACCCGCACCTTGCAGATATGGTCCCTGAGGATGGGCTGGTACTGGGAGCCCCGGATCTGCCGCTGGAACCAGGACTGGGGCTCCCCGTTGTAGGAGATTTCCAGGGCAGAGGCACCATTCCTGATCTCCGGCAGGTCGGACATGGTGTCCCGCACAGTGATGGTGCGGAAGGGGCCGGAATATGTCCTGGGAGGAAGGAGGGAGCCGTGAGCAGCCGAGACTTCACCCTCACCAGCCCCGGCACGGCTCCGAAGGCTCACCGGGTGATATTGCTAACGCACTTCTTGTCGTCCCCCCCGACGCT
>NW_009648402.1:38343-49173 GCF_000708025.1 Charadrius vociferus
CATGGGCAGCTTCTCGCCGGGAGCTGCGGCAAGGACGATGGCTCTCCGCCGCGTCTGGGCCACACCGTACTGGCCAGCCTGGGAAGAAAGGGACAACTCCTGAAGGGGCTGGAGCATCCCCACATCCAGTCTGTGCCCTCCAAGAGCTGGGAACGTACCCCAAACCACCCATGGAAGCCAAAGAGCAATGCAACCAACTGCTCCTTTGGAGGGAACGGTTCACGGTGGAGCCAGGTGAGAGGAGAAGGGTTTTCACCCCAGTTAACTGTCTCAGGGTCACCCACCCCCCTACCTGTAGCACCCCGAAGGTGCACTGGTAACCCATGCGGACAAGGCAGCGCAGGGTGAGCTTCAGCACCATGGAACGCTTGAAGGACACAAAATTCCTGACATTCTCCAGAAGGAAGAACCGCGGTCTGTAGTAGTCGCAGTAGCTGCGAGGAGGGAGAGGGACATGTGAGCAAGGATAGAGCAACATTTGAAGTAGGGGTCCGCATCCACACTCCAAAACAGCTCCCCGCCACCTCCCCTGCTCACCTGAGGAAGGAGACCACCAGGGAGTTCTTGAACTTGGAGTAGGTGCGGGAGTTGAAGCGGTTCATGCCGCTGAAGCCTTGACACGGGGGACCACCGCACAGCATCTCCACATCCCCCTTCTGCGGCAGCTTCTGCCCCAGCGAGTTGGTCTTCTCGCCGGACATGACCAGCTTCAGCCGGACGTTGCAATCCTCCGTGAAGACGGTTGTGCCGGGATTGTTCAGCCGGAAATCCTGGGCGGCCGGTTCCCACATCTCGATGGCCCAGAGCGTCTCCGACACGCCTGGGGAGACAAAGCGGAGGATCTTGAGCCTGTGCAGAGGAGCAGAGCGCTGGCTCGCACCCCCTGATCCGGCACGTGCCGAACACAACCGCCAGCTCAGAGGAACTGAGCGGCCAGAGCTGATGCCTGTCTCCCCACGGGCTCCGCTCAGCACCCACCACTGTCCCTGCTCTGCCGCTCACCTGCCTGGTGGAAGCCCTCTGACAGCCCTCCGCAGCCAGAGAAGACATCCAGGGTCCGCAGCTTGGGGAGCTTCAGCTCAGCCGGCTCCTGCTCGCTCTGCTCGCAGCTCACCGACGACTTCCCTTTGCCTTTGCCTGCAAACAGAGCCCCCGCTCACATCAAAAGGCAAAGTCATTTCCTCCTCTTAGTGCTTACAAGGCAAATTCTTCTCCCCCTCTGCAGCAGTTAAAACATCAGCTTCAAGCACCTTTCTACCCCTTAATTGTTTCACCACCACTGCCAGAATACGCCCTGGCATTTGGAATGGAAGCCTCTCCTCTTTTCCTCCGCCCCTGTGTGATCTCTTTCCATCCAACACCCCGTGGGCGCAGGCAGACAGTTTCTGAAGGTCAGACGGGCGCAGCGATAACTCGGAGGGCAGCTCCCCGTGTTAGAAGCAGGGTTCAAAGCCCTACGCTACCGAGCGACCAACCCTTGGCAGCAGGTTGGCAAGTGAAAGGCTTCGAGATCTCTCAGACACCAGGTGCTCTCAGCTGCGAGGTTGTTTTTTTTTTTTTTTTTTAAAAAAGATTAGATGCCTTAAAAACAGAGCTGGCAGGTTGGCAAGTGAAAGGCTTCGAGATCTCTCAGACACCAGGTGCTCTCAGCTGCGAGGTTGTTTTTTTTTTTTTTTTTAAAAAAAGATTAGATGCCTTAAAAACAGAGCTGCAGACCACATCGCTGCATCCTGCCAGAGCATCGGAGCAAAGAGGAGAGCACAGGAACATCTGGTCGGCAGCATGTCTTATCTCTACTCAGCAGCATGTAACGGCAGACATGAACCAATTCACCCACCTGAGACCTCTCCCCCCAAAGCAGACTTACCTTTCCCTTTCCCCTTCCCCTTCCCTTTATTGCCCGAGCTCCGAGCATGGTTGGGAGGATCTTCAAAGCTCTTGGTTTTTGCGTTGTAAGCCTGGGGAAGAGAATGAGTGCAGGACACTTGAATATAAAGAGCTTTTCTAGCTCAGGAACAGCCAAGGTATTGCTAACACCCTATCGGGGCTCTGAAACAAAGGGCAGGACACAGGCGCAGCGCTGGGGGCTGCAGAGTGCCCATCACCTCCCTCTCCATTGCCTCAGGGAGCCAGGGTGGCCACCCAAGCGTCCAAATTTGCCCCCTCAGCTCCATAGGGAGCAACCACTCCAGCCAGCTCCTGATGACACTCAGATTAAAGCTTCCCTTTGCATCCAAGACTTATTCCATCAGGCGACTGCAACGAGCTACAAATTCTCGCTCTGCGCAACGGCTCCTCTGTGCAAAACACACATGGAGAGGCAGGACAGCCTGCAGCAGGGACACGGCCAGACCCCGCCGAACCCCGGCTCCCTCACCTCCAAGAAGTAGAAGCGGTCGAGCCCACCGGCGGAGTAGTCCTGGATGCTCTCCGTCAGATCCTCCCCATACACCACCGTGCAACGGCCCTGCACGGCACGGAAGTCGACTGTTGTCTCCTCGTCGCTCCAGTACAGGAGGTTGATGTCTGCGTGGTAGCTGGCTTTCATGGACTTGTGCGTGTTTTCAGGTCTGCAGGAAAAAAACAAAGCATCCGGATCGGGGAAATGTTTTCAGCAATATCCTCACCCTGGTCCAGCCTCCAGCGCTCGCACCATTCTGTGTCCCCTGAGAGAGGAGGGTTTGTTTCCTCCGGCTGCGCACGTTCGCTGGCATGGCCTGGGCACAGCACCAAAGGGATGATTCGTTTCATACCAAAGGGAGGTTTTTTTGCGGGGTTTTCTTAGAGGGAGTTGGCAGTGGAGCTTGTAAGTGAATTTAGAGGCAAAGAGTTCTAAATCGAGGAGCTTTTAGGCTCGAAACACACGGGTCTGAGTGTCAGCACGTTCCTCTCCCGCTGCCAAGGCTCCTCACACGCATCCCTGCGTGGTGTGGGGGAGATGACTAAGAGCCTGCAAATGTTTGGGTAAACACCCACACCCTGGGACGGCGTTGGCGCTGCAGCTCAGCACCAGGTCTGAGCCCACATTGCCGTGGCCGTAAGCCCCTTCGAGCAGTGCCCACACTGCACCAACCCACCACGCCGCCGTGCTCGAGGCACCTGGCTCCAGCGCGACCTTCAGCTGATGGCACAGAGCTTTTCCTGGTACCCGAGACCTCAGGTGAAGCCTGCAGCCCGCTCAGGGGGGGCTCTGCACCCCCCAGCAGCGCTGTTCACCTGTAGAACTTGTAGATGCGCAGCTTGATGTCAGCCTCATTGGGTTTGCCGTTGCTGCGGATGTTGCAGAAGATCTCTTTGATGCGGCCCACGCGGTAAGGGTCGGGGGCATCCAGGTTGCTGCCCTTGATGTACTCCGAGTATTTGCGGTAGTGCTCCGGGTGCAGCTCCTCATCCACCGCCTCCTTTTTGGGGCGCTTGGCTGGGCTGGCGGGTTTCATGCTGGGAAGAAGGGGAGGGAAGAAGGTTGAGGTATCCCTTTCTCTCCCCCCCTCAAAAAAAAAAACCCCTAGCAGCAGAGAACATCCTCCTCCCGCATCGCTGCCTAGCGTGCCTGCTTCCTCCTCTTCTGCTCTCCTCGGCGCAGGGTAGGCACCGTGCCTCCTGCTCCGCAGCACGAGCGTTTTACAGCCAGATCATCGCATAACTGTGCACGGCTGCAAACCAAGGCGCCTCCACCTTGCTGCCCCAGCCCTCTTCCCAAAGAGGTTTGCCATTTCTCCTCCTGTAATTACAAGCAGCAGGCAGGCTCTTGTTTCACCTTTCATCTACCCGGCCTTGTTCTTTTGAAGAAAAAACGACGCACAAAAGGATTCTGATTCATCTGCCAAAAGACGGCAGCTCAGCGATCGGGATCATCTGATCAAAGAGAAATCGCTCAGTTTAACGACGGGAGGTGAAACTGAAGTTAGAGGCACCTTTATTTCTAAGCTAAGCTTTTGGAAATTAGGGGGATAGGTGCTTCATTTACAGGTGGGATTCGCTACCCAGAAACTATGTCCTCTGCTACCAAAAGCTTGACCGAAGAGCATCCTGAGAAGTGCTCACAGTGCCCTGCAAGCACCAACCTGAAGGAAAAGGCTTCTGGCAAGAGGTAGACGCCATCTCCCACCCTGTACTGCACTCCGTTCTTGGTAGCCATGGCGTAGAACATCTTCCCATCCCCTTCCTCCAGGGGCTCAGCCACTTTGGGTATCTCCTTGTGCCTCACCTCGTCCAGGCGCGTGCAGCTCATGCAGAACCTGCAGGAAGGGGGACAGCAGAGCGTGGTGACAGGGGACCCTACTGAAGCTGGCTGTGATGCTGCCGGGAGCCAAGAGGCTCCTGCTGCCCATTTTGGGCAGAGAACATCCCAGAAGCTGCCGCCCTGCGCATGCTCACTTGTATTTATTGTCTTCCGTGGGCTGAGTTTTCGGTGGGGATTCGAACCGAGCATACTCCTGGTCGTACCACATCTGGTAAAAGTAAGTTCTCCCGTCGTCTTCCACCATCTTGATCTCCATGTCCAGCCCGCCCTGCTAGGAGAGAAGTGTTCACCGGGATCGGTGCTGCTGCCTGCACTGCGCCTGGCTCGGGCCAGCTGGGGTTTGCAGGGCTGTCACCCACCTCCATGGACCAGTTCTCCGAAGGTGCCTTGTAGATCACTTTGACTTTGCCGTGGATGTAGGAGAGCTGCATGTCCTCGCATTCATCCACCAAGAAGAGCTCCAGGGGGTCAGAGGTGGCCCCCAGGACGGTGTCTGAGCCGGGGCAGAACCAGTGTGCGTGGAACATCTGGCCGCTGCTGTCCTCCCACATTGCTGTCACCCTGAGGGGGAAGGAGCCAGGGTTATGAAGCACCAGGAAAGGCTGGAGCTGCTCTGAGCCTTGCCACAGCTCCTCAAACAGCAGCACAGCCAAGCAATTAGTGTTCTCTAATTGGGAATGCCAGCTGTCCTCGCACACGTCCACCCCAGCAGGAGCAGAGACTCGTCCCCTTCAGGCACTGTAGCACCAACCTGGCGAGGTAGAGGGGCTTGGTGGGATCGTCGGGGCTGACGGAGACACAGTCTCCCACCTCCAGGGTCTCCGAGTCAATGCAGACCCTCTGGTAGTAGTCCTTCTTCCCATCGCTCTGCAGAAGTGGGGGGACAGTGGAGAGAACTGATAAACCCCACACCGGCGAGCGATGCAGCCCCCAACGCAGCCCGAGCACCCACCCCAGCCCCGGCAGCGGGGCCGTGCCCAGCCTCACCTTGATGGGCTCTCCCACCCAGGAGATACGACTCTTGTTCTGCTTCTTCTTCCTACCCTGCAGCATCTTCTTGGGCGATGGCATCTCGGGGATGTTGTCATCCACCTCCTCGTCCTCATCAGCTTCCCGCACAGCCAGGTTGGGACACCTGGGGACACAGAGCATCACTGCAGCACAGCACAGCACGAAGAAGACCACGTCCCCTCTCTCTGGAGGTGGAGAGGACTTTGGCAGGAGACATCGCTACCACCGGTGGGGGGACACACCTCCTCTGCAAACAAGCCTGCTTGCTCCGTCCGCTGCCCCCAAACTTCACCATGTTCTGGCAAGCCTTGCACTTCCCACACTCGGGCTGCTGGCAGACCTGGAGCAGGGAGAGGGGACGGGCTAAGCACAGGCAGACGCAGCGGAGATGCCCTGGGCAGGAGGGACACGGACCGAGGGGAGCGCGGTGGCCTCAGGAAATCACTCCCCTGCCCCATGGGAGCAACCCCAAAAGGGGCCATTAAGGTAGGATGGAGGGGATCAGGTCACTTCGGCTCCACGCCAATCCCCGCCTCGTTACCTCGCAAACGCCGCAGCGTCGGCGCTTCATGGCGTTCTCCTTGTCGTCTTCCCTCTCGTCCTTCTCGATCTGCTCCGAGAAGAAGGTGTCGAAGATGAGGTACACCAGCTTGGTGGTGGTGGCTTTGGTGGGACCCTTGTCCTTGTCTATTTTGGTAGGGTGCCGGATGGCTTGCCGCCTGACGGCTCGCCTGCAACCAAGGTGAGAGCGGTGAGAAGGGACCCTGTGCCTCGTATCGCTGACAGCTACAGCCACAACAAACAGCCTGGCCCCCGGGGAGGGTCCCCAGGGAAGAAAGCTCTCCCCAGGGCACCCAACAGCCGAGGACCACAGTGGGATACCCTAACAGACACCCAGGCACATCCCACGGCTGCCACGGCAGCCCGAAGGGATGCAACAACACGACAAGGAGCAAAGTCAGGCTCCGGGGACCCAACCCAGCACCTTTCCTCCCTTGGGGCAGCATTAGGCAGAGGGGTTTCCCAGTTTTGGGAGGATTTCTGCTCCGATCTCCCAGTGCTGCCTGTGCCACTAAATCCTCAGGTTGTCCCATCTGAGAACAAGCAAAAGGGATTTTTTTCAGGAGGATCCCCTGTGAAAAGCCGATGGGAATCCAACCCGCCGGGCTCCTACGGGACGCTGCAAAGCCAAGTGCCCCCCAAAGAGAGCGTCTCCGTGGGGGACACGGGGCTCACCTCTTCCCCAAGGTGACTCCAGCCAACTTGATCAAGTCCCTCATACAGGGTGTGATGAGGACGGGGGGTTCGTCGCTGTCCCCGGCTTCGTCATAGCTTTCCACCTGCTCCACCACGAACTGGGCATGCCGCAGGAGCGAGTCTTCTGTGAAGCGGTTGAAGTTCAGCCCCGCGGGAGGTACGGTGGTCTGCGAGGAGGGGTCAGGTTAGGGGAAAGGTGCCAGAGCAACAACCTAACCCCAGACGGCGCCGCCATCGGATTTTCACCTCGATTTTGTTGAGCAGATCCTCGTAGCTGACGTCGCGGTTGTTCTGCAGGAACTCCACAACGATTTTGCTCATGTAGATCTTCTCTTGCATGAGGGCGAAGATGGGAGCGTACTCCTCGCTGGGCTCCATCAGGATGTAATCCGCGAAGGCTGCGGCGGAGAGATTGCGGCGGGTGGTTAAATACCAGGGAATTTAGCGGTATTTAAGGATGAGCCAGGACTGCGGTGAGTGGGTCCTGGAAAGGGGAACGACCAGCCCATCCACGCTGCTGCAGCACCAGGACCTAAGCATGTAGGGAAGCTCTACCACGAGCCAGGACCCACGGTCGCTCAGCTATCGCCACCAAAGCGAGGGGAGAGGGGACGTGAGGTAGGGAACACTATCCACGCAGTAGCCTTTTATTTTTCTATTACCTAATTAGAAAGCAAAGACAATCCAGTTTGGGCTTTTTTCTTTTTTTTTTTTTTTTTCCTGTAACTATAAACTCCATTTGCTGATGCACAGGAGAGTGAAGTCCTCCTCTGATATCACCAGGTTATTGGAAGGGTTCCTTGCAGAAACGGTGAAGGGAAAAAGCTTTTCAGCCCCCAAATATCAGCCTGCTTCCCCCCCAGTTTTCTAGAGAGTGAAAAAGCCAGCTGGGACACAGAGCCAGGGGCTGGCCGGGACTGGGCGTTCCTCCAAGCCCTTTCTCAACACAAACCTGTCCAAAAAACCCGGGGAGTAGAGCAAGAAAGCGACAGAGCCCTCCGACGCGGGCCAAGAGGTCAAGAGCAATGAGAAAACCCTCCGAGAGCGACACTGAGCCATCCCCCGCATTGCGCCGAGAGCTTCCCGCAGAGCGGGGAGTGGAGGACGGATCCTTTCTGGGAATGGCTGGGAGGGAGACATCCCCTTCCAGTCACCTTGCTCGTCCCAGCTCCGTGCAGGACACCACTGGCAGCCGCGAGCTCAGCAGGAGGTTTTACACCCATTTAATACAAGCCTGGGTGCTGCTGAGGCTAAATAAACCCAGACAAGCTTCGGCACGGTCCTCTACCTCGCCACGTGCTTGACGGTGCAAGTTCCCAGCAGCGGCAAAATCCACAAACCCAAATAAAGCTCCTTCACCAGCCGAACACGCAAGCAGAGACTTAAATCCTAAGCCACGCACGCTCCCCAAGCCCAACCTTCCCGTTCCTCGCTCACCCACCTGTGGTGAAGCCGATCAAAGCCTTCTCCCCTCCGTCGAACCCCGTGATCCACCAGGCATTTATGGGTCCCAACTTCTTGGCTCTCACCCCACCTGAAAGCGAGAAAACTCCAATTTCGGTCTTCAGTGCCCACCCCCAAAACCAAAAGCAGCTGTGGGTGACAAAGCACCACCAAGACCCAACTTCGTTTTGCACGTGGTGTTGAGCTGAAATTTCAAGGTGACAAACCACCATCCCCACAGCCCTGGAGGCTTCTCCGTGTCCGACTCACCGTCCAGACAAGGGTTATCGTCGTAGATGGGCTTCACAGCACCGCTGAAGTACAGCTCGATGTTCCTCTCGATCAGGCCGGTGTCAAAGGGGCACAAGTGACCTCGCTTGTCGTAGACACTGGCAAGGAACAGAGGTTGTAGTTTGACATGTCTCGTGGGCTTTGCAAATCCAGCAGGGTTTTTATAGCCCGATTTCCTACATCTCACCTAAAAGAGGTGACTTTGTGCTGCGGCAGGTCCTCGTAGCTCTCAAAGCCATCTTCGTTAGCGTCGAAGATGGACAAGCGCTCATCCGTCAGCATTTCTGGCTCCTCCAGCTGAACGAGGGAGAGAGAAGGCCGTTTAACGAGTGTTCCTGTTAGCCCGACAGCTCTCCTCGGCCCCGGAGAAGGAGCATTAAATCCCTTACGGCGTCATCGGGATCCCCTTGGAAGAATTTGAGGTCAGGATCATCAAGGTACTGCCTGCAGTCGACGCACTTGGGAGGGGTGGTCTGCAAGACAGGGGAGACGGCGTTGGCTTTTCTCTCTCCCCCCCAACCTCCCTGTGAGCTTCAGCCCACGCTCAGACTCAGAGCTCCTTCCCCAAATTGTCCCGTTCGTTAGCGCGACCCTCGTTTTTAATTCATCCAGGCAGCAAAACAGCAGCCACCGCTTCGAAAGCGGCCCAAGCACATCCAGGCGGTGCTGCTCCCCACCTTGCTGGGGGGAAGCGTTAATTTTTGGACGCTGGGTAAACTGGAAAAAGCTTTACCTTTCCCTTAGGGAAATTTAACGGCTCTTTGGAAGAGTTAAAAGAATAAAAAAAGCCCCCAAAACGCTGAGATGGAGGAAAAGGGACTTACTTTAGCAGGTGGTGTAGTTTTAACCTGAGTAATTTCATCTTTTATCTCTGACCTGCAGGTAAGAAAATACAAAAGGGTGAAGACACAGAGCAGCATAACATCATCGTCCTCCTCCTACTAACGAGGCCACAGCGGAGGGAAATGGGCACCAACAGGCACCGGCACCCGAAGCAGGGAACGCTCTCCTTCCTCCTTACCCTTCTTTGGTTTCGATTTTAATCCTTTTCTCATCTTGTTCCTTGAGGGACAAAGGAAGGGGTGTAAGGGGAGGCTGGAGAGCACGACGCCCTCCAGGCCAACACGCTCGACTCAGCAAAGCAGCCGGCCAAGACCTCGGCTACCAACGGCACCGGCACGCACCTTCTCCTCCAGCTCCTCTTCCTCTTTCTCCACGCTCATCACCTCCTGCTTCACTTCCCCGTTCACCTCCTCCGATTTCCGTTTGTTGGACCTGCCGGTTTCGAAATGGAACGGATCAATCCGAAGGTCCGATGCCACGAGGGTTTGGGGTGTAGGGGGGGAAAACGAGGGGCTCCCCCAGCACCAGCAAGAGTGGAGCTCCCTGGGGAAGCGCCCGGCAGTTCCCCAAGGCCGGTCTTATCGGCAACCGCAAGTTTTGGGATGGAACCCATCAGCCCAGGATGGTGGAGAGAGGAAGAAGAGGGTGAAGGCTCCTGGGGGATGCGGTAAAGGAGGTGCAAGTCCCAATCCCGCCACCGTACTGACCCTTTGGAGAACATGCTCAGGATGGTCGGCTGCCGGCCGGAGCTCCGAGTAGCCCGGGAACTGGCGGGAGACTCTGTTAGGAAGAAGATGGATTGCATTAAGGAGGGGGACTCGCCACCCTGCTCCTCCCGCAATACCCCATGGGGCCAAGACCATCGCGGGGGGAGCAACAGCACCCTTCTCCCTCCACCCCATCATCCCCGAGCAAGGCAAGGAGAGCCCAAACCCCTTCCCGCTGGGATCCCGCTGGGAATCACCATGTTCCCACTTGGTATTTAATGATAATAAATGATTTCATTTAAGGAAAAGAGGATGGAAAACCAAGTCGCTCCCGGTGCCGCCGTTACTTTTGCTTTCCCCGTTGGATCGGCTCCTCCTGGCCTTGCGAGCCCGCGGCATGGGGACCGACGAAGAGGAGGATGAAGAGGCGGCTGCTTCTTCCATCTCCATGGCGCTGTCTTCTTCCCCATCGGGTCCTGCTCTCTCCGAGTCCTCGTCGCTCCCATAGGCACCATTTTTGGAGCACCCGTTGGACGCCTGCACCAGCGGCGCTGCATCTCCATTCTCCGCCGAGAGCTCTTGGTGCAGCAGAGCTTTCACCTTGGCCAGGTACCTCTCCTGCGAGGGAAGAGCATCGGTTAAACCGGTTCCGGTGAGCCGTGCCGCCAAGGAGCCGGCACAATCCAACCCACCGGCTCACCGAAAACCGGGGTCTCACCTCCGACAGCTCCTCACAGCGGAGTTTGGCTTCCAGCTCGCTCAACTGATTCTGGACGTCGGCTTGGAGGAAGCCATGGATGAGGCTCAGCTTCTCCTTGACGCACTCCTGCGGGGACAGAGGGGACGGCATGGGGTGGGCGGCAGTGACGCTCCCCGCAGGGCTTGGCAGAGCCACGTCTCCGAAGGCGATTGGGCTGAGCCGAACTGCCGGTCGCTCCAAATCCAGGCGCCGCTCACCCAACTGGTGGGGATCCTCCCGATAGGAGGTGACGGCAGTTTTTCCATATGACAACGGACAGCGCCGACACCGGCGCT
>NW_009648402.1:56545-58046 GCF_000708025.1 Charadrius vociferus
CCCCCCCCCCCCGCTCCCTTCGTCCCGCTGCCCCGGCAGCCGTGGGGCTGCTGTGGGGCTGCTGTGGGGCGGCCGTGGAGCGGCCGTGGTAGGACCCCCTTAGACGGAGGTGGTACACTCGCGGGTGATGGGCGAAGTGGGTAATTCGTATTTCGGGGTGCAGCGGTCCAACGAGCTGGAGGTGCGGAGCGGGAGGCCGCAGCGGCCGGGGTGTTGGTCCCGTCGCCCGGCCCCACAGCAGCACAGCACCCGCAGGAACTCCCGGCGCATGTCTTTGCTCCTCAACGTGTAGATGATGGGGTTGGCGGCCGAATTGAGCGTGGCGAAGGCAAAAAAATAGTTCGCCTTATAAAGGATTCGGCACGCCCGGACTGGGCAGGAAGCGTCCATGAGGAGGATGATGAAGGCTGGCAGCCAGCAGACGATGAAGGCTCCCAGGACGATGGTGACCGTCTTGAGCAAGGCCAAGGTCTGGGCGGTGGCGATTTCGGCGTGGCTGGAGCGCACGATGCAGTAGATGCGGCTGTAGAGCCCCACGATGGTGAGAAGGATGAGGGTGAAGATGGTGATGACGAAGAGGATGTAACGTTTGGAGTAGAGGGGGAGGACGGTGGAGCAATCCTGCAGGTCGCTCATGCAGTTCCAGCCCATGATGGGGAGGCTGCCGATGGTGGCAGCGATCACCCAACAAGCCCCGATGAGCAGCACCATCCGACAGTTCTTGTCGCTGCTGTAGACCTTGACCTTGGTGATGGCCACGTGGCGCTCGATGGCTATGGCCAACAAGCTGAAGACGGAGGCGGCCAATGTGGCGAAGGCCGTACCTTCCCGTACGAACCACTGTACCGGCGTCAGGTTGAAGGTGGTGGCTCCGGAGAGCAAGATGTTAGCCATGAAGGCCAACCCGGCCAAGAGATCGGAGAAAGCCAAGTTCCCGATGAAGATGTACATGGCCGAGTGAAACTTCTTGTTGCGGCAAACGGAGATGAGCACCAAGAGGTTCTCCAGCACGATGAAGCAGCACAACACGACGATGAGGATGGAGACCACCCAACGGGAGGTGGTGGGGGAGCTCTCCGACCCTCCTTTGGTGTAGTTGTAGTGCTCTCGGATCTTCTCCGTGTTGAAATATTCCTTGTAGATGCTCCCCATGGTTCTTCGCCGGCCGCGGCTTCGCTCGCCGCCTGTCCTGCCCACCTCAGCGCCGCCAGGACATGGTGCCGGTGATCCCGGGCTGCGGAGACCTTCGGGACGGAAGAGACGGGGTGAGAACGATGTCGGGGTCCCCCGACAGTGGTGAGACCGAGGAAAGGGGGGGGATTTGCACCGGCAGCATCCGCGCCGGCACGGCAGAAATGACTCAAAAAGGAAATCCTGATGGCAGGCGATAAGAGATGCACCTTCGAGCTGCCCGGGGTGCAGAATGCAGCCGGCGGGACCGTCCTGCCGCCGTCGCCGCAGCGATGGGGGGGGGCGGGGGGGGCCCGAGGGGACAACCCGG
>NW_009648402.1:59574-59795 GCF_000708025.1 Charadrius vociferus
CTGTACCGGGAACGGCACCGGGAACCGCACCGGGAGCCTGAACCGGGATCCTGAACTGGGATCCTGTACCGGGACCCCACAACGGGATCCTGAATCGGGACTCTGTACCGGGAATGGCACCGGGAACCGCACCGGGAGCCTGAACCGGGATCCTGAACTGGGATCCTGTACCGGGACCCCACAACGGGATCCTGCATCGGGATACTGTACCGGGAACGGCC
>NW_009648402.1:59929-60405 GCF_000708025.1 Charadrius vociferus
CGGGATCCTGAATCGGGACCCTGTACCGGGAACGGCATCGGGAACCGCACCAGGAGCCTGAACCGGGATCCTGAATCGGGACCCTGTACCGGGAACTGCACCGGGAACCGCACCGGGAGCCTGAACTAGAACCCTGTACCAAGATCCTGAACTGGGATCCCACCCCAGGACCCCACACCAGGATCCTGTACTGGGATCATGCCCTGGGAATTCACGCTGGGATCCTGTACTGGGATCCTGCGCTGGGATCACGCCCCAGAAACCCGCACTGGGATCCTGCCCTGGGATCCTGCCCCAGAAACCCGCACTGGGATCCTGAACTGGGAACCTGTACAGGGATCCTGAACTGGGATCCTGCACCTGGATCCCACCCTGGGATTGTGGCCCAGGAATCCACACTGGAATCCTGTACTGGAACCCCGCACTGGTATCCTGCCCCAGGAACCCGCACTGGGATCCTGTACTGGGATCCTGCC
>NW_009648403.1:0-2577 GCF_000708025.1 Charadrius vociferus
CCCTCCCCCTCCCCAAATTTGTGCCAAGCTCCGTCCCCAAAGACTCACCACTCCCTCGGGATCGACGAGCAGCAGATGCTTGGGCTGCCCACCCTGCAAACCGGTCAGCACGTACTGGCCCGGGGTGGTGGTGCTTTCCCGCACCAGAAAGTCTCCGTTCACCTTCAGCAACTTTTCGGCTTCTTTGCGGTTCATCTTCCCGTGGTACCATGGCTCCCGTCTCAGCTGCTCCTCCATGGAGGCCACCACCTGGGCAGGGGGCAGCCCCACCGGCACGGATGGGGGGACACGCAGGGCATCTTCGAAGGGCTCTGCAGGGAGAGAGGAGCGGACGGGGGGTCCGTGACCGACCTTACAGCCACCTCCCCCCAGCGCAGGCACGGCCACGGCCGCCATCCCACTCACTCATGTCGAAGAGATCTCTCTGGGTGCCGCCATTGGCCGTCGCAGGGGCGCCAGCGGCCGACGCTTGGCGTGTCTTGTCCATGTTTTGCACGTTGACATAAGACGGGTCATCGAACAGGTCCGTGCGGCCGGATCCGCCTGCCGGAGCCGGGTATTTCTCTCTCCCTGCTGCCAAGAGCACCGTGGTCAGCAGGGCTCCAGCCTCCCTCAGCCCCACCACCAGTACCGCATTTGGGGTCCAGGAAAGCAGACGGGGACCGGCAGTGTCCGTCACTTTACCTTGGGGAGGAGCGTGTTGCTTCCGAGGGTCGTAGTCCCCACCGGACGTCTGGCCGACGGGCTGCGGGGAGAGGTGGATGGTGAACTCCGCTGTGCTCCCCCATCCCTTCCCACTCCCCACGAGAGGTACCGGGGAGACGCGCGTCACCGCTCTCATGGTGGAATAACCCCGAGCGAAGAGCCCACGGCCCAGTTGGGTGTCCCCGCATCTCCCTTATAATGTGGAGCCTCCCCGCCAGGACGTGCCCGGAGCCTTACCAGTGTGGCCCCCAAGTGATTTGGGCTCTGAGCAGCCCCGTCCCGCAGCCGCATGTCCACAACCCCCCCGATGGGAGGCTCCTTGCCGGGGAAGTCATTGTAATACTGGTGATCTGGAGCTGGTTCCTCCTCTTCCTCATCCCAGGCAGAACCATCAAATCCTGCCATCCTGGGGCGGGGGGAGAGCACAGCACAGATGAGCAGCTGCCAGCAGCCGGGATTGCATCCCTCCCCTCTCCAAAACCGATCCCACCTTCCTCCTTTCCCGCACAGCCCTGCCCTGACCTGTCGTGGGGTGTCACCAGTTTCGGGGGGTTCTTCAGGTACTGCTTGAACCGCAGCTCGAAAGCCTGCCCGATGGTGCTGATCACGTCCTGCGCCAAACCCTCGGGGCACTCCAGGATGTGGCAGGCTGGGGAGGGAACGGCGAAATGACAACGGGGAACCCCAACGTTAAGTTTCCCACCCCTCGAGCCCGCCCCTACGCGCCTCCAGAGCTTCCGTTAGGGGATCCCAGTCCCTCCCCACCACACCGAGCTGGGCCTAAACCATCCCCAAAACGGGGCTCTGGCATTGAGGACCCTCGGCAGCAGCCTCACCTCTCTGATTGACGGGGTCTTTGGCAACGTAGGCGACGTACTCGGCTGTGTCCTGCGGGCGAGACGCTGGCGGTGAGACGGGGTTGCCGGGGAGCGCGGTGCCCAAGACTTCGGGGGGAGGCACCGATCCCTAGCACGGGGCAGGGCACGCACGGACGGGGACACTGTGTACTCACCGGGTCTCCTCCAGAAGCGAAGGAGATGGACTGCATGTGGTGGTTGGCGATGATCTGCAAGGCAGAGAGTTTGTTGGATGCAGCCAGGAGCTCCTCAGCACCCAGCCGGAGATGGCACCTCCTGCTTGCCACGTTCCTCCCGGGGCTGGCCCAACAAGGGGGCTTACAAGACACTGGAACCCTGGTTATGAGCCACGGGCCACCAGGAAAAGGGTTGGGACACCAACAGGGCTACTGAGAGTGGGGTCAAAACCAGGAGACCTGACCCCAGGCTGGGGGATTTGGGATCTCACGGTCCCCAAGGCCAGATCCTGCAAAGCACGTGGAGCATCGCTCCGACCTCTTCGCTCCCAGGGACTGGGGGGAGGCGGACACTCAGCAGGTCACGCAGCCCACCCAGACATCCCTTATGGAGGCTGAGGACATCCCGGGCCCCGCTGGGGCCCCTGTTGTGGACGTGAGGATTCCCGCTCACCCCCCGGCCCCCCAGCGCTCTCACCTGCTTGCAGTCAGAAGCCATGAGGTTGAGGCTGCTGGTGGAAATGGTCAGGGTGATGGGCATGCCGGCGAACTTCAGGTTGCTTTTGCCCAGGATGGAGTTGAGGGAACGACCGCAGGGCTGGGGGCAAACAGTAACATGGGGAAGGGGCTCCCCGGGCCAGCCACAGCCCGGCTGCGGGGGGACGGGCCACCTCCTGCCATGGAGATGGGCACCTCATCCTCCCCACCGCTTCTCCTGAGCTCTGCTGGCCCACCAGCGCCACGGGTTGCCCAGCCCGGGATCTGGCCCTCGGCTCCGTGCCCAGATGGCCGAGGATGCTCCACGTCCCCCTCCCCAGCAGCTCCCCAGCCCGGTCTCA
>NW_009648403.1:2697-3455 GCF_000708025.1 Charadrius vociferus
CCTCCATTCCCCCGTGACCCCCCCCCGCCCCCAACCACAGGACCGAGGACACGGGGACCAGTGCAGAAGGGACAGGGTGACAAACGGGAAACCCTCGGGGCAACATCAGCTGGAGGATCTTCAAGAAGGGGAAATTAATGCTCGATGGGGCTGCAGGCTGCCTCACCCCACTGAAAACCCCACGTACTCATCAGGGGCTTGTGCGGGGCTCGGATTTCCCCCTGCCCCAAAAGCGGCAGCCCTTGGGGAGAGGCAGAGCTCACCTGGTGACCTGCGTCCTGGTGTTGAAATCCAAAGCCCTCATGGACTGGAGGACTTCCACGCAGCCCATGTACTGGGGAAAGAGCGCAGGGTAAGCCCTGGGGGTCCCGGGGGTTGCTCCCCGCACGGCTGGGGAAGGGGACGAAGCCCCCCTCCCCGAGCCCCCCAGCAGTCACCTCCCCGGGAATCCCACTACCCACCTGCCACCCGCAAGGAACATGCCAGGAGGTCCCCAAATGCCCACCGTGACCCCTCTCGACGGTCCACCCCGGTCCCCAGCACTCACCCGGACGTGGTAGGAGACCCCGGGGCCCATGCCCTTGTCATCCGGGTGCAGCCAGCCGCGGGTGGGCTTATTGACGAAGCTGCCGTGGCGGGTCCATTCCTCACCCCCGAGCTGGCCGCCTTCCACCCGCGTCTTCTTCCCTCCCTTGTTCATATCCTGGGAACAGACAGTGACAGATCCCACTGAGTCGGAGCCGGCAGCCCCCGCCGCT
>NW_009648403.1:3481-3801 GCF_000708025.1 Charadrius vociferus
GGGGTTCGAGAGCTTCAGGTTGGCCTTTTTGGGGAAGAAGGAACAGAGGGTGGTGGGACTGTCCTCCGACTCGGACGAGAGCTCCCCGAGAGGCGCCGCGGGACCGAGGGAGGAGGAGGACAGGGAGTCAGGCAGAGACTGGGTGCCTGCGAGGGACTCCACTGGGGAGGCTGGGACCCCCAGGCCCCCCACCACCTCCTCCAGGGAAGAAACGGACTCGTTCCGCAGGTGGCTGTATTTGCTCTTCTGCAGGAGATCCATGTCGGAGAGAGGCAAGAAGGGCCGGGATCAGCCCGTCCCCCGTGGCTCTGGGGTGGAGG
>NW_009648403.1:6195-8585 GCF_000708025.1 Charadrius vociferus
CCCGCCCAGACCCCCCGCCCCCGAGGAGCCCGCCCGGCCCCAGCCGCTCCCCGTGCCCCGGCAGCAAGGAGAGGCGCCGGATCGGTCGGGAGAAGCAGAGGGACACGGGCTCCTTTCGGGCGCCTGGGGCTGGGACTTCGCGCACAGCCTGAGGCGAGGAAGAAGAGCGGAGAGGGGACGCTTGGGGCCCTGCTACCAGGCCAGCGCCTTGACATCCTCCCAGGAAACACAAACTGGGAGCTGAGTCAGAGACCTGGAACACGCCAGTGGTTTGGCAAGAAATCGAGCAGGCAGCCGGCCGCTGCTGCACGTACGCGCCTTGCCCGGGGCAGGAGACCCTCTCGGTCCAACAGTGGCCGCAACGGAGCCACCCTCAAGCCCCTGGGGCAGGGGGGAAGCAAAGAAAAACACCCAAATCTAGCTAAGAGCTGGGGTTTTTTTCCCCCCAAACATCACGACGGCATCTACACGTTCCTGTGCGCATCCTCTCTGCTGCTCAGAAGAAGGGCCGGGAGATGCCAGCAGAGATCTAGGGAGGAGGCTGGGGCCCTGCCAGCGGGGAAGAGAGGGGAGGCAGGATCCACCACCGAAGCCACCTAGCCCTCCACCGAAGTCCTTACCACATACTCCATCGCCGGCGGAGGGCAGGGCAGGCCCCGGGCAGGGAACAGAAACGCACAGCCCCTCTCGTCTGGCACTCCGACCTGCGGTTCGGGGACAAACAGGGAATTAGCCAGCCCTGCCCCGGACCGCCGAGGCGGTGGCCCTGGCACCAAAAGGCAGACCCTGCTCCTCTTCACCGACTGCAGGTGGACGGGACCGTAGCAGCAGCGCAATGTGCTGCCGACATACGGGGCGTGAGAGCCAAAGAAGCCTCCTGCTTCCCATCCCAGGGAGGACGAAGCTGGGATGTGCTGGGGAAGGAGTGCGAGGCCAAGCCTGGCTCTGCTCAGGCCTTACCAGCAAATGGTGTCGGGGGCTGAGAGTCACTCTGTGACCCGAGATAACCGTCGGAGCCGATCCCTGCCCGGCCCCAAAACCAGCACCCAGAGGCCACACACAAGGGGGGAGAGCGGAGGCAGCCCAGGGGGGCAGAGCTGCCCCCTCCTGCCCACCTGCCACCCCCTCGGCTGGCACCCCGCCGCAAAAGGACGTGCGGCGAAGAAGGGAGTCATGGAAAGTAGCTACGAGCGAGGAGCCAGGAGGGGCAGGAAGCTCTGCGAGGGGAAAACAAGGCAAGCAAAGCAGGAGCAGCTCCGGAGCCGCTGCCCTTCCCGCTCCCACCCCCAACGCCGATGCAGTCAAGGCCGGCCGAGCAGAGCAGAGCAGGGCAGCAAACATGATTTACTTCCTTGCAGCAATCGTGCCCTTATCTGGGGCCTGCAAAGGCAGCGCCGGAGCCCAGGCGGGCACTAACACAATTAGTTCGGGAGGCAGTGAGATAAGAAGGGCCCCGCTTGGCAAGCGCAGTGGCGCAGACTGGCCCTGGGCAGGGCCCGGCAGCACAATGCCAGGTCATTTGCTGCCGAGCAAAGGTGGTGACGAGGCCCTTTGGATGCCAGGGGCCGAGGTTGGCAGCAGGGAAGGAGGATCGGGACCCCAATCCGGGGTGCTCGGCTTCACCGAAGCCTCCTCAGGGCCCAGTTGTGTCTCCCCCGGAGAGGGGACGCTGCCCTGCACAGCTCCCGGGGGCACAGGCAGCCCAGCCATGGCACTCCCCCACCAAAGAGCTGCGGGTGGATCCTCAGGCCCTGCTTGGCTGAGAAGAGACGGCATCTTGGACCCCTCTGGAAAAGGCCGAGGCCAGAGCAGCCCCGGGGAATGCCGCGAGAGCTGCCCTTTGCCCACAGGCTTCCGCAGCGCTAGCCCAGCAGGCAGAGCCTGGGTCACAGTTCCTCAGACCCCGTGTCTAGGGTCCCCTCGGGCCAGCACAGCGAGCGAGTGACCCCACTGGAGAGATTCACCCCAGAGAGGCAGGGACAGCCTGCGACGGATGGACACACCACACTGCCAGGGGGGAAAGGCAAAGGCCAGCAAGGCGGAATATGTACCCCCAGGCACAAGAGCCCGGTCTGCTCTGGATACTTGCCCCCTGCCTCCCTCCGAAGCGGGGAAGCACAAGCAGGGCTGCATGCCGGATGGTGGGAGGGTGCACCCAGGCACCGAAGAGGCTGAAGACCCCTCCAAAACCAGCCAGTGCCCAGTCCCCACTGGGGGCGACACCAGTCCAGGGCCCGGGGGTTCCCCCTGGCCCGACAGCATCCCTCAAGCCGGCCTCCCTCCCACGTACCTCACCGGCACACGACCCTGAGCACCGGGACGGGGCAACGCAAGCGGGAGCCCAGCGAGTGGCCCTGGGCACGCACAGCGGCCACCGCGCAGTGCGGGGG
>NW_009648403.1:11791-13090 GCF_000708025.1 Charadrius vociferus
GGGGGTCGGGGCCTGGCGGGCCCGAGGCGCTCCGCCGTCACGGGTGTCCCCGTCCCCTCAGGGCCACACTCAGGACACGAACTCCTTCTTCATGTGCCGGCGGCTGCGGGCCCTGGGCGTGAAGGTGGCCCGGATCTCGGTGGTTCCCGACGAGGTGGACGCCATCGCCGGCGAGGTGGCCGCCTTCGCCTCCCGCTTCACCTACGTGCTGACCTCGGGGGGCATCGGCCCCACGCACGACGATGTCACCTTCGAGGCCGTGGCCATGGCCCTCGGGGAGAAGGTGGCCCCTCACCCCGAGCTGGTGGCCCTGGTGCACAAGTTCTTTGGCAAGACAGAGGTGCAGTGCCCCGAGATGAAGCTGGCTCGTGTCCCCGAGTCCTCCTGCCTCAACTACGGCACGGACATGCGCACGGGCGGCACCTTCAAGTACCCACTGGTCAGTGTGCGGAACGTCTACATCTTCCCCGGTATCCCGGCGCTGATGGAACGTGCCCTGGACGGCCTTTCCCACCTCTTCCGCAGCGAACAGACTCGCTTCCACTCCCGCACCATCTACGTGGCGGCTGATGAGATCCTTATCACGCCTGTGCTGGACCAGGCTGACGCCACCTTCCAGGGCCGCGTCAGTTTGGGTTCCTACCCGGACTGGGCCAACAACTATTACCGTGTGAAGCTGACACTGGATTCGGAGTCGGAGCAGGACCTGGAGGAAGCGTATCGCTTCTTGATGGAAAAGCTGCCGCCGGGCGTTGTGGTGCCGTTGGTGACGGACTGCATCTCACCAGCAGCCGCGGAGGTTTATGGCCTGGCTAAGTCAGGTACAGGGAAGTGCTGCTGCGGCACGGCTTGGTGCCTCCGTGCTGCTCCTGCGCAGACCCAGCAGGGCCAGGGCAGTGGGAAGACTGACGTGGGAGCAGAGCTTGCCTCTTCTTGTGTGTTGGGGGGCTTGAGGGCTGCTGAGGCTTCGCTGGTGCTGCAACTGCAGTGGGCTTCATCCAGCACAGGTGGGAGTGGGACCCATAACCCCAGTTGGGGCTGGTGGTGGTCCTGGAGAGCACAGCGTGCATTAGAGGGAGCGGTGCTGTGGTTCCCTGGTGCAGGCAGGATCCCTGCCCCATCCGTGGCACAGAACTCCAGGTTGCACGAGTTCTTGGCTCCAGGCTGTGGTGCCGGCGGTGGCTTCGCTGTGTGTCTGGAGACAAGTCGTGCCCAGAGGGCGAGGTGCCAAAGGCCCTGAGGCAGCGCCGAGGCACCGTGGCCCCAGGCGGGCACCGACCGTCCCCTCCCGGCAGGCTC
>NW_009648403.1:14062-14679 GCF_000708025.1 Charadrius vociferus
TTCCTGCCCGCCCGGGGCTGTTCCTGTGTTTGGGGACGTGCTGGCAGGGACAGGGTGCTCTGGGGCCCCCGGGGACCAGCTGGCTCCCCCGTGTGCTCCTGGGAGCGAGGGAGCAGCCCTCCTGCCTCTGCAGCAATCCCATTTCAATTCTGCTTGCAGGACTGGACCTACCGGGACATCTGGGAGTTTCTGCGCAAGCTCTTCGTCCCCTACTGCATCCTCTATGACAAGGGGTGAGTGTCCCTCCTGCCCTCCCTGCTGGCCACAGCTGCTGCCCCTGCGCGCAGCCTTGCAGCCGCCTTTCTCCCTCCTCAGCTACACCTCCCTGGGGAGCATGGCCAACACGCTGAAGAACCCAGCGCTGCGCTACACAGACACTCGGGGCCGGGAGAGCTACCGGCCTGCCTACGAGCTGGAAAATGAGGAAGACGAACGCACCTCCCGCCAGTGAAGACCCACGGGGCACGCTCGGGGAGGTTCTGCTGGGATGCTGCCGGCGGCCGGCTCCCCCACGGATGTCCCTGGCGCTGCTGGGGATCACACTGAATAAACCTGTTGCCCGCCAGCACTGAATAAACCTGCTGCGCTCAGCCTGCGGTCTGCATCGCGCTTGCGCT
>NW_009648404.1:0-231 GCF_000708025.1 Charadrius vociferus
CCCCCCGCCCCCCCCTGCCAATGCCACCACCTCTGTGTCACCCAGTGCCACCTCCTGTCACTCCCTGTCAGCCCCACAGTGCCACAGGTCACCCCTGTCACCCTCACGGTCCCGTGGGACACCACCGTCACATGATGCCACCTCTGCCACCCCGTGTCACCTCTGCCACCTTGGGTCACTCCATGTCACCCAGTGCCACCCCCTGCCACCTTGGGTCACCCCATGTCACCC
>NW_009648405.1:0-3669 GCF_000708025.1 Charadrius vociferus
ACCCCTCCAGGAGCTGCACCAGTTCCATCATCCTCCAGGATCTCCATCATCCACCCAGGAGCTCCATCACCCTTCCAGGACCTCCATTGCTCCTCCATGGGCTCCATCACCCTTCACCAGCGCCATCTCCCCTTCATGAGCTCCATCATCCTTCTATGAGCATCATCCTACACCAGTTCCATCACCTTCCAGCAGGTTCATCATCCTTCCAGGAAGCTCCATCACCTCTCCAAGAGCTCCACCGCTTCTCCACGAGCTACATCACCCTCCACCAGCTCCATCTCACCTCCATGAGCTCCACCACCCCTCTATGAGCTCCATGACTACTCTACCAGCTCTATCATCCTCCACCAGCTCCATCACAACCTTAGGAGCTCCATCCCTTCTTTAGAAGCTCCATCACGCCTCTACAAGTCCATCGTCACTTCATGAGCTTCATCACCCCTCCGCCAGCTCCATCACCCCTCCACTAGCTCCACTGTCCTTCCATGAGCTCCATCACCTCTCCATGAGCTCTACCACCCTACCCATAAGCTCGCTCACCCACAAGCTCCATCATCCCCTACGAGCTCCATCACTCCTCCACTGGCTCTATCATCTCCTATGAGCTCCATCACCCTCCCATGAGCTCCACCACCTTCCTGTGAGCTCCATCACCCATTTTTCAGCTCCATCACCACCCTACCACCGCCTTCATGAGCTCCGTCACCCCCCTATGAGCTCCACCACCCCTCCATGGGCCCGATGACCCTTCCATGAACTCCACCACCTCTCCATGAACTCCATAACACCTCCCAGGAGTTCCACCACCCCTCTACGAGCTCCACCACCCCTATCCATGAGCTCCACCACACCTCCATGTGCTCAGCCACCCCCCTACGAGATCCACAACCATCTATGAGCTCCATCACCTCTCCGTGAGCTTTACCACCCCTACTCATGAGCTCCTCCACCCCTCCAGGAGCTCCACCACCCCTCTACGAGCCCCACCACGCCTCCACATGCTGCACCACACCTCCATGATTTCCACCGCCCCTCTGTGTGCTCCACCACCCCTCTACGAGCTCCATCATGGAGGTGGACAGAGACACCATGGGGGGACAGGGAGGTGACAGAGGGGGGATGGAGACACCCAAGGAGGATGTAGGAGTTGGTGGAATGGGGGACAGAGACACCCAGGAGGACACAGAGGTGATGGAGGGGGGATGGAGACACCCAAGGAGGACGTAGGAGATGATGGAGGTGGACAGAGACACCATGGGGGGACAGGGAGGTGACAGAGGGGGGATGGAGACACCCAAGGAGGATGTAGGAGTTGGTGGAATGGGGGACAGAGACACCCAGGAGGACACAGAGGTGATGGAGGGGGGATGGAGACACCCAAGGAGGACGTAGGAGATGATGGAGGTGGACAGAGACACCATGGGGGGACAGGGAGGTGACAGAGGGGGGATGGAGACACCCAAGGAGGATGTAGGAGTTGGTGGAATGGGGGACAGAGACACCCAGGAGGACACAGAGGTGATGGAGGGGGGATGGAGACACCCAAGGAGGACGTAGGAGATGATGGAGGTGGACAGAGACACCATGGGGGGACAGGGAGGTGACAGAGGGGGGATGGAGACACCCAAGGAGGATGTAGGAGTTGGTGGAATGGGGGACAGAGACACCCAGGAGGACACAGAGGTGATGGAGGGGGGATGGAGACACCCAAGGAGGACGTAGGAGATGATGGAGGTGGACAGAGACACCATGGGGGGACAGGGAGGTGACAGAGGGGGGATGGAGACACCCAAGGAGGATGTAGGAGTTGGTGGAATGGGGGACAGAGACACCCAGGAGGACACAGAGGTGATGGAGGGGGGATGGAGACACCCAAGGAGGACGTAGGAGATGATGGAGGTGGACAGAGACACCATGGGGGGACAGGGAGGTGACAGAGGGGGGATGGAGACACCCAAGGAGGATGTAGGAGTTGGTGGAATGGGGGACAGAGACACCCAGGAGGACACAGAGGTGATGGAGGGGGGATGGAGACACCCAAGGAGGACGTAGGAGATGATGGAGGTGGACAGAGACACCATGGGGGGACAGGGAGGTGACAGAGGGGGGATGGAGACACCCAAGGAGGATGTAGGAGTTGGTGGAATGGGGGACAGAGACACCCAGGAGGACACAGAGGTGATGGAGGGGGGATGGAGACACCCAAGGAGGACGTAGGAGATGATGGAGGTGGACAGAGACACCATGGGGGGACAGGGAGGTGACAGAGGGGGGATGGAGACACCCAAGGAGGATGTAGGAGTTGGTGGAATGGGGGACAGAGACACCCAGGAGGACACAGAGGTGATGGAGGGGGGATGGAGACACCCAAGGAGGACGTAGGAGATGATGGAGGTGGACAGAGACACCATGGGGGGACAGGGAGGTGACAGAGGGGGGATGGAGACACCCAAGGAGGATGTAGGAGTTGGTGGAATGGGGGACAGAGACACCCAGGAGGACACAGAGGTGATGGAGGGGGGATGGAGACACCCAAGGAGGACGTAGGAGATGATGGAGGTGGACAGAGACACCATGGGGGGACAGGGAGGTGACAGAGGGGGGATGGAGACACCCAAGGAGGATGTAGGAGTTGGTGGAATGGGGGACAGAGACACCCAGGAGGACACAGAGGTGATGGAGGGGGGATGGAGACACCCAAGGAGGACGTAGGAGATGATGGAGGTGGACAGAGACACCATGGGGGGACAGGGAGGTGACAGAGGGGGGATGGAGACACCCAAGGAGGATGTAGGAGTTGGTGGAATGGGGGACAGAGACACCCAGGAGGACACAGAGGTGATGGAGGGGGGACGGAGACACCCAAGGAGGACGTAGGAGATGATGGAGGTGGACAGAGACACCATGGGGGGACGGGGAGGTGACAGAGGGGGGATGGAGACACCCAAGGAGGACATAGGGGATGGTGGAGGGGGGACAGAGACACCCAGGAGGACACAGAGGTGATGGAGGGGGGACGGAGACACCCAAGGAGGACGTAGGAGCTGATGGAGGTGGACAGAGACACCATGGGGGGTCGGGGAGGTGACAGAGGGGGGATGGAGACACCCAAGGAGGACATAGGGGATGGTGGAGGGGGGACAGAGACACCCAGGAGGACACAGAGGTGATGGAGCAGAGATGGAGGCACCCAAGGAAGACGTAGGAGATGATGGAGAGGGACAGAGACACCACGGGGGGACAGGGAGGTGATGGAAGGGGGATGGAGACACCCAAGGAGCATGTAGGAGACGGTGGAAGGGAGACAGAGACACCATGGGGAGATGGAGACACCGAGATGACATGGGGACACCCAGGAGGGACGTGGAGGTGACAGAGGGGGGATGGAGACACCCAAGGAGGATATAAGGGATGTTGGAGGGAAGACAGAGACACCAACCAGGCACAAGGAGGTGATGGAGCACAGATGGAGACACTGCTGGGTGATGGAGACCCTGAGGTGACAGGGGGACACCAAGGTGGGAAGAAGGAGGTGACAGAGAGTGGATGGAGACACTCAAGGAGAACGTAGGAGATGGTGGAAGGGGACAGAGACACCATGGGGGGACATGGACGCGATGGAGGAGGGACAGAGACACCATGGGGAGATGGAGACATTGAACCCAT
>NW_009648405.1:3829-4395 GCF_000708025.1 Charadrius vociferus
GACAGAGACACGATGGGGGGACGGGGAGGTGATGGAGAGGAGATGGAGACACCGAGATGACATGGGGACACCAAGGGAGGGACAGGGAGGTGATGGAGGGGAGATGGAGACACCATGGGGAGATGGAGACACCGAGATGACATGGGGACACCCAGGGAGGGACAGCGAGGTGACGGAGGGGGGACAGAGACACCCAAGGAGGATGTAGGAGATGATGGAGAGGGACAGAGACACCATGGGGGGACAAGGAGGTGATGGAGGGGGGACAGAGACACCATGGGGAGATGGAGACACCCAAGCAGGATGTAGGAGATGATGAAGGGGGACAGAGACACACAGGAGGGACAGGGAGGTGATGGAGGGGGGATGGAGACACCATGGGGAGATGGAGACACCGAGATGACATGGGGACACCAAGGGAGGGACAGCGAGGTGACGGAGGGGGGATGGAGACACCCAAGGAGGACGTAGGAGATGGTGGAGGGGGGACAGAGACACCATGGGGGGATGGAGACACCGAGATGACATGGGGACACCAAGGGAGGGACAGGGAGGTGATGGAGGGG
>NW_009648405.1:4852-6261 GCF_000708025.1 Charadrius vociferus
GGGGGGACGGAGACCCCGAGGTGGCACGGGGACACCGAAGGAGACACGGAGGTGACGGAGGGGGGACGAAGACCCCGAGGTGGCACGGGGACACCGAGGGGAGCAGAGACACCAAGGGGACACAGAGATGCCGGGGGGGGATGTGACAGTGATGTGACACAGAGGTGACACGGAGATGTTGAAGGAGGACAGAGACACGGAGGTGACACATAGACGTGGGGTGACACGAAGACAAGAGGTGACATAGAGACACCGGAGTGACACGGAGGTGACAATGGGGTAGAGACAGTGAGGTGACACCAAGACATGAGGTGACACCAAGACCAGAGGTGACACGGAGACACCACCGGGGACATGGAGATACTGAGGTGACACGGAGATGAGAAGTGACACCAAGACAGGAGGTGACAGGGACACCAGTGGAGGACGCGGGGACATGGAGGTGGCACGAAGCCACAGAGATGTCCCCGTCACCCCCCTCACCCCCCCCAATCCCTCTGCCACGGGGGACGTTTTGGGGACCCCCACCCAGACAGGGGGGACACCCCGGGGAGGGGACAACCTGGGGAGGGGACATCCCCGAAAAGGGGACACCCCAAAAAGGGGACATCCAGGGGAGGGGACACCTCCCAAGGAAGGGACACCCCAAAAAGGGGACACCCCATGAGAAGGGGACACCCCAAAAAGTGGACGGTGCAGGGAGGGGACATCGAGGGGAGGGGACACCCCAAAAAGGGGACACCTCGTGAGAAGGGACACCCCAGGGAGGGGACACCCCAAAAAAAGGGACACTGAGAGGACATCCCAAAAAGGGGACACGCCAAAATGGGGACACCCCATGAGAATGGAACACCCCAAAAAGGGGACACTGAGGGGAAGGGACACCCCCCGAAGGAGGGGACACCCCAAAAAGGGGACACCCCAAAAAAAGGACACCATCCAAAAAAGGAGACACCCCCCAAGAAGGGGACACCTCTCCCCAAAAAGGGGTCACCCCCCAAAAAAGGGGACCCGCCCAAGAAGGGGACACCCCCCCCAAAAAGGGGACCCCCCCCAAGGAGAAGACACCCCCCAAGGAGGGGACACCCCAAAAAGGGGACACCCCAAAAAGAGGACACCCTCCAAAAAAGGAGACACCCCCCAAGAAGGGGACACCCCCCCCAAAAAGGGGACCCCCCCCAAGGAGAAGACACCCCCCAAGGAGGGGACACCCCAAAAAGGGGACACCCCAAAAAGAGGACACCCTCCAAAAAAGGAGACACCCCCCAAGAAGGGGACACCCCCCCCCAAAAAGGGGTCACCCCCCAAAAAAGGGGACCCGCCCAAGAAGGGGACACCCCCCCCAAAAAGGGGACCCCTCCCAAGGAGAAGACACCCCCCAAGGAGGGGACACCCCAAAAAGGGGACAC
>NW_009648406.1:0-974 GCF_000708025.1 Charadrius vociferus
GCTGCTCCGACAGCTCCATGATGTCGATGCACCTTTGGGGGAGGAGGAGGAGGAGATGGGGGTCAGCACCACGCGGGGATGGGGCGTCCACGGACGCGGCGCCCGGGTCGCCCAGGGATGGGTTCTCCAAGGATGGGACCCCAGGGGACACCACACTGAGCTCTCCTGGAGGTGGAACCCCCAAGGAAATGCCACCGAGGTCACCCAGAGATGGGACTCCAGGGGACACCACACTGAGCTCTCCTGGAGGTGGGACCCCAGGGGACACCACACCCAGCTCTCCCGGGGCTGGGATTGATGGGACCCCAGGGGACACCACACCGAGCTCTCCTGGAGGTGGGACTCAAAGGGACACCACACTGAGCTCTCCTGGAGGTGGGACCCCAGGGGACACCACACTGAGCTCTCCTGGGGATGGGACCCCAAAGGAAATGCCACCAAGGTCACCCAGAGATGGGACTCCAGGGGACACCACACTGAGCTCTCCTGGAGGTGGGACCCAGGGGACATGATGCCCAGGTCTCTCAGGGACAAGTTCCCCAGGGATGGGACCCAAGGGGACACCACACCAAGGTCTTCTGAGGATGGGACCCGTGGGGACACCACACCGAGGTCTCCTGGGGATGGGACCCCCAGCGACACCACACCAAGGTCTCCTGGGGATGGGACCCCCAGGGACACCACACCAAGGTCTCCTGGGGATGGGACCCCAGGGGACACCACACCAAGGTCTCCTGGGGATGGGACCCGTGGGGACACCACACCAAGATCCCCTGGGGACAGGACCCCTGGGTGCCCAGCAGACGGGACACAACATCAGGGTCCCCTGGGAGCAGGACACGCGGGTCCTCTGGGGCAAGACATGAGGGTCTCCTGGGGGAAGGACACCTCGGTCCCCCCGGGTGGCCGGCGAGCAGGACGCTGGGGTCCCCTGGGGCGGGCGCGGGGGCAGCAGGGGAGGTTTGGGGGTCCCC
>NW_009648407.1:0-508 GCF_000708025.1 Charadrius vociferus
AACGTCAAAAAAAATAATAATAATAACCAAAATCCCCCAAAAAAACCCTCAAAAACATTCCATGGTTTTCCCCCCACCACCACTTTTCATCCTCATTTTCCATCGGCGCCGGCGGCGCTCACCGTTTGCCGGTGGAGGAAAGGCGGACGAAGAGTTGGCACGCGTCCGGCACAACCCGTTGGATGAAGACCTGCTGCTCGTCCCGCTCGCCGAAGGGTCCTGCCGGCCCCCCCCAAAAAATAATAAAATAATAAAATAAGCCCCCTCGCCCCCAAAATTCTCACCGCCGCCCTCCCCTCGGCGCGGGATCGGGTGGGAATTGACGGTACCGATGTCGCCGCCGGCGGCGCAGGAGGAGGGCGACTCCAGATCGTCCAAGGAAAGGATTTTGAAGGAAGCCAAGGGCGTGGAACCGGGTTGGGTGGAGATCATGCCGCGGAAGCGCGTCACCGTCCACGTGCGGACGTGGTTGTTGTCGGCACAAACTGGGAAGGGACGGCAGGGATGG
>NW_009648407.1:1371-2596 GCF_000708025.1 Charadrius vociferus
CCCAGTGACGGCAGTGACAGTGGTGATCGTAGCGACCACAGCGATGGTGGTGATTGTAGTGACGGTGACGGTGGTGATGGCGGTGACGGTGACAGTGAACACCGGGGACTTCCCGGGTGTTTTCCTCCCCCCTCCCCCCGACCGCGGCACTCACCGGAGATGAGGTGTTTCTCCGACAGCATAATTTTGGTGACGGGACTGCGGTGGACGGTGAAGGTTTGGAAGAGTTGAGGACCAGATCCCACCGTTTCGGGGTGTTGGACGATGACCCGTACGACGCCGGAACTGGTGCCGTAAGCGATCTCGATCCAGTTACCGCTGTCACCTAAAAGGCGGAACCTCCCGCCGGGTGATGCCGGCGCTCTCCCAGTTGGTCCCAGTTCCTCCCAGATTGGGGCGAAAGGGGGTTCTTACTGGTTTTGGGGGTGAGGTAGACGCTGAGTGCAGTGACGGCGTCTTCGGTGGGGTCGCGGTAAAGCTCCGTCACCAGCAGGTCGTTGTCCTTCATGCGCAGGGGGAACTTCTGGACGTCTGCGGAGGTGACGCAGACACGCACAGGGGACAGAGGGACGGTGACGGCGGTGGCACTGCCACCGGGGTGGGACGGTTGGAGCCGCGGCGCCGGCGCTCACCCACGTAGTAGATGGAGCCGTTGTTGCAGCCGAGGAGGAGGAAGGTGCCGGCGGCGTCGTAGCTGTTGATGGGGACCACCTCTTGGATCTGCGGGTGGGACGGGAAGGGAGTCGCCAGGGGGAAGGATTCGGGGACGATGTGGTGACGGCGTCACCGGCGCTCACCTGCCAGTGTTTGGTGACGGCGTTCCAGACGCCGATTTTGCCGGTGTGGCTGGGGGGGGTGGGGGGGGGGCCACCGGCACTCCCAGGTGGAAGACGCCTGGAAGAAGGAACCAGAGGAGAGATGGATCGCGCCGAGGTCCTGGAGGATCCCGGTGGGACGTGGAGGACCACGGTGAGACGCAGAGGACCACGGTGGGATCCTGGAGGACCACAGTGAGATCCTGGAGGACCATGCCGAGGTCCTGGAGAACCATGGTGGGATCCCGGAGGACTGTGCCGAGGTCCTGGAGGACCCTGGTGGGATTCCAGAGGACCGTGGTGGGATCCCGAGGACCACGGTGGGATCCCGGAGGACCATGCTGGGATCCCGGAGGACCACGGTGAGGTCCCGGAGGACTGTGCCAAGGTCCTGGAGGACCGCGGTGAGA
>NW_009648407.1:4100-5376 GCF_000708025.1 Charadrius vociferus
TGGTGACGGCGTTCCAGACGCCGATTTTGCCGGTGTGGCTGGTGGCGATGAGTTGGTTGCCCACGAAGAAGAGGGCTTCCACCGGCACTCCCAGGTGGAAGACGCCTGGAAGAAGGAACCAGAGGAGAGATGGATCGCGCCGAGGTCCTGGAGGATCCCGGTGGGACGTGGAGGACCACGGTGAGACGCAGAGGACCACGGTGGGATCCTGGAGGACCACAGTGAGATCCTGGAGGACCATGCCGAGGTCCTGGAGAACCATGGTGGGATCCCGGAGGACTGTGCCGAGGTCCTGGAGGACCCTGGTGGGATTCCAGAGGACCGTGGTGGGATCCCGAGGACCACGGTGGGATCCCGGAGGACCATGCTGGGATCCCGGAGGACCACGGTGAGGTCCCGGAGGACTGTGCCAAGGTCCTGGAGGACCGCGGTGAGATCCCAGACCACGGTGGGATCCTGGAGGACCATGCCGGGATCCCGGAGGACCGTGGTGGGATCCCAGAGGACCACAGTGAGGTCCTGGAGGACCGCGGTGGGACCCAGAGGACCGCGGTGGGACCCCAGAGGACCACGGTGAGGTCCTGGAGGACCACGGTGGGACTCAGAGGACCGCAGTGGGACCCCAGAGGACCACGGTGGGACCCAGAGGACCATGGTGGGATCCCAGAGGACCACAGTGAGGTCCTGGAGGACCGCGGTGGGACCCAGAGGACCACGGTGGGACCACAGCACAGAGGACCATGGTGGGATCCCAGAGGACCGTGGTGGGATCCCAGAGGACGGTGATGAGGTCCCGGAGGACCGTGGTGGGATGGAACGGGTGGTGGGAGAAGGAAGACCTCACCGATCTCGTTGCCGTTGCCGTCAGCTTGCAGGGCCCAGAGGATGATCTCGTTGCCGGAGGCCACCGCCACCATCTTGTCGTGGTCCCCCAACGCTCCGCCGAGGACTTTGGCGTTGAGGGCCACCCGCTCGATGAGCCAGTCCAGGCGGGGGCTGGAGAAGACCTGCTGCCACCCCGAGGTCTCCTTCATCCTGGGGACACAGAGGAGGGGGCGGGAGAGGGGAGGGGACGCGGTGGGGACGATACGGCGGAGGTCGGCGGGGTCCCCCCGCCGGTTTACCTATAGCAGACCAGGAACTGGGCGTAAGCCACCGCGATCCAGTTGTGGTGACCGCAGACGATGCGCACCGCTCCCGGTTCGGTGCCTGCAGGGGGAAAACGGGGCGGGAAGGGTCGCGCCGGAGCCGTGGGGGCGGCAAACCGGGGCGGTAC
>NW_009648407.1:5434-6337 GCF_000708025.1 Charadrius vociferus
AGGCGGTAGAGCCGGTAAACCGTGGTGTTAGAACCAGTAAACCGCGGCGAACTGGCACGGTAGAAGCGGCAAACTACGGGAGTAGGACTGGTAAACTATGGCGGTAGAACCGGCAAACCGGTGCGGTAGAACCGGCAAAGCGCGGCGACAGAACCGGCAAACTGTGCCAGTAGAGTTGGAAAAACCAGCGCGGTAGAGCCGGCAAACGGTGGCAGTAGAACTGGTAAACTGTGGTGATAGAACCGGCAAAGCAGCGTGGTAGAACCGGCAAACGGTGGCAGTAGAACCGGCAAACCGGCACGGTAGAGTCAGCAAACCGTGGTGACAGAGCTGGCAAACTATGGCGGTAGAGTTGGCAAACTGGTGTGGTAGAGCTGGCAAACTGGTGTGGTCAAACTGGCAAACTGTGGCAGTAGAACCAGTAAACCGTGGTGGTAGAACCGGCAAACTGTGCTGGTAGAGTCAGCAAACCGGCACGGTAGAACCGGCAAACCGTAGTGGTAGAGTTGGCAAACCGGTGTGGTAGAACCGGTGAACCATGGTGGTAGAACCGGCAAACCAGCATGGTCAAACCAGCAAACCACGGCAGTAGAACCAGTAAACCCTGGCGGTAGAACTGCCAAACAGTCATGGCAGAACCGGCACGGTAAAACTGGTAAACTATGGCGGCAGAACCGGCAAACCACAGCGGTAGAACCAGTAAACCGTGGCGGTAGAGTTGGCAAATTGGCACAGTAGAACCGGCACACTGGTGTGGTACAACTGGTAAACCGTGATGGTAGAGCCGGTAAACCGCAACAGTAGAACTGGCAAACCATGGTGGTAGAACCCATAAACCGGTGCGGTGGAACCGGCAAACCATGGTGGTAGAGTCAGCAAACCGGCGCGGTAGAACCCACAAAC
>NW_009648408.1:0-247 GCF_000708025.1 Charadrius vociferus
CACTTTGGTGGTGAAGGAGCTGTCGAGCGAGGACGTGGCCGACGTCCACGGGCTCCTGTCCCACTACCACCAGGTATGGTGAGGTGTGGAGGGGAATTATGGGGTCTGGGGGTTTAACCACCTTTTGCCGGCGTGTCACCGCGTGTGTCCCCCCCCTCCCCGTGTCCCCAGTACGTGGTGCAGTGCCACGGCAGCACGCTGCTGCCGCGTTTCCTGGGCATGTACCGGGTGAGCGTGGAGAGCGAGG
>NW_009648409.1:0-246 GCF_000708025.1 Charadrius vociferus
ACCCCATGCCACAGACTGGGCAGGTTTTCTGGCCCAGGCTATGTGTACATGCAAAGCTGCTGTCATCGTATTCCCAACTGAAGAAAAAAAAAGCTCTAAAGCAAATCAGTGAAAACCAATGTTGATTAAGTGCTTTGCTAAAACAATCTAGCTGGAGTCCCAGTGATTTCACATTTGAAACCATAATGGTCATGTGACGGCTGCAGATGTCAGCCTGGGTTTCACTGCAATCACCTTTGCACAATT
>NW_009648410.1:0-325 GCF_000708025.1 Charadrius vociferus
CAAGCCAGACCATGCCGGACCAAGCCAAGCCATGCCGTGCCATGCCAAGGTGTGCTGTGCCGGGCCGTGCCATGCCATGCCATTCCATGCCAAGGTGTGCCGTGCCAAGGCAGACCTTGCCGGACTAAGCTGCGCTGTGCCATGCCAAACCAGACCTTGCTGCACCAAGCCGTGCCGTGCCATGCCAAGCTGTGCTGTGCCCAGCCAGGCCATGCCAGACCAAGCCATGCCGTGCCATGCCATGCTGTGCCATGCCATATCATGCCATGCTGTGCCATGCTGTGCCATGCTGTGCCATGCTATGCTTGTGCCATCTCATGCCATG
>NW_009648410.1:6981-7257 GCF_000708025.1 Charadrius vociferus
GCTGTCCCCCACATCGTCCCCATTGCTCCTGGTGCTGCCCCCTGTGTTGTCCCGCAGCTCCGGGCATCGTCTCCCCCATTCTCCCCATTGCTCATGGCATTGTCCCCACTGCTCCCGGCGTTATCCGCCCTGTTGTCCCCATTGCTCCCGGCATCACTCCCCATGTTGTCGTCCCCCCCCATACTGGGCGACAAGTGCCGGGGAGGAGCTTTGCACCCCCCAGACCCCACACTCCACTCCGCTGTGGCGATGCCCACCGTGCCGGCCAGGCGCCGT
>NW_009648411.1:0-230 GCF_000708025.1 Charadrius vociferus
TTAATGGGTAATTTAATTGCTCACCAGTGACACGTTCAGAAAGCATCTCAGTTCAAGAGAAAACCCACCACCTCCGGCAGGCACTTACATCCCACGGATGCAATGGCCTTTCCTAGAGCTCCGGAGCATCCAGACGGGCGGGAAAGCAGGAATCGGAGAGGCTCAAAATGCGTAACTGAATCTGGGAAAACAGGAGAAAACACCATTGGGAGAAGGCATTCACACATTCC
>NW_009648412.1:0-674 GCF_000708025.1 Charadrius vociferus
CTTGGGTGCCCTCCTGGACACCTGGGTGCCCCCCAAATGACTCAGTCCCCCCCAAAAGACCGGGTGCCCCCCCAAATGTCCGTATCTCTTCGTGGACACCTGTGGAGAGGGTCTCCTTGGAGGCTCTTCCATGGAGTGGGTCTCCTCGGACATCGGGGTCCCACCTGGACACCCAGGTCCCCTTCCATGGAGGGTCTCCCCAAACATCTGGGTCACCCCGAACACCTTGGGTCACCCCAAATGCTGGGGTCCCTTTCCATGGGGAAGGTCTCCATGGACACCTGGGTCTCTCCTGGACATCTGGGTCCCACCTGGACACCCAAGTCCCCTTCCATGGACGGTCTCCCCAAACATCTGGGTGCCCCCCAAATGCCTGGGTCCCCCCAAATGCTGGGGTCCCCTTCCATGGGGAGGTTCTCCATGGACACCTGGGTCCCTCCTGGACATCTGGGTCCCCCCAAGGACACCAGAGTCCCACCTGGACACCAGTGTCCCAACCGGACACCCAAGTCCCCTTCCATGGAGGGTCTCTCCAAACATCTAGCTCCCCCCAAGGCCCCCAAACCCCAGGAGAACATTACCAGGCAACGTCTCGGCAGCAGGTTTGACCTGGTCGGGTGCCCGACGGGAGCACCCATGGGTGCTGCCACCCCCCGGGGGGTGATTTCATCATG
>NW_009648413.1:0-864 GCF_000708025.1 Charadrius vociferus
AACTGGGAACCACCAGGGTCAACTGGGTGTCAACAGGGTCAACTGGTGGCATCTCAATGGTCAACTGGCTGTCACCATGGTCAACTGGTGGGATCTTCATGGTCAATTGTATGCCAACATCATCTCCTGGTGGGTTCCCATCACTTCCTGGTGTCTCCCCATGGTCTCCTGGTGTCTCCCCATGGTTTCCTGGTGGGTCCCATCATCTCCTGGTGGCTCCCCATCACCTCCTGGTCGCTCTCCATGGTCTCCTGGTGGGTCCCCATCACCTCCTGGTGGCTCTCCATGGTCTTCTGGTGGTACCTATGATCTCCTGGTGGCTCCCCATCACCTCCTGGTGGTTCCCCATGATCTCCTGGTGGCTCCCCATGGTTTCCTGGTGGTTCGTTCCTAGGACCTCCTGGTGGCTCCCCATCATCTCCTGGTGGCTCCCCATCACCTCCTGGTGGCTCTCCATGGTTTCCTGGTGGGTCCCCATCATGTCCTGGTGTCTCCCCATGGTCTCCTGGTGGGTCCCATCATCTCCTGGTGGCTCCCCATCACCTCCTGATGGTTCCCCATGATCTTCTGGTGGCTCCCCATGGTTTCCTGGTGGTTCCTATGATCTCCTGGTGGCTCCCCATCACCTCCTGGTGGTTCCCCATCATCTCCTGGTGGCTCCCCATGGTCTCCTGGTGGGTCCCATCATCTCCTGGTGGCTCTCCATGCTCTCCTGGTGGCTCCCATGATCTCCTGGTGGCTCCCCATCACCTCCTGGTGGTTCCCCATCATCTCCTGGTGGCTCCCCATGGTCTCCTGGTGGCTCCCCATGGTCTCCTGGTGGCTTCCCATCATCTCCTGGTGGGTCCCATCATCTCCTGGTGG
>NW_009648413.1:4891-5100 GCF_000708025.1 Charadrius vociferus
CCAGAAGGTGGAGATGGGGTCTATGGGGTGGACCCAGAAGGTGGAGATGGGGTCTATGGGGGGAGAGGAAGAGGTTGGGGGGCTCCAGGAGGTTGGGGAGGTCCAACGGGGTGGAGATGGGGTCTATGGGGTGGACCCAGAAGGTGGAGATGGGGTCTATGGGGGGAGAGGAAGAGGTTGGGGGGCTCCAGGAGGTTGGGGAGGTCCAA
>NW_009648414.1:0-480 GCF_000708025.1 Charadrius vociferus
GAGCTGAACTCCGCCGACTGCAGCTGCAAAGGGACAGGGGACAGCGTCAGAGCGATGCCACCCCCAAGACCCCATCCGAGGCCGTGTGGCCCCAGCAGCGCGGGGGCAGCCGCCTGCCCACTCACCCGGGTGAGGGTGCTCCTGCCGGAGGCGGGCAGCGAGGAGCTCTTGTAGCTCCCCATGTGCAGGGCTGCAAGAGAAGAAGAGAGGGTCGGAGGCGCAGGCAGGGCAGCGGGAGCTGGCAGGGGTGCAGGCAGCCGGAGCCAGCGGCTGGGGAAGGGAAGGGACGGGATGCGGGAAGAGCATCCCACGTACACGTGTGGAAAGGTGTCCGGTCTGGCAGCGAGCGGGTTTTTCTCCGGATGGGAAGAGATTTCTCCATCTCCTCTTTCAAGATCAGCTTCCCGAGGTTGGAGGTGACCTGGGGGGTGAAGGCACACGGGTGGGGGGCAGTGGCAGCACGTCCCCAGACCCCCGCAG
>NW_009648414.1:1757-2731 GCF_000708025.1 Charadrius vociferus
GCCGCCTGCCCACTCACCCGGGTGAGGGTGCTCCTGCCGGAGGCGGGCAGCGAGGAGCTCTTGTAGCTCCCCATGTGCAGGGCTGCAAGAGAAGAAGAGAGGGTCGGAGGCGCAGGCAGGGCAGCGGGAGGAGCTGGCAGTGCAGGCAGCCGGAGCCAGCGGCTGGGGAAGGGAAGGGACGGGATGCGGGAAGAGCATCCCACGTACACGTGTGGAAAGGTGTCCGGTCTGGCAGCGAGCGGGTTTTTCTCCGGATGGGAAGAGATTTCTCCATCTCCTCTTTCAAGATCAGCTTCCCGAGGTTGGAGGTGACCTGGGGGGCACAGGGACACGGGTGGGGGGCAGTGGCAGCACGTCCCCAGCCCCTCGCAGGGCACCCACCCACCCGCTCTGCCCCTCACCTTGCTCAGCTCCTGCCTCTGGAGCTCTCGCAGGTTCTTCATCTCCTCCGTCAGGTCCTCCTCCTCTTCCTCCCCTCTCTTGGAGGCCATCCGCCTCCTCCACTCCGTCTCTGGGGGAAAAGAGGGGATGTTAAACCCATCCCCAGCACCCCCGTGGGGTCTTTAGGGGGGGGATAAACCCCCTGGTGCAGCTCACCCCCCGTTCCCCACCTACCCACGACGGCCAGGGATGGGGGGCACGGCCAATAGTCCGTCTCGATCTTGGCGGGCTGGTTGGGGTCTGGGGGCTGTGCTGCTGGGAACTTGGAGGATTCGATGATCAAATCCTCTATGAGATGCTTCCCGTGGTGGGCGCCGGGATGGTGCTCTGTGGGGCACAGTTTGGGGGGAGAGGGGTGAAGCAAGCGCCCCAGGGTGCTCCATCCCATGGGACAGACACCCCCACTCACCTTTCTGCCTGTAGATCGGCGGCTTCTTGTATATGTTGAGCTCCGTCGTGTCGGTCTCTGCAAGGAAAAAGGGGGTTGAGGGGCCGGAATAGGGAGCCCACGGCTCCGGAAAGGTGATTTGCCC
>NW_009648415.1:0-599 GCF_000708025.1 Charadrius vociferus
GTGGATGAGGAACTGGGCGGATGGTGGATGAGGAACTGGGCGGATGGCAGTACTGTTTCATGTCTTCATCAAGGACATGTGCCACCATTGTTCCTTTGACATGGTCCTCTACAACCTCCTCCTCGTTCAATTGCACGGAGTAGGCAGATGGAGCATTGGGTGGATGAGGAATGGGGTGGGTGGTGGCATCCAGAGAGTTATGGTCAATGGCTCCATGTCCAGCTGGAGACCAGTGAGGAGTGGTGTCCTTCAGGGGTCCGTACTGGGACCAGTACTGTGCCATGTTTTCATGAAGGACATGTGCCACCGTCATCCCTTTGACGTAATCCTCCAGAACGTCCTTCTCACTCAATTCCATGTAATCAAGAACTGGGCGGATGGTGGCATCCAGAGAGTCGTGGTCAACAGCTGCATGTCCAGCTGGAGACCAGTGAGGAGTGGTGTCCCTCAGGGGTCCGTACTGGACCAGTACTGTTCCATATCTTCATTAACCACATAGGTGGTGGGATCTAGGGCACCCTCAGCAAGTCTGGAGCTGACCCCAAGTCTGGAGGTGACCCCAAGTCTGGGGGCGAGAAGGACCCGGAGCTGTTGGGGTG
>NW_009648416.1:0-412 GCF_000708025.1 Charadrius vociferus
GGCTGCAGGGTTGGGTGTGGGCTGGGGGCTGTGGGGCAGCAGGGTGGGCTGGTGCCCAGGGGGCAGTGAGTTCTGGAGCAGACCTGTCTCTGCGTTGGGATTTCCCTCTCCAGGGGTCGACCCGGTGTTGGCGGTTGGGGGTGATGATGTTGCTGGGGCACGGGCTCCTCCTTGGGGTGGGACAGGGTGGTGGGGTTGTGTCTCACGGCTCATCCGCAGGGGTGGATACTCGGGCCCTAACGAAGAAGATCCGCGAGAAGGGAACGCTGCTGGGGAAGCTGGTGCCAGATGGGACCCCTGAGAAGAGCCTCTCCTTTGAGGACCCCAACAAGCGGCACCTGGTGCAGGAGGTGTCGCTGAAGGTAGGGCTGGCGCGGGATGGGGGGTACGGTGGGGATGGCTGGGGGGGGGG
>NW_009648416.1:2209-2869 GCF_000708025.1 Charadrius vociferus
GGTGGCAGCCCGAGGGCACAGGGCACGTTCTGCAGGGCCAGCGTGGGTCTCTGCCCCACCACCCTGTGCCCCTCCAGGTGATCCGGAACGAGCGCCCCGATGGGGTGCTGCTGACCTTCGGGGGGCAGACGGCCCTCAACTGCGGTGTGGAGCTCACCAAGGCGGGCGTGCTGGAACGGTACCGCGTGCGGGTGCTGGGCACCCCCGTCGCCTCCATCGAGATGACAGAGGATCGCAAAGTCTTCGTGGAGAAGATGGAGGAGATCGGGGAGCACGTGGCACCCAGCGAGGCTGCTGCTGCCCTGGAGCAGGTCCGGGGATGGGATGGGGGCGGTGGGGGGCAGACAGGGTGCTGTCCTCCCCATTCCTATCATGACCCCATTGCTCTCCACAGGCACAGGCAGCGGCCGAGCGGTTGGGGTACCCGGTGCTGGTGCGCTCCGCTTACGCCCTTGGGGGCCTGGGCTCCGGCTTTGCCAACAACCGTGAGGAACTGGTGGCACTGGTGAGCCAGGCCTTCACCCACACCTCCCAGGTCCTGGTGGACAAGTCCCTGAAGGGCTGGAAGGAGATCGAGTATGAGGTGGTGCGGGATGCCTACAACAACTGTGTCACGGTATGGGATGGGAGAGACCCCCCTGGCCTCTGCCCCGGGGGGGG
>NW_009648417.1:0-540 GCF_000708025.1 Charadrius vociferus
AGATGGTGGTCTCCCCATTTCACCCCCATAATCCACTGGGCCAATTATGCAAAGCTAGACGGAGAGAACAGGAGAATTATTTCCTGACCCCATGCACTGTCAGTTGAGAGATTCCTTTATCTTTAGCTGGTGATGCCTTGATACCAACGGGAAGTTATTGCCACTGCTGGTAAATAAAGGCATTTAAAATCCATTACAGAAGAGACATGTAATGGGTTTTCTTTCCATCAAGATCTCTTTGTCTTGTTCAAAACACATGAGCCTTTCTCCCAGTGGTGGATGGTAACAGTCAGAGCTCCTTTGACCTCCTTGCATCTGACAGCCCTTTCCCTCTGCTCTTTAGGGAGGGAAAGGTTAAATGTCACCTCTGCCTTTCTTGTTTCCTTCCCTGTTTTTCTCTGAGAAAGGCCTGAAATTCATATCGGTGACATCAAGTACAGGGTCTGCTGTGCTACTGCGCTTTTAAATTAACAAAGCATCCAAGATTCTCTCTCCTCTGTCTTTGCCTCTTGGCTTCTTTCTTTCTCATTCAAAGCTAAG
>NW_009648418.1:0-261 GCF_000708025.1 Charadrius vociferus
GCTGCCGGCCCCCGCCGCCCCCTCCCGCAGGCAGCCAGCGAGCCATCTTCCGGCAGGCGATGCGGCATTGGGAAAAACACACCTGCGTCACCTTTCTGGAGCGCAACGATGAGGACAGCTACATCGTCTTCACCTACCGCCCATGCGGGTACGTTGGGGTGGCACCGGGGTGGTCCCGGGCACGTATCGGGACCGCTTTGCTCCGTGGCTTTTGCGCTGCGAAGAGGGAGCGCGGCATCTCATGGGATGCTGGGCTGGGTA
>NW_009648418.1:1761-1975 GCF_000708025.1 Charadrius vociferus
CCTGGGCTGTCCCCGCGGTCACCTCTGTCGGGGACACATCCCCGCTGACTCACCGACCCGCAGGCTTTAATTAGCCAGGCTGTTTTTAGCATCCTTCCCCCGGCAGCGGGGAGCAGCCGCAGCCCCCGTGCTTTCCAGCTCAGCCTCTCCCTGCTCTCGCCCCAGGGGCATCTTCCTCGACACCATCCTGCCCAAGTACGACGTGAACGGGGTC
>NW_009648418.1:2081-2981 GCF_000708025.1 Charadrius vociferus
GGGGTCAGTGTTTCGCTGCCGGGGGGCTGGAGCGGCCACCGGGCGGATCAGCCCCGGGGTGAGCGCGCACGGGGCCGTATCTGGCGGGGAACGGCTCTGCTTTCACCCCGAGACTCAACAAAGGAAGCATCGCCCTGGCTGGAGCCCCTGTTTCCAGTGGAAAAATGCTCTTTGCTGTCCTCCTCGCGCTCTGGAAGGAGCACGCACGTTGCCTTTCTCCATCCACGGCGCTTTTCTGGGGTGTTTGTGAGCAGGAGCTAAATGCAAGACCTCAGTGGGCCACGGGGAGAGGCCCGTGTGAGCAAGGGCATCCTCAGCTGCCCTCTCCTCCCCCTCCTCCGAGAAAAGAGCATCCCTCCCAATGAGCATCCTCCAAGAGCATCCTCCCCAGAGCATCCCTCAAAAAACCTCCCCTAAGAGCATCCTCCAAGAGCAGAGCATCCCTTAAGAGCATCTTCCGACAGCAGAGCATCCTCCAAGAGCATCGTCCCCAGTGTCCCCCAAAAATCCTCCTGTAAGAGCATCCTCCAAGAGCAAGCACCATCCCCCAAGACCAGAGCATCCTCTGAAATCATCCTCCAACAGCAGAGCATCCTCCGACAGCAGAGCATCCTCCAAGAGCATCGTCCCCAGAGCATCCCCCAAAAATCCTCCCCTAAGAGCATCCTCCAAGAGCAGAGCATCCTCTGAAATCATCCTCCGACAGCAGAGCATCCTCCAAGACCATCCTCCGACAGCATCCTCCAACCCATCCCATCAGCGAGAGGGTTTTGGCTGAGGCACGGCCGGCCGTTACGCAGGGCTGTTACCAGCGGGATGGGAGAGCGCGGTGTCCCCCCCCCAACGAGGGTCCTCCCCGGGGCTGAAGCAGAGCCAGGGATGCTCAGCACCACCAGCAAC
>NW_009648419.1:0-250 GCF_000708025.1 Charadrius vociferus
GTGGGGACGGGTGGCAGCGGTGTCCCCCCAGCTCCACTGCAGCCTTCAGGCTGGAGGACGATTGAGCAACCCTTGCCAAAACGTGCGGGTTTGGGGCTGTGCCACCATGGAGCTCGGTGCCATCACCCCTGCAGACGTGGGTGCCATCATCCCTGCAGAGATGTGGGTGCCAGTGCCACCATAGAGCTGGGTGCCATCACCACCGGAGATCTGGGTGCCATCACCACCAGAGATGTGGGTGCCATCACCA
>NW_009648420.1:0-482 GCF_000708025.1 Charadrius vociferus
TAAGGTTCCTTCCAACCTAAACCGTTCAGTGATGATTCTCCCTTCTGAAGTTTCCCCTTCCCCACTCAGTTTGGTGTCACCAGCAAACTGTCAGGGTACACTTGATGCCATCACCCAGATCTCTTAGGAAGATACTAAACACCGTTGGGCGCAGCATGGATGCCCAGGGGGGACCCCAACCGTGACGGGCTGCCACTTCGAGAAAAAGCAATTGCCCACCCGCCCCGGGAGCGGGGGTCACCCAGCTCCCCTCCACCGCACAGACGTGTCTGCCCCGTCAGGCAGCGGTTCCTCAGGGAGGTGGGGGACCCGCTCTCCTCGCTCGCTGGTAGCCCCTCACCTGAAGGACCTGTGGCTCCACTTCTCCTGGTCCACGCCGGGGATGAGCCCCGTCTTCCCCGCCCAGAGGACGTTGTCGCAGGCGAAGTACATGGCCCTGTTCAGGTGGCTGAGGGTGACGCAGAACCGCAGCACCATGTCCG
>NW_009648421.1:0-475 GCF_000708025.1 Charadrius vociferus
CCGGTCACATGGGTGCTGGGACCCCCACCCATGGGGGCGCTGGACCTGCACCCATGATGGTGGAGATCTCCTGCCCATGATGGGGCTGCACCTCCAACCACGGTGGGGCTGGACCTCCACCCGTGATGGGGTTGGACCTCCACCCATGATGGTTCCTGGCCATGGGGGTGCTGGGATCTCCACCCATGAGGGTGCTGGACCTCCACCCGTGATGGTCCTGGACCTCCACCCCTGATGGGGCTGGACTTCCTCCACCCATGATGGTCCTGGACCTCCACCCGTGATGGTCCTGGACCTCCACCCCTGATGGGGCTGGGCCTCCACCCATGATGGTCCTTGGCCATGGGGGTGATGGGACCCCCACCCATGAGGGTGTTGGACCTCCACCCATGATGGTCCCTATGGAATGGGGTGATGGGACCCCCACCCATGATGGTACTTGGCCGTAGGGGTGATGGGACCCCCACCCATGATG
>NW_009648422.1:0-589 GCF_000708025.1 Charadrius vociferus
TTCCGGGCACGGGGAGGAGGAGAGGCGAGACGCGGACGCTCCACCCCAACCGCCCAACGGGGTTAGTTCATACCCCCAACATCGGATTTGATATAAAGGACTGGGAAAACGAGGACTGGGGGACCAGTTAAAGACTGGAGAACCAGCTACGGACCAGCTGACCCAGTTAAGGACAGGGGGACCATGTTAGGGACCCACTAAGGACCCAGTTAAGGGCTGGGAACAAGGACTGGGGAACCAGTTAAGACCATGGGACCCAGTTAAGGACGAGGGGAGCACGGACTGGGATACCAGTTAAGGGATGAGGGACCCAGTTAAGAACCAGGGGACAAAGACTGGTGGACCAGTTAAGGACTGGAGAACCAGCTACGGACCAGCTGACCCAGTTAAGGACAGGGGGACCATGTTAGGGACCCACTAAGGACCCAGTTAAGGGCTGGGAACAAGGACTGGGGAACCAGTTAAGACCATGGGACCCAGTTAAGGACGAGGGGAGCACGGACTGGGATACCAGTTAAGGGATGAGGGACCCAGTTAAGAACCAGGGGACAAAGACTGGTGGACCAGTTAAGGACTGGAGAACCAGCTA
>NW_009648423.1:0-281 GCF_000708025.1 Charadrius vociferus
TCCCGGGGCACGGGGAGGGGGGGACGGACAAGGGACACCCCAGTCCTGGTGCACGAGGACACCCCGGTGCCATTGCACGAGGTCGGTGGTGCGTGGGGACACCCCCCCCGCTGTTGCACGAGGATGATGGTGCACGGGGACGATGGTGCACGGGGACACCCCGATGCTGTCGCACAAAGCCGGTGGCACATGGGGACACCCCCCGGTCCTGGTGCACGAGGCTGGTGGCGCACGGGGCCATCCCGCTCCCGATGCACGGTGACTCCCCGATGCACGGGGAT
>NW_009648423.1:443-836 GCF_000708025.1 Charadrius vociferus
GCCCTGGTCGCAGTGACATCCTGATCCTGGTGCACGGTGACACCCCGATGTACGGTGACACCCCGGTTGCGGTGACATCCTGGTCCTGGTGCACGGTGACACCCCAATGCACGGTGACACCCCGGTCGTGGTGACGTCCCGGTCCTGGTGCACAGTGACACTCCGATGCACGGTGACGCCCCGGTCCTGATGCACGGTGACACCCCGATGCACTGTGACACCCTGGTTGTGGTGACATCCCGGTCCTGGTGCACGGTGACACCCCGGTGCACTGTGACACCCCTATGCACGGTGACGGTGCCCGGCGATGCTGTTGCACGAGGGAGCTGGATTCGCAGTGGGGGGGTCCTGCGGCTCCTGGCGCACGGGGTGCGGGGGGTGTGTGTGTGTGTG
>NW_009648423.1:3850-5232 GCF_000708025.1 Charadrius vociferus
GGGACATGGGGACACAAGAGGGACATGGGGACACCACTGATCCATGTCCCCAAGGGGTCCCCGTGTCCCTGGGGGACACAGAAGGGCCATGGGGACACCTGGATCCATGTCCCCAGGGGTTCCCAGTGACCCTGAGGGACATGGGGACACAAGAGGGACATGGGGACACCACTGATCCATGTCCCCAAGGGGTCCCCGTGTCCCTGGGGGACACAGAAGGGCCATGGGGACACCTGGATCCATGTCCCAAAGGGTTCTCAGTGACCCTGAGGGACATGGGGACACAAGAGGGACGTGGGGACACACTGGATCCATGTCCCCAGGGGTTCCCTGAGGGACATGGCAACACAAGAGGGACATGGGGACACCTCAGATCCATGACCTCCAAGACTCCCTGGTGTCCCAAGGGACATGGGGACACCCTGGGTCCATGTCCCCAAGGGGACATGGGGACACAGGAGGAACATGGGGACACAGAAGGGACATGGGGACACCCTAGATCCATGTCCCCAAGGGTTCCCAGTGTCCCTGAGGGACATGGGGACACAAGAGGGACATGGGGACAGTCCAGATCCATGTCCCCCAGCACGGACAAGAGACAAAGGACACCGGTAGGGGACAAGGATGTCCCCATGGCATGTCCCGGCCATGGCATCCGAGTCACGGGGCTACCAGGGGGATGTGGGACAGGAGAGGGACATGGGGACATCCCAAATCCGTGTCCCTTGGGACGGATCGGGATGGGGGATGCCGGGCAGTGGGCAAGGTCCTGCGAGGACACAAGAAGGACATGGGGACACCTGGGGGACGTGTCCCCAGGGGGAGACAGGGACACAAGAGGGACATGAGGACACCCTGGATCCATGTCCCCAGGGGTCCGCAATGTCCTTGGGAGGGACACGGGGACACGAGAGAGACGTGGGAACATGTGGATCCATGTCCCCAGGGGTTCCCGATGTCCCTAGGACACACAGGGACACGAGGGACATGGGGACATGCCAAATTCCATGTCCCCAGAGGTTCCCAGTGTCCCGGGGACATGGGGACACCTCAGATCCATGTCCCCGAGGGCTCCGAGTGTCCCTCAGGGGACATGAGGACACAAGAAGGACATGGGTGACCCTAGATCCATGTCCCCAAGGATCCCCGTGTCCAGAAGACATGGGGACATCCCAGCGTTGTGTCCCCAGAGGTTCCCAGTGTCCCTGGGTGACGTGGGGACACTCCAGCCTTGTGTCTCCAGGGGTTCCCTGTGTCCCCAGGGGACACAAAAGGGCCACAGGGACACAAGAGGGACAAGGGGGTACCCTGAATCCATGTCCCCAAGGATTCCCAGTGTCCTGGAGGGACACGACAGGGACATGGGGACACCTGGATCCATG
>NW_009648424.1:0-430 GCF_000708025.1 Charadrius vociferus
TGCTCCCCGCGGCTCCCAGGCAGGGGGACGCTGGGGCTGTCCCTGCCCTGGCTCTCTGTCCCCAGGTGGGGCTGGGAGAGAGCGAGAGGAGCTGGGCGCTGACCCTCGCCACCCTGCTCCCAGCCCTGGTGGTTGCCATCAGCGTCCGTCCGAACCGCGTTGCAGCAGAGGTGCCATGGGGTCGGGATGCGCCGACGTCCTGGGCTGGCTCCTGCTGGTGCAGGCAGCGTTGCGGGCAACAGGTAAGAGCTGGGGCCACGTCACCGCTGCCGAGGTGGGCGGTTTGGAGCGGCGCAGCCACGGGGTCGGTGTCCGCGGTGGGTCAGAGGGGCTCCCACCGCTCTCGCCGCAGCCCTCTGTGCCTGCCCGGTCTCTCCTCCCGACGCAGGCGGCCGTCCCTGCGATGCCAAAGACTTCGGGCACGGCTCCC
>NW_009648424.1:2069-2684 GCF_000708025.1 Charadrius vociferus
GCGGTTGGGGACCGTGGCCCCAGGACCAGCCACAGCATCCTGACGGTAGGGCTTGGCGGGGGCCGCTGATGCGCCGGTCACCCCCTGCGCCCGCCCGCGGCTCAGAGCCGTCACCTGCCCTGCAGAACCTCAACAACTACGTGACGGGTTGGACCGACTGGAACCTGGCCCTGGACCTGGAAGGGGGCCCCAACTGGAGCAAGAACTACGTGGACAGCCCCGTCATCGTGGCCAGCAGCAAGGATGTCTTCTACAAGCAACCCATGTTCTACCATCTGGGGCACTTCAGGTGGGTCGGGGCTGGGGGGGGCAAGCAAGGGGCTACCCGCCATCCCGGGCGCTGTGCTCAGTTCCTGCTTGTTCCTGCAGCAAGTTCATCCCCGAGGGCTCGCAGCGCGTGGGGTTGGCTGTCTCCAAGAAGTGTCGCCGATGCGACCTAGAGCACTCGGCTTTCCTGCGCCCCGACGGGGCCGTCGTCTTGGTGGTCCTGAACCGGTGAGTGGTTCAACCCCGCAATCCCGGCTGGAAGCCCGGCATCCCCTCGCTGACCCGCATCCCCTCTCGCATCCCCACAGCTCCCCCGTGGACGTGCCCTTCGGCATCTCCGATCCCCGG
>NW_009648425.1:0-993 GCF_000708025.1 Charadrius vociferus
AAGCCTGTCAAGGACCCTCTGGATGGCTTCCTGTCCCTGAGGCATGTCAATCACATTGCTCAGCTTGGAGTCGACTGCAAATTTGCTGAGGGTGCGCTCAATCACACTGTCATATAATCATAGTATCATAGAATGGTTAGAGTTGGAAGGAACTTTAAAGATCATCTAGTTCTAAACCCCCTGCCATGGTCAGGGACACCTACCACTAGACCAGGTTGCTCGAAGCCCCATCCAACCTGACCTTGAACACCTCCAATGATGGGGCATCCACAACTTCTCTGAGCAGCCTGTTCCAGTGTCTCACCACCCTCACAGTAAAGAATTTCTTCGTAATATCTAATCTAAATTTACCCTCTTTTAGTTTAAAACCATTACCCCTTGACTTGTCACTACTGGCACTGGCGAAAAGTCTGTCTGGCTTTCTTATAAGGTCCTTTATGTATTGAAAGGCTGCAATAAAGTCTCCCCAGAGCCTTCTCCAGGCTGAACAACCCCAACTCTCTCAGCCTTTCTACATAGGAGAGGTGTTCCAGCCCTCTGATCATTTTTGTGGGACTCCTCCGGACCCACTCCAACTGGCCCATGTCTTTCTTGCACTGGGGACCCCAGAACTGGATGCAGTACTCCAGGAAGGGCCTCAAGAGAGTGGAGTAGAGGGGGAGAATAAACTTCCTTGACCTGCTGGCAACCAATACTTTGGTTTAGAACCTTTTTATATGTTGTTTAGTTGTGCAAAAGAAAGAACATTATCATATGGGTTTAGATGGTACAAAACATAAATGCAGATCAAGCTGGTTCTTCTAACATGATGGGTTAAGAACATTTCTCCCATGCAGCTATTTGGGATCTCATTGTGCTATATAATATACTCCTGGGGAAGACACGAAAACTATCCCCTATGACTCTTCTGCTTGTCTTCCCTTGGCCACTGATTCAGTCACTCCATTGTAGAAGGCCACTATATAAGTCAGGTATGACTTGCCCTTGGTGAAG
>NW_009648426.1:0-468 GCF_000708025.1 Charadrius vociferus
TCAGCTTCTGATTGATTTTAAAATTGAATTTTCACATTTAAATGTTAAATAAATAAGAGAGTCCCTGAAGTATCCCTTTATTATTCCTTTTGATACTCTTTACCTTTCCACTACTTTGTTCTATTGCATTGTAAATGCTCTGCAGAAGTTAAAAAAAGAGCTTTAGCTACTGTGGTATCAGGGATGGTTTAGAAGATAGCCAAGATAATGTGTTATAAGTTAGTCTCACAAAGTGAGGCGAGGAGACGGAGCCAATTAAATTTGACCAAAAAAGCAGAAAGTGATGTAACGAAAGTTCCTGTAATGAGTAGTACCCAAACCCCTAATGAAAACTCTAGGGGTAACTCCCTTTGGAAATTGATGCAAGCCAGTTACCTGGTGTTGAACACAACCAACAATGCTCAGTAAGATTCGGGTTCAATGGCATAGTGGGATTGAGTTCACCGTCAGCAAGTTTGCAGATGACAC
>NW_009648427.1:0-340 GCF_000708025.1 Charadrius vociferus
GCCCCGAACTGGACACAGCGCTCCAAACACAGCCTGACCTCTCCTCCTTTTCCTCCTCCTCCTCTTCTTCCTCCTCCCTGTGGCTTCATCCTCCGCGCCGGCTGGGCGAACCCCCTCCCTGCCCCACGGCGGCGGCGGCGTGGGAGAGAGCCCGGCTCCAACCCCGACATCCCGCGAGCATCCCTTGGGGCAGGGGCACGTCCCATCCCTGCTCTTTTTCTCCCCAATTTTGGGGCTCTGAGGCAGGGGGAAGGGGAGGAAGGGAGGAGGAAAGGAGGAGAGGTGACCCCCTACCCTCCATGGCGGTCTCTGGTATGTCCCGTCCCCCCGTCCCCGTCCC
>NW_009648427.1:1802-2894 GCF_000708025.1 Charadrius vociferus
ATTGACCGGGGGTCATGGCTTCGTCCCTGACCGGCTGCCCCTGCCCCACTCCTCACATCCACCTCTTGTCCTCCAGTGTGAAACTCTGCAGAGCTCCATTGCGGACGCTGAGGAACGTGGGGAGGTGGCCCTCAAGGATGCCAGAGCCAAACTGACTGAACTGGAGACAGCCCTGCAGAAGGCAAAGCAGGACATGGCCCGGCAGCTCCGGGAGTACCAGGAGCTGATGAACGTCAAGCTGGCCCTGGACATCGAGATCGCGACCTACAGGAAGCTGCTGGAGGGAGAGGAGAGCAGGTGGGGGCACCAGGGAGGGGTGACACGGTGGGACCCACATCCCACATCCCACATCCTGCATCCCATGGGCATCCCGTGGGCATCCTGCATCCCATATCCCACTGGCATCCCTTGGTAGACCACCAGCATCCCATACCGCACAGCCATCCTGCATCCCATGGGCATCCCATATCTCACATTCCACATCCCACACCCTGCATCCCATGGGCATCCTGCATCCCATATGCCATGGGCATCCCATGGCATCCCATGAGCATCCTGTATCCCACGGGCATCTTGCATCCCATGGGCATCCCATACTTCCCATCCGGCATCCTGTGGACATCCCATATCCCATACCCAGCATCCTGTGGGCATCCTGCATCCCGTATCCCATGGGCATCTCTTGGTAGCCCATGAGCATCCCATACCCCATGGGCATCCTGGATCCCATGGGCATCCCATTTCCCACATCCTGTGGGCATCCCGTGGGCATCCTGTATCCCGTATCCCACATCCCACACCCCACACCCCACACCCTGTATCCCATGAGCATCCCGTGGGCATCCCGCATCCCGTACCCCACATCCTGCATCCCACGGGCACCCTGCAGCCCCACTCTGGGTATCCGCAGCTCACGGCTGTGGCCACAACCCCCATGTCCCTCCGCCACCTCCTCCACACATGGCCTCGGCCATGTCCCTTAGCCCCCTGCCCAACACCGGGGGTGTCATCCCCCCCCCGACACCCCAATCTCTCCCGGCAGACTGGAGTCGGGCATGCAAAACCTCAGCATCCACACCAAGACGATGGGGT
>NW_009648428.1:0-803 GCF_000708025.1 Charadrius vociferus
CACAGAGATACGGGGACACAGGGACACAGGGATGCAGGGATGTGGGGACGCAAGGATGGAGGGACAGAGGGATGTGGGGACACGGGCACACAAGTATGGAGGGACAGAGGGATGCGGGGATGCAGCGACACAGGGATACGGGGACACAGGGACACGGGGATGCGGGGACACGGGGACACAAGGATGGAGGGACAGAGGGATGCAGGGACACTGGGATGCATCATCACAGGGATACGGGGACCCAGGGATGAAGGGATGCGGGGACACGGGGATGCAAGGATGGAGGACCAGAGGGATGCGGGGATGCAGCGACACAGAGATACGGGGACACAGGGACACAGGGATGCAGGGATGTGGGGACGCAAGGATGGAGGGACAGAGGGATGCGGGGACACGGGCACACAAGTATGGAGGGACAGAGGGATGCGGGGATGCAGCGACACAGGGATACGGGGATACAGGGACACAGGGATGCAGGGATGTGACACGGGGACGATGGAGGGACAGAGGGGTGCAGGGACACAGGGATGGAGTGACACAAGGATGGAGGGCCAGAGGGATGTGGGGACGTGGGGACACCAGGATGGAGGGATCCCCTCCCCTTTTCCCAGTTGCTGAGTCTCCTCAGAGTCAGAGAAATCTCCTCCGCGCTGAGCCCCTTCCCCGTGGGGGTGGTCCCCGGGGACCCGGCGGTGATGGCTTTTGGGTGACGTGGCGTGATGAGAGCGAGGGGGGAACGGATGTCCCCTGGCGGTGCCATGCCAAGCGCCGGCGCTGTGCCGGGCCGGTGAGGGTGGGGGTGG
>NW_009648429.1:0-429 GCF_000708025.1 Charadrius vociferus
TCACCCCCATGGGGACACTGGGACCACATATGATGGCTGTCACCCCCCTGGGGACACCGATTGTCACCCCCCTGGGGACAGTGGATCTGACCTCTCCATGTACACAGACTGTCACCCCTCTGGGGACACCAACTGTGACCCTTCCCGGGGACACCGACTGTGACACCCTCGGGGACAGCGATTGTCACCCCTTCCTGGGGACACCGTGACGGTGGATGACGACTGTCACACCCCCACACCCCCCCCAGAACACCGGCCCCTGTGGGGTCACCGTGTCCCCGTCCTCCCCCCGGTTGGAGTAAAGACTTTGTCACCGTCTGTCACCGCGCTGTGCCGGTGCGGTGGGGGGGAGGGGCACAGCAGAGCCCCCTCCCACCCCACTACCCCCCCTCTACACCCCGTGGTCCCCACCCCACCGTGGTGGCGTTG
>NW_009648429.1:14524-14809 GCF_000708025.1 Charadrius vociferus
ATTGTCACCCCCATGGGGACACTGGGACCACGTATGATGGTTGTCACCCCCCTGGGGACACTGGGACTGCGTATGATGGTTGTCACCCCCCTGATGGCACCGATTGTCACCCCCATGGGGACACCAGGACCATGTATGATGGTTGTCACCCTCCTGATGGCACCGATTGTCAGCCCCATGGGGACACCAGGACCATGTATGATGGTTGTCACCCTCCTGATGGCACCAATTGTCACCCCCATGGGGACACTGGGACTGCGTATGATGGTTGTCACCCCCCTGATG
>NW_009648430.1:0-908 GCF_000708025.1 Charadrius vociferus
GTGGCCATCCAGGACGTCAACGACAACTCACCGCGCTTCTTGAGAGACAATTTCCAGCTGGAAATCAACGAGTTGACTTCTCCCGGCGCCCGCTTTGCCTTGGGAGTTGCCCAAGACGCGGACGTGGGCAGCAACTCGCTGCAGGGCTACGAGCTGGAGGCCAACGAGTACTTCGCGGTGGAGGTGAAGGAGAGCCAGGACGGCAGCAAGTTCGCGGAGCTGGTGCTGCGCCGCGCGCTGGACCGGGAGAGCGAGCAGAGCCTGCGGCTGGTGCTGACGGCGCTGGACGGCGGCGATCCGCCCCGCAGCGGCACCGCCCAGCTCTGCATCAACGTCACCGACGCCAACGACAACCCCCCCGTGTTCGCGCAGGACCAGTACCGCGTTAGCGTGCGGGAGGACGCGCCGCCGGGCTCGAGGGTGCTGAACGTCTCTGCCTCCGACGCCGACGCCGGCAGCAACGCCCGCATCACCTATGGGTTCGGGAAAATGCCGGCCAAGGTGCTTCAGAAGTTCGTGGTGGACGCGGAGAGTGGGACGATCACGCTGCAGGAGGCGCTGGACTTCGAGGACACGCGAAGGGCGGCGGGCTCATGGCTCACTGCGAAGTGCAGATAGAGATCAGCGACGAGAACGACAACGCGCCCGAAATCACGCTGCTGTCGGTGTCGAGCCCGGTGCCCGAGGACGCGCCGGCCGGCACGGTGGTGGCCCTGCTGAAAGTGCTGGACCGGGACTCCGGGGAGAACGGGCAGGTGTCGTGCGAGCTGTCGGGCGAGGCGCCGCTGTCGATCGTGGCGTCGTCGGGCGGCTCGTACAAGGTGGTGACGGCGAGCGCGCTGGACCGCGAGCAGGCGTCCGAGCACCGTGTGACGGTGGTGGCCAGGGACCGGGGCAGCCCGGCGCTG
>NW_009648431.1:0-16308 GCF_000708025.1 Charadrius vociferus
AAACTCATAGGGACTGTGAAGCTGCAGGACTTACCTTCGCTGCGGACCCGGAGCTCCAGGGCACCTCAGCCTCCCAGGCTGTCAGCTTTGATGTAGATGTGACAACGGGCTTCTCTTAACTTTGGGACCTCCCACCGTTTCCAGAGCACCGAGGTTGGGCCAAACTCATTACAAATCAAATCCGGAAAAAAAAAAAAAAAGAAAAAAAAAGAAAAAAAAAAAAAGAAGCGCCCTGATCAGATTCGGGAGGCTTTCAATGAAATGGTTCGGGAAATACGGCCAGCGTTTTCCAACATGATTATTTCCTTGGGAAAATTCCAGGCAGCTGGAAACGAAGTGATAACTCATTTATATTCCTATAAACACTGCCCCACGTAACTTTAGTTCTAGCGATTTCTTCTTTGTTTACCCGCAAGCATAGCCTGTGTTTGCTCAGAGCGTATGGAGACATCTAGTGACTAAATGACAAACTGCAAATCAGCTTCAATTAGCCTGAAATCTTATAAGAGATTATACTGGGATCCTTTGCTTGCGGTATTTCACCAGGACTGCAGCGTTCGGGGTGGTACAACTGCCAACCGCCCCACCGCAAAACAGCAGTTGTCGAATGGAGGGACCGTGGTGGAACGAGCAGCTGCACTAACTCAAGCGGTGACTGCGACTGCAGCTCGGCTGCACAGCTTGAGCTTCAGGCCATAGCATTCAGGGCTGAGATTTAGAGTAGTACATTACTCAAGACAGAGATTTATCTGTGTAGACACAAAAGCGTTGTGGACAATTCCTAACTTGCCCTTCTCACTACATCACAGTGAAGGAAGCCCTTAGGTGCATAAATAAGGCAGTTTCATCTTCACTTTGATCATGTCTTTGTGTTTCTGTTCCTTCTACTTTAACTTTTTTTTTTTTTTTTTTAATGCCCAGGAGCACAATCCTTCTAACACGTGTGATTGTAAATCTTTGCCTTGTTTCAACAAATGCACATACAAACTGAATATTTACATTTGCCAATGACTTCGGCTGAAATCAGATGGAAGGTATTTTATCTTTGCTTAATGTGAAATTCAAATATTTTAGCTGAAAAAAAATACCCAGTTTAAAAAAAAAAAAAGTTCAGCATGGCACTGGACATTCATTTTTGTGTTCATCCATGAAATGCACATGCCTAATTATTAATTCAGTTGTCTATGTGGATGGGAAAATTGTGTTCATGTGCAGTGAAACCGCAGCAAACAAGCACATTTTTACTGCATGCACTGGTTTTAGTATGTCTGACTTTCTGAAAGTTGTTTTTTTTAATATCCAAACACTCTTGAAATTATACTTTGTCATATAATGCTGTTTAAAAAGGACCACACAGATACAAAAGAAAGAAAAGCAAAACTTTTGTTACAACTTTTTAAGAGACATGACAAATCAATGATGTAATAAGGGAATGGCTGGATGTACAGCACAATGTACTTCAAGGTTTTTATCTCTCTTTCTATGCAAAATATTACTTGAAATATTTCTGGTTTGTTCTATTCTATTTTGTCCTATTCAATAGAGAATAGATAGCTTGAAACATGCACAGTGTCACTTTCATTATTTCAAATTCCATTCTTCAAAACTAGTTGTTCAGGGTGACATATTGTTTTAATGATATGGACATACAGGGACTAAGACAAGCTCAAGAAATAAAATGTAATTTGTGAGCTAATCCGGATTTGAATTTAAGTCTCCAGTGACAAAATGGAATATTTCTGGCACCCTGTATTAATCTGTATGTTGGATAGCAATATCCCATAAGTATCATGTTGTTATGCAATGTTGTGACCCATATGGTATTTCCAGTATTGACTATAACATATATCTAAAAACTGAAAATATAAGAGCTCAAGTTTGTCATGGTTTAACCCCAGCTGGCAACTAGGACCACACAGCTGCTCGCTCACTTTCCCTGGTTGAGGTGGGGAAGAGAGAGTAAAAGTGAGAAAAACTCATGGGTTGAGATAAAGACAGTTTAAGAGGTAGAGCAAAAGCCACACATGCAAACAAAGCAAAACAAGGAATTCATTCACTGCTTCCCACCAGCAGGCAGGTGTTCAGCCATCTCCAAGAGAGCCGGGCTCCATCATGCGTAATGGTTACTTGGGAAGACAAATGCCATAACTCTGAATGTCCCCCTCCTTCATTCTTCTTCTCCCAGCTTTATATAGTGGGCATAACATCATATGATATGGAATATTCCTTTGGTCAGTTTGGGTCAGCTGTCCTGGCTGTGTCTCCTCACAACTTCTTGTGCCATCCCAGCCCACTCGCTGGTGGGGTGATGTGAGAAGCAGAAAAGGCCTTGAGACCCTAGCAACAACTAAAACCACCAGTGCACTACCAAAAGTATTTTTCATCCGAAATCAAAAATATAGTACTATACCAGCTGCTAGTAAAAAAGTTAACTCTATCCCAATTGAAATCACAACAAAGTTTCAAGTTGCTGGAAAATCATTAATGTGCCAAATGGATTTGGCAATCACAAATAAAATATAAATGACACTAGATTACAAGTCTGTTTCCTAGTCACAGGTGTTTCACATTTTGTCTTTTCTATAATCCAGTGTCATTTATTCTGACTTTATTGCTTTTTGATGATATATTACATTCAAATATAGCAGGAAATCTGTCAAGTCATCATATATTGCTTTTATGTCAATAGCACATTTTGATGGTAGAATGAATGACTGCAAATTAAGATTATTCCCCATTAAAAGCAGACTTTTTTTGATATCTACAGTTTAAACCAAATACAAAAGTCTTTTTATTACCTTTGACCATTTTATAATGTTATCAGAGCACTGCAAAATTTTGTCATAACTGACCCAAATTATTTATTCAAATTCAAGGCAGGACTGACCCATACATCAGAGCTTTTTCAAGAACATATACATAAAATGTAGGCTCATTGGTTATTGGTTAGGTTCTTTTTATGTTTATGTATCTTACACATCATGTTTACACATTGTCAATGAAACATGTCTTCTGATGCTTTGAGACGTGTTGTCTGAAATGCCTTCATTTCTTTCAATATTATACATATTTTGATTTTATACTTCCAAATCTGTCAACAATGTATCATCTGCTTTCTCTTGTCATCCACATTTTACTGTAAAAGTCAAAATGGTATAAACATAAGGAGTTATAGCAAATTAAATTGCAACAATATACTTGTGATTTTGACAAGGTCTTAACGGTCTTTGCATCTGTTACACATTACAAAGTGAGTGTAATAATTTATTTTCTTTTGACTTTATGCAAAATCTACAATAGTTGGAAATAATCTTATCTGCAACTTTATATGCTTGACTGATAGATTTAACTTGGCAGATAGTGCTGTTATTTTCATCGTAAAACATTATGGTTATGAAGAAATTTGAACTTATTGATAGATACAGACCAGAAGCAATTAGACAATAATTTCAGGAGTACTTTTTAAAAATGACTGATATCCTTGAAGACAGTTTACAGCTTTAGTTTTTATATATTTCTTTATCATATCAGTATGGATATCATACTATAGATTTTTATATTAGAAAAGTAATTAGAAGATCCCACCTGATGTTTTTGTCTCAGAAGCTGTTTATTATGTAATATTACACTTGTATGTGACCCACTACCTTTTTTCACTGGGGCAAATGTATTTCCAGTAATATTTCTCATTTTGACTAATACAAAAGGTGTACAGAAGTCATCTCCTTCTTACTAAAGGACCAGTTACCCATTAGACATGTTTCCTTCAATATTTTTTTCTAAATTTAATTCTAGTCGCTGATTCTCACTGTGCCTTTTTCTATACTAGAAAGTCCTTTAGAATTTGTTTGGCTTTATTTTGTTTTTCTGGTGAAAGAAATTAAAAACTGTGATCAAGTTGGAATTTTTTTCTTACTGAAGTAATTTAATTCATTTGTCTTTTCATATGTTTTCTTCAGTGCTTTTATATGAGTTTTGTGCTTTTATTTGCGCTGTTTCCTGTATTTTGTTATCTAGAAAATGTAGTCATAAAAATTCAATGAAAATGTTTACAAATAGAAAATCACTGCTCTCTCTGTCCACACTATTTTGTATAAAATCATTCTGAATTGTTTCTTTAATCTGACTTAAATCTTCTCCAGAGTCATTACATTTTCTGAACGCAATAGTTGTAGATACAGCCTTCCTTTCTTGCTCCAAAGGCTATTTATTTGCTTTGGCTTTCTGTTTGGTTGGCCCCAGCTAATCAAATGTTGTGGACACTCCATGATTGATCTATCCTTCTAATTCTTTAACATCCCAATAGCCTTTGTATGATCTATACATTTTATTCACAATGACTAATTAAATACACTTAATTTGTATAGTATAGGGTCACTGTTTATAATGTAATTTACCTGTTACACCAGCTTACTAGATGACCTTCTTAAATTATGTAAGAATTCCATTTTGTGAGGAACAGATTTCCTTGCTCCAAATGTAACTGAAATCCATCTGGGAGAAAAAAAAAAGGGAAAAAGTAGAAAAATCTTCAGTCTCCATAGGCAGAAACTCGTGGTTGCATGTATTTATTCAGGTTCTTTTGAGTGGAATAAACTTGCATAAAAAAAAAAGTAATATGCTATTAAATAATTTCCAAAAGTCAATATCTTAATTGTTGCATGCTGTTATCTAGTTTAGCAAAAGCTTCATCTTCCACACTGTTCACGTTACAATTTAATGTTTATTAGCAGAATTCTGGATTGTATTTGAAGTCAATTTATGAGATGTTACTATTTAAAATATTTATATGGATACATTTTTTTAGTTAATGGACTCTATGGAGAGTATACTGTATTTATTCTATAGACACTAAAACCTTACTTTATCCTGAAACATGCACATAGCAGCAGAATTGGAAGCTTCCTCATGATGCTGTACAAACACAGGCTTACTCTCATCTGGAAGGCAGAGAAACTGGGTGTCACTACAAAAACTCATCAATAAAGCTGAGCAGGTAGACAGAAGCAGATAACACTTTTTCCTTTTTGATGAGCAAATAACACGTCGTCATGGTGGAAAGATGTTTTTAGTTAGGGCAGAAAATAATGTATACTGTTGCACTGATAGGTGTGTTGGTTTAAATGATTGTTGTATCCAACTCCAATGGGCTCCAGAAAAGTTGAAAAAAAGCTATTTTGTTTTGGAAATAGAATCCAGAGGCTAGGATTTTCTTTTTGTCACCAAGGTATATCAGTCCTGATGGTGTGACAGTAGGTCAGGATGAGGAACTAATAGCATATTGATTTTGCATTGTACAAATTCTATCTATTTTCTCAAATGTTTAGGGAGACATGTATAGGTCACTGATGTGAGCAGAGGCTGATGTTGTTATTCTTGTATAGGACTGCCTGGCTGAGGTTTGTGTTTATGTGTGTTTATTAGGGTTTTTTTATACTATTGTGTTCTTATTGTAAATACTGAAGGTATGTTGTGACACCTCAAACATTGTAACTGTCATTTTGTAATGGGAAATAAATGGAAATAAAACTAAGAAGGAAAATACCCAAGGAAGCGTTTGAAGCTTTACGATCAATTAAAAACTGATCTGTAACATATCTACATCTGAGTTGTTCAGAAAATCAGTTGATTTGGGTTTGGACAATTAAGGATACGTTTTTTTATTTTGTTGCATTGAAAGCAGTTTGAGCTAGTAATAAATACTTTTTTCTATTAATATATTATAGAAGATGTTTAAATTCTTAGTTAATTGTACACATAGGCTAATCAATGTTAAAATATTGAAAAAATAGTAGTGACCTAAACAAACATATAAAGGTAATACAATCTTATCAATCCAGTACAAAAAATACTAATATGACTATACCACTTCCACTGGCAGGATAAAACCTTGATGCTTCTGATTGCAGTAAAACAGAAGTTTTCATAAAAGCAGTGCTTCTGGAAATTTCTTCAGCAATGGCATTGTCTTATTTTATTTTTTTGTTTATAATGAAATGAAACAGTACTTAAATGCCGTAAATTGTGAATACACATTACATAATTAAAAATATTCAAGTAAAATGAATCTCTAAACTAAAAATTCTATTGTTAATGTTCTATTTGATTATTTGAGTATTATAACTGAACATATAGACAAATATTTTCAAGTCTGCCATGTTAGATATAAATTTTCTGAAAGACTTTATAGTTTTGTTCATTTATTTGTAAATCTGATACTTGTTATCATCTTCTTTTCACAAGTTTTATCACAATTCATCTTAGGTAGCCATCACAATTGTAGAAACTAATATTTAAACTTAAAAATTCTACTTTTTTATCAAATTCTACTACCGTTGCTATTTTAGTGATGATAAAATTTTTAATAAAGCCTTCAATCTTTTGTGTGTTTACGTGTAATTCAATGCTTATGTAGAATTCAGTCAGTATTAATTTTTTTTTTTTTTCAAAGTAAAACATAAAGGTATTTGACATCTTTATTTTTTTTTAAGAAATGGGTAACTAACTTTTGGTTGCTGTCTAGCTACTCCATATTAAACCATGTGATCTGAAGATCACTAATGTCCTCTACGCATTTTAGAAAACCAGGTAGTACATTTTATTTAAAGGTGCCAATGAACTAAAGTTTATAGCAGACACAAGCTAAATTTTACAGTGCAAGCAAAACAATAGGACTTTGGCAGGGACTAGGAGAAAAGTATTCAGGAACTTTGTATGTGGAAATTCCCATTCATTTATCTATCCATACTATGGATTCTGTTTTCCAAATGGAAAAAAAAAAAACAAAACAATACATCCTTATTTAGCAAGGTGTCATGAAAGATTAAAACTATTATAAAATATTATACATATGCACATAGTTATGGCTATATAGTCTATACTTACAGTTAAGTATGCATATATGTAACTGTAGAATATAGTTGCTTATGACAAAAAACTCTTTAAACAACATATCTAAGACACTAAAATGACACAACAATATAGGTCTGAAAAGTATGTCAGAGTACCATACACTTTTAAAATAACTCTTATTGACACAAAAAAAGCAAGCATTTTATCATATCCTGTTCTATGTACATAGGCTTTAATTACTTCATTCCCTGAGATTCCATTTTAAAATCATTTAACAGTCTTCCTTTAAAAAGTATTGTGGCAATACAAAGCAATAATTCACACAGAACTTCATATGATTCTGCTGTGTCATATTATCTCACTGTCACAAGCTTCATGAAAACATATTTTAATGCACACTTATTAAAATATTAATTCCTTCCTATATAGCCTATAGTTCAAAGTAACTTGTCTGACAAGTAGGATATAATATTTCAGTGAGAGGAATTAAAAAAAAAAATCTTTTCTAATTAGCATATTTTATACAGCACACTCCCTCTTTTATACAATACTACTTTTTTCTCCTTTTGAAGTGTAAATTGCATATTGTGAAACAAATTTATCCTTTGCATCTTTGAAGTGATGTTTTACTGAGATCAAATACAAAGAATTTTTTCCATTTCTTGTCTAGGTATCCTGTTCAGTTACCTCTCTAAGTAACATTTTTATTCAATAAAAGTAATAGTGTATCGGAACTGAGGATACAAGACTTCTGATTGCTTGTAATTCATGCATTCTCCCAGCACCATATAACTGGTTTTTGAAGCACCTTCACCCTGATTTGAAGAGGTCAGTTCAAACACACATCATTCTCTGAGTTATGTCATTTTAAAATAATTATTCGCTCCTATTTTCAATTATATGATCAATCCCTAAACATTCTAAAAATATAATCTGTCACAGTTTTGTGTATTTGTTAGCCTACTCAGTTATGACACTAAATTAAAAATTCATAGGATATTCAAACATTATTAAGCCTACATTATAGGCATCTTTAACTTGCTTCCTACAGTGTTACTTCTTATCCCTTATGTTGTCTCTAACATGAAATATAAATGACAGCTTTTATACTACAAATACATACTTTCTATGTAACCTGAGTGAGCAAGAGTTATGCATAGTTTTAGACTGATTGTGATGCTTCTTTCAATTGGTATAACATTACATTTGCCTGACTGTCATGGTGCAAACCCAGTAGGCATCTCACATTTGAAAGATGGAACAAATTTATCATGAAAGCCTTAATTAGCTGTTACTTCAGGAAAAGATGATTAAAAGATGATAGTATATAGTAGAAGCTTAGCAAAGTTGCTTTATAATCCAGAGGTCAGTGCACTGGTTTTGGCTGGGATGAAGTTGATTTTCTTCATAGAAGCTTGTATGGTGCTGTATTTTGGATCTCTGATCAAAACAGTGCTGATAGCATAGCAATGTTTTAGCTGTTGCTGAGCAGTGCTTGCACAGAGTCAAGGCCTTTTCTGCTTCCACACCAACCTGCCAGCAAGTAGGCTGGGGGTGCACAAGAAACTGGGAGGGGACACAGCTGGGACAGCTGACCACAACTGACCAAAGGGATATCCCATACCATGTGACATGGTGCTCAGCAATAAAAGCTGAGGGGAAGGAGGAGGACGGGGAGACATTTGGAGTTATGGTGTTTGTCTTCACAAGTAACTGTTATATGTGATGGAGCTCTGCTTTCCTGGAGATGGCAGAACACCTGCCCGTCAATGGGAAGTAACGAATGAACTCCTTATTTTGCTTTGCTTGCATGGACAGCTTTAGCTTTTCTATTAAAATTGTCAGCCCACGAGTTTTCTCACTTTTACCCTTCCAAGTCTCTCCCCCACCCCACTGTGGAGGAGTGAGCGAGTGGCTGCGTGAGGCTTAGCTGCCCACCGGGGTTAAACCATGACACCACTTTGTAGTTTTTGTGTTTCAGTTTGGTGATTAGTGACATTTACTTGCCATATTAGTGGAATGGTCATAGAATAATTTTGACATTTTCATCACTTCATAGTCACATACTTGTTTTATAATACTTCCTATTGACCCAATATTTATTGGGCAACCTTTGAGTTTTCATAGTGCATCTGAAAATCTGTTGCAAAACATTGAAAACAAAGTCTCCAAGATGGCTATAGATGTGTTTACCACTGCTGAGTGACAGCAATGCTGCTAACTGCAGTTGGGTGCTAGTACAGCCTGACGTAGAATACTAATGCTCAGCGCAAAATGTTTTATCAATCATTAGATACATGGTAGAACTGAGAACAGGAACTCTATAATTTACTTACAGGACAAAATAAAACTCTAAAATATTATTTGTTGATAATTCTCCTGTCTTTGGGGATTGGGTTTTGGGGTGGATTTTTTTGGTTGTTCGTTTTTTGGTTGTTTTTTTCTTTTTTAATGTATATTTAATTCTTCTTTATTCTCCCTTCATCATTCCAAGCTTTTGTAATACTTTGGTATTAAAGAAAATCATTTACCTCTATAGTTTATCTGCTGAGACCCCTAGTGGCAAAGGGTAAATCAGCGTCACAGGATTTGTCAAAAAAAATCTTAATTGCATCATTAGTGGGAATACAGAAACTACTTCAGGGATAAGGAAGATGGGAAGGAGGGAATCCAGAAATGGCTTGGTTCCAATCCCTTTTCTGGTCTTGATAAAAAATGTTGGAAGTGGAATAATGGTTCACAGAAATCAAAGTTAATCCCTTTAAATATAGAAACCAAGGCTTAAAAGTGTGAAGATATAGGCTACAAAACTAAAAATTGAGGTCACCAGGCCACAAACCTAAGCAAAATTGAACAATAAGTTCATCAGCACAAAAACCTGAATAAAACCTTTACAATTAAAAAGCACTAACAGCCTTCAGAATTATGCATTTTCCAACAAATATTTCAGATAACGGACTATCCTGTTTGCCCATACCTTAACTAGCTTTTTTGCAACTATTGGTCCTTTTTCTGTCTCTATTTCTACAATTTATAACAGTGGCTAACTGTAATCTTTAGGTTAAAGCAAGTTTTTCACCCTTGGATCAATAATGAATGTATTGACTTGGCTACATTGAGGATTAATAAGTATTGGGTCAGGGAATCTTTTTGCACTTGAGATAAGCTAAAAACATAGTTAGCACTGCTATTGGAAGCCTGATATACTGCAGTTTAGTGTGTGTAAATATGGGGAAAAATAACTTAAGTTTGAGACTTGACTAACTCTGGCATAAGGAAGCTTAATCTGTTTCCTGGTGGGTTTTATTTTAACTTTTTATTCAGGAGTGTCACTAAATGACAGTGCTGCTTAACTTCATTGCCATTTTATTTGCCTTAGCATTAGCATTACAATCACTGATGGTGATGAGTTGTGTAATTCATTTGTTCTGTCAGTTTCTTCTCTTGGACTCTACAAGCTGCCACCTTTTCTTATTTTCACTTCTGTCCGCATTTTAAGTATAGTTAAGTTAACTTTATAAAAAGTTGGTGATATGACCCTAAATAAAAAATTTAGAATCAGAACACTTAAGACAGTGGGTTTTTTTCATTCCCTGCTGGCTGACCTACCAAGGAAAGGAAAAGTTTTATGAAGCTCAGAGGACAAAGCTGTGAGCTTTTTGAAGATGAAAAGATGAAGTTTTGGGTTTCCACTTCAAGAAATGTTACTGTTGTCTGCAGCCTACACATTTAATACAGTATCTTTTGGGAAGTAAGAATTTTAGGCTTTGCTGACATCAGACACTTGAGTTTCCATATATCCTTTCCATTTCAGTATTACTCATGCTGAAGTAACAAACATTCTTTCTCTCATTGAAATCATAAAATATAGAATCACCTTAAAAGTCTTGAGCAGGAGTTGAAAAGAGGAGTGCTAAAAGGCTCTACAGGAATCCCCTTTACATCTATCCAACCGTACCTACTCAGCTGAAGGCTCCCATTGTTTTCTACCCTTTATGCCTATCGTTTTCTCCTGCCTTTAATTCCCTTTGTTTTCCATACAGGAAATATAATGGTTTAGCAGTAGCTTGTCAAGCTGTAAGCTGTTATAACTACAGGTGAGGAAGCTATTGCCACATGCTCATCTACCCTCCTAATTTCACCTCCAGCACAGTAAAAGAAGCAGGGAAGCAATTGGTGGATGATTGTTAAAAATAATGCCCAGTATTTAAAATACGGCATCTATCAAGCTAACAATGCATAACTGGCTGATTGCCATGGGCCAATGCAATGCTTAAAAGACACATGAAAAATACGAAAAAAATATTTTACATCTAAACAACATATAAATGGACATAACATTCTACAGAGTGGGAGATGGTGAGCCTTTTTAGTAAATGCAGGCAAAGAAAGAGGGAAAGGGCAGAGGAGGAGTTGTTTTCCTGTTATCAAGATTTTATCTGTCTTTTTCCTTAGTCTTCCCATAGTTTAAGTGTAAAGAATTAATATGCCTTAAATACAAGGGGGAATGTGTTTCAGAAGAAGCCTCGTACTTTCATACCCTATTTGCCCAACTGTTCTCTGCTGCTTTTATGTTTCTAGCCCACTTTTTTTTTTTCCTCAGCCAGACAATATTTCATAGAAACATTTAATAGAATCTGGAAGCACGTCAGAAGTTGGAAGCGTAAAAGAATGTAAAGAAATCTATGTCAGTACAGATTGACTTCCTTTTGAAGCTACAACCTTCCACCACTACCCAAAAGCCTGGTTTGCTTTTACTTGTCAATCTCATAATCTGAATGCATAGAAAAACAAGAATAGAAAATAATGACATTGATATCGTCTACCAGCAATGGCAGTGGAATGGCTAATACCATTTGGTGGGTAACAACACGACACTTAAGTGCTTCAGCTAAATGCAGAAGAATAATTTTTTCAGTGTTCTGAGTTTCTGATTTTACTTAACCATTGTCATTCTTTGTCTCTGAACAACAGCACTGCCTGTACCACTTACCTATTTTTTACATTGCATATTCAAATGCACAATGCACATTTCATAGGAAATAGCTTTTGAAGTTTCATAAATAATTCTCTCTGCAGTGATATTCTACACCTTTCACACCAAGTACTAGATAAATTCGGCCTGTTGTAAAACAGCTTAAGATAAGATAAGATAAGATAAGATAAGATAAGATAAGATAAGATAAGATAAGATAAGATAAGATAAGATATAGGAGACGAGAGGACATGAGACGAGAAAAGAGGAGACGAGGTGAGATAAGACGAGGTGAGACAAGACGAGGTGGAACAATAAAATAAGATAAAGGTTGTGAAGCTGAAAGGCTGAGTTTTGATAAGGCTGCAGTCATAGTATAAACTTATAACACTGTAATTAAAAAAAGTCATTGAAAAATAATGCATCTCAACCACTTCACATTTCTTCTCCAAGAGAAAAAAAAAAGGACAATCTAATTGAAATCAAGTATTTTTAAATAGCAAAACTTAAATTTTGAAGGTTTAAATACTTATTGAGATGGAGGCTACATTACATGTCTTTTAAACTGCTTCACAGTTAAAGCTGAGCCTCAAAATGATACTTGCTTTAAAGGTATGAATCACTGTGCACATAGAAGCCATCTAGGAGGTTCATGTCAGCCTTCTTGCAGAAAAAGGTGTTGATGTCAGGCTCAGAATAAAAGATTCACAGGAGTCTAATTATCAGTTCCCAAACCATGGTCAGCAATAAGCAACCATGTCATTTCCCACCTTCCCCATAAACCCGCATAAAATCTAAAATGTAGCAACTAATTGGTGTTGAAAGGTTAGTTAGGAACTATAAAAATTTGGAGTGCTGACAGCGATTTATTGATTCAAAACATTCAATCGCAGCCAAAGACATTATAAAGCATCTCCTCTGGTGTAAGTGAAGCTTGTTCTAATTTGCATGTCTCCAACGGGATGAACCAATTAGGAATAAATGTTAAGATATATATGACAACATTCTGGAATTTAACCTCTCTCATAATTACCTACGTAAAGTGTATGGACAGAAATAATAGGGTAAAATTTAAGGCATTATAATAAAATAATCATAAATAATAAACTGCTGTATCTTTTACCATGATAAAAAGATTTAAAAGATATAAAAAGGTATGTAGGGAAGACAGTTATTATATATGATTCAAATAAAAAAAAAAGACAAGACGAAAAGACTTCATAAGATAATAAAAGGAAAAGCAGGGTGAGTAAGATGGCTGTAGAAATGTTTCTTTTTGATCTAGGAATAATTTTTGTAGAAACAGTAAGTCACGGCACTAATCTGAAGGAGACATGCAAAACTTTTAAAGGAAAGATAACAGCGATTTTTAGCACAGTAGGTGGTGAAATTATTCATCAGATTCAGTTCCGTTATGGACACAAATCAAGAGATTCCTGTGTATGCATCTTTTCTAAAAATACAACGAGGGGAATGACATGACCTAAGAATGTGAGTGAAGATTAGACCCTGTCACTTCTTTCCTTTCATCTTTCTACTACTGAACCTGTTCTTGTGTAGACAATCTGTGACTAATAAGAATTAAGCTTCCTTTGGAGAATTGTTGGATGGTCACAGGGCTTTAAATTGTGGTGTTATACAAAGTGAAAATCTCCAAACCTAAGTGGTTTGTGTCTTTCTTGGGTTCCAAAGTGGCAAATTCAGTTAAAATTATCATATTAAAATGAACTATAAATCTTGGAATGAAAGATGGATTCAGGAAATTTAAATATTCTCGAGTGGTAATTTTTGTACAACAATTTGATTCCTGCTTATGGCTCCACAAAAGGAATAAGATATGAATATGAGGTTGGGACAATGGTAATTGTTAAAGGATGTAATGTTCATTTGAAGCAAAATCTGTCACTGTTCTTTATGTTAGGAAAAGAATTACCCCTCAGCTGTAATAGGACTATTTGCTAATAGCACAAGACAGCATCAGTAGTACTACAAAAATTATACACTCCAATAAAGTCAAGAATAATTTCTGTGCTCATTTTTGCATCATATCCTAACCAATAATATACCTGAAATGCTTCTGTTTGCTTTCCTGATAGCTGCATTGAGTAAGGATCATTGACGTCATAGTGTCAAGTATAGATCAGTGCCTTCATGAATAAGATTTTTTTATCCTCAGAATCAGGTAAAATATTCTCTATCAAATGCTTCCAGAACCTTGTAAAAGAACAATAATTACAAATTCACATAACTTCTACACAAGCCTCACTAACCTGTCAGTCGGTCTACCAGAATCAGTCTCTGGAAGGAACAGTTTTGTTCCACTGTCTGTAGAATGTAGTACGGAAATTGAGGATTGCAATTTAGACACTTCAGGGAAGTGAATTAGATTGCCCGGACTGAAACAAAGCCTTAATATCAAATTTAAAAATTTCTTTGAAAGTTGAAAATGAGGAAGAATAAACAAGCAAGCCCACTATAGTGTACTTCTAGCACAACAAAAGCATTGTGTGGGGTTTTTTGGCTGTCACAGAATATTTGAAGATGTGAGATTCAGTGAAGATCTTGCAATTTGGTATTCAAACTTGGTATGGAGTGGTATACTGAAGCAAGCCAAACCTTTTGTAGATTATATGATTATACCATGCATTACATACTGTGGGTATGTACATACTTAGAGTAAACCAAGGATAATTTCTCTGACATTCTCCATCTAGTGGCAGGATTAATAATGATATCCAGTTTCAGAAAAGTTGTATAGTGGGTGCAACAAGAAGGTACACAGAACAACTGAATGATAGTTTGACACATATCTGCAAATGCAGTACTGAGAAGTGATCTCGAGAAAGATTCCTGGTTTCAATAAAATAAACTTTACTGGATGTGAAAACAAAATCCATAATCTTTTGAAATGCTGCAGAACAAGGTGTAACATTGCCTCTCAGCCATAACAAACACCTACCTCAATAAAGAATAGCTACCCTATCTATTTAGGTAGATGCCATGAAATCCTGATGTCATCCTCCATATTCAGTTAACCACAAGGAATATTCATCAGTGCAACGTAGTTACTTGGAACTGAGTTTTTCACTATGCTCCTTTGGTTTCAGTTCGGTCACTCAATCCAAACTCTATCAAAACAGATTAGAATTTAGAACCATGAAAGAAGGATACACCTTTTTTTTTTTTTTTAATAAAAGTTAAAGAAAATTTATTACTTTGCCAGACTCCAGTTTTTGTAGCTACTACACTCCTAGTCTTTAGGCACAAATAACATGTTAGACCAAGAAGCACAAATTAACAGTAAATACATGAAAATACTACCCACTTCTTTAGCCTTAACTACCATGTCTGCTATAAAAGAAAGAAAATTTATTATGCTAGGTAGGTGGTCAATCACATCCAGAAGGAGATTCAAATTACAAAGCAGTAATGTGTAAATGACATTTGCATAGACGGTCTGTGGGGTTTGTTTCATCCATCTAAGAAAAAAAAGTAAACCCTGAAAGACAGAAAAAGTCTCCTAGATCTTAACAATATACATACTTTTAAACTATTTTAAGATGAAAAATATTTTAACTGATTGCATTTCTGATAAGTCTTTTTTACCTTAAAATATAGGTGACTTTAGTGACTTACAGTACAGTGACCCCTTTGCTCTAAAAATCAAAGAACATGAAAATAGCTATTTCTTTTTGCTCATTTTTGTTTCTGTCACTATATACATTCACAATTAAAGGAGTTACAATGTGATGCAAAACCTGGAGATGCAGATGTCAAAAGTCCACTGTCAATAAGGAAACTGAAAGAGGAAATATTAAGCTTTCACATATACATAATAGTTAATGAAAAGTCAAAGGATACTTTATTTGTCATGGCATCAACAAATGTCTGATTTAACTTAATTATCTATACTGCTAAGTTGTTAAAATGGTAGTAACGGTTCTGCCTAGCTAATAGTTTCTTCACTGAACCATCATTTCTAAAATGGTGAATTGATTGGGTTACTCTAAAGTATGCGGAAGTTAAATTGATCATGTAAGAAGCATGACCATTTTTAAATATGCTGATAAAGTGTCTGAAGCTGAAATCAATTAGTTCACAGCACACATACAGATGAAGTTAAAAACTTGTAATACTAACAGCTTATTTCAAATATGCCAACCGAAAAAGAAATTCTGATACCACTGTAAACTAAGAGGAAAGAAACTAATTTACTGAAGACTCTCTCCAGATATTGCTTTGAGTGAAATAAACATTTCACAGAATCACAGACTCACAGAATGGTCAGGGTTGGAAGGGACCTCTGGAGATCATCTAGTCCAACCCCCCCGCCAGAGCAGGGTCACCTACAACAGGTTGCACAGGGCAGCGTCCAGTCAGGTTTTGAATGTCTCCAGAGTGGGAGACTCCACAACCTCTCTGGGCAGCCTGTTCCAGTGCTCCACTACCCTCAAAGTAAAGAAGTTCCTCCTCATGTTAAG
>NW_009648431.1:16797-28026 GCF_000708025.1 Charadrius vociferus
ACACTCTGTCCCTTCATCCAGATCATTGATGAATATATTGAACAGGACTGGGCCCAGTACTGACCCCTGAGGGACACCACTTGTTACTGACCTCCAACTAGACTCTGCACCACTAACCACAACCCTCTGAGCTCTATCTGTTAGCCAGTTCTCAAGCCACCCCACTGTCCATTCATCTAACCCACATTTAAATAAACTATACTCACCAAATATTAGTTTCAACATGTATGCAATGTTTACTATTCTAAGTATTGTATTACCAGCAGAACAAATGTAATATATCTCAAAATTTTAAGTGCTTTTAAAAACACATACATGCACGCAAGGGAGACAGACAGACAATGCTATGAAGGCAATTTTTCATTTGTTTTAACTACATTAAAAGGTTTGGGAAAAATTCCCTCTCAAAATTCACATTTTTCTTTCCCTTTTCAACAGATATACAACATTCAATTCACAAAATTGTGATCTTAGTAATTTTTTACAGTTGGTGGAAGTTGGACACTGCTCTGAACCATCGATCTTAACAGCAATTTCTGAGTTTACCATCCCGAAAACTATTATAAAAAAGCTTTTAAAATCATATTGCTATATTGAAGACCCTGATATATTTTGTAGTTTGGCTGGCCAGCTGCTGTTTTGCTGAAGCCTATTCATTTTCATATTTCTCTGTGTATGTTTCTGACTTGTGAATAGGTTTCTGTTTGTGGGGTTTTTTTTGTTTTGTTTCACAAACTGACCACAGTTCTTTTGATGCAGCCCAGGATATGGTTCGCCTTCTGGGCTGCAAGCACACATTGCCAGCGCATGTTGAGCTTCTCAGCCATCAACACCCTCAAGTCCTTCTCCTCAGGCCTGCTCTCAATCCGTTCCCCACCCAGCCTGTATTTGTGCATGGGATTGCCCCAGCCTATGTGCAGGACCTTGCACTTGGCCTGTTGAACTTCAGGAGGTTTGCAAGGGCCCACCTCTCCAGCCTGTCCAGGTCCCTCTGGATGTCATCTCTTCTCTCCCAGCCCTGCTCCAATTCCGTCCCCCCCCCAGCCTGTATTTGTGCATGGGATTGCCCCAGCCTATGTGCAGGACCTTGCACTTGGCCTGTTGAACTTCATGAGGTTTGCAAGGGCCCACCTCTCCAGCCTGTCCAGGTCCCTCTGGATGTCATCTCTTCTCTCCAGCATGTCGACCACTCCACATAGCTTGGTGTCATTGCCAAACTTCCTGAGCGTGTACTCAATCCCACCATCCATGTCGGCGACAAAGATGTTTAATAGTGCCGGTCCCAGTACTGACCCCTGAGGAACACCACTGTTCACTGCTCTCCACTTGGACATGGAACCATTGACCAGAACTCTTTGAGTGTGACCATCCATCCAGTTCCTTATCCACCGAGTGGTCCATCGGTCAAATCCATGTCTCTCCAATTTAGAGACCAGGATGTCATGTGGAAGAGTCAAACTTTTCCAGTACAAATCCTGCACTATCGTAGACAAAGCAGAAAATATTCAAGAAGAACTATAGATATTGGCACCAAAACATATGTGATAATACTTCAGTCTGCAAAACAAAGTTATACCTTTAAAAAGGTTAAGAAACCCCTGCTCATACAGTAAATAATTTGGGTCAGCTTTTCTGAAATATTATTTATTACTGCAGGTTAGAGATTGATTCAGGATTCCTGGCCTCATAAAACAGAGATGCAGCTAAATCATTTTGACAGCGAAAGGGCAAAATCTTTGGATATTAATACAATAAAAGCTTTACTAATGGTAGACATAACTGAACTCTGCAACTTTTCTCAAAAAATCCTGGGTCAATGCCATGTATCTTTAAAACTGCTGTGCTTCAGTAAAGTTAATTACAGTTTTCACATAGACAAAAATTATTATTTAGAAAAAAAATAATCAAGTGTAACTATAAAAGTAACTATCAAACAGATGTACTTGATAGGAGGGAGCAGTAGACTTTCTCAAAAAGAAAGCGCTTGGGAAGATATCCAGATCAAAGGATTTTCAATATATCCTCTATAGATACATCTTTTAATTGAGCAGCATATATCAGCCTTATCTACTTCCAATATTTCTCCAAGAACCACTACGCTCTCTATTTGTATTGAGTCCCAGAGTTTTGTTTTTTTTTTCATTATAAATGTGCTGTTCCATAATTCACAGTCCAAGAATGTGAAAGAAGGAGTAGACAGGCAGGGAAGAAGGGGAGGAGTCTTGCTTTATGTTAAAGAGAACCTTGAATGTATAGAAGTCAATTGTGGCAATTTTGGAAGCCCTATCAAATGCCTCTGGGTCAAGATCAGAGGGGTCGTCTCTATGGGGGATCTTACAGTAGGCATCTGCTACCAACCTCCAAACCAAGATGGTAAGGCTGACAAAGCATTATGTGGGTCACTTAAGCAAGCTTCAGGTCAACAGAACCTGGTTCTTATGGGTGACTTCAACTACCCAGACATTTCTTGGAAGAACAATACAGCAGCTTATGTGTCATCCTTCAAGTTCCTGGAATGCGTAGAGGACTGCTTTCTCATACAAATGTTAGATGTGCCAACCAGGAATGAGGCACTGCTGAACTTGCTACTCACTAGATCAAGAAAACCTGTTTTGTAATACCTCAGTTAGTGACAGCCTTGACTGAAATGATCACAGTACTGTGGACTCTGGGATCCTGCTGAGCACGCTGAAGATTAGTACTAAGACAAAGGGTTTAGATTTTAGAAAAGCAAACTTGAGCTCGCTCAGAGCTCAGTTGGGAGGGATTCTGTGGGAAGCTTCCATGGAGGATAAAGGATCTAGCAAGTACTGGAAGTTTTTCTAGAACACTCTCCTGGAAGCACAAAAACAGTTAATCTCCTTTACAGGGAAGGGAAGCAGGCAGAGCAAGAGACCCTGTTGGCTTAACTGCAAGCTTCTGAGCCTGCTCAAAACGAGAACAGAAGGGTATCAGAAGTGGAAAAGCAGACAAATACCTGTTAGGTACAAATTACTCCTGGGGAGATTCTGATTGGACACAAGAAGAACATTTTTCACAATGACAACAATCAGCCATTGAAATAATCTCCCCAGGGCAGTGGGGGAGTTTCCATCATCATTCCCCATCATTGGAAACTTTTAAAATTCAGTTGGACATGGTGCTCAGCCATCTTGTCTAGACTGTGCTTTTGCCAAAAATGTTTCAACCAGATGGTCCTTGAGGACCCTTCCAACCTGGTATTCTGCAATTCTATGATGCTATGATATGATTCCAGTTATTTATGATTTATGTAGGTATGCAATGTCATACAAAATATACTTCACATTTGAATTCTATTTTAAAATTTAAAAAAAGAAGAGCAAAAAACATCAGAAAAGGTAAAACTAACAACAAAAGAACAAAAGAAATTTCTGGTGTGAGAGGGCTTGTATTAGTTTCAGCATGATAAAGATCGCTGTACAGATTAGCCTTATAGTTATACTTTCATTTTCTTCAAATAGAAAAGAAAGACAAGTTCCAAAGTTCTAATTTTCTTGAGGAAAATTTGCTTTTGTTACTGAATGAAATGAGCTTAACACTTTATACAGTGAATATATCCGGATAAGAAGAATTTCCCAAGTTCTTTGCAGATAATTACTTTTATTGCTATATTTTATTTTTCTGAAGCAAAAGACCAAGGTTTCCAATGTTTCCATATTCCTAAAAAATTTTTGAAATTCTAAAATTTAATTCAGATTAAAATTTTTCACTTTAAAATCTAGGTAAAGTCTCAGGCCAAAATGTTTTTCACAGCACAACAATACACCATAAATGGGGACAAGAGAGAGCAGATAACTTCTAGCTAATACTCCTCTCAAAATCGTTGACACAGTAAATCAGTTATTTGAAATCTGTTCTGATTTGCAGTGGATAAGAATCTGGTCCTCGGACACCATGACTAATGGAACAGATAAAGACAAAATACGCCCCAAAAGCAAAGCTTTATATTATTTTCTTCTCTTCTTACAATGTTAAAGGCCATAAATTTTGATCCCAAAACAAGATATTAAAGAATAAAAATACAGTGTACAAGGCTAGAAACCTTTATTTCATTTTGCAAAATTTTAATGGAATATTTACACTTCAGTGTTTGAAGTCATTGCAATGACACTTTCATTTAAATTATTTAAACAAACAGAGTGGGAATAAAGAAATGGAAGGAACTACAACTGTTGACAAGTTATCTTAGTAGCTGACAAAGATTCTGATATGTGCTACAGCTTCTGGTAGAGTGGTTTGATTCAAGAGTATTAATAACTCTTCTTTGATATCTTTGCATAATTTGAATTCATTTTTAAAATTTTGAATGTAGAGTTCAGGCTGTGTGCCTTCAGCCAAAGACAATTAAAGTAATACAAGTGATACCTAAACCACACTTCAAAAACATAAGTGATAAAATCTTGCTTTTGTTTTATTAATTATCCAGAGCACCAATATTTTAAATCCAGTAAATATAGATGGTTTGGGTTTTGTTTTTTGGGGGTTTTGTTGTTTTTTTTTTTTTTTTTTTTTTTAAATATTTGGACATAAAAAAGCAGAACTTGTTCTTTCATCCTCGTTTCCTTTTTTAAAATTATATTTTAAAGTGAAAGTTTTCATTCTATGTCCAATGCTAGAAGCCAAAAGATGTACAACATTTAACACTTTTGTGACTCACTTATCACTGAAATCTTTTGAATAGAGGCTTTCTGAAATCTCTGTCCTGTGTGGGTGGTTCATCCAGGATCCACTCAGGCAACATATGGCTGTAATTGTATTAAGTTTGATGGAGCATCAATGATCTGCATCATCCTTAAACCACCCACTGCTGCTTTAATTGCTTTGGCAGAATTGTTAACCCAATTAACATCAAGTCTCTATGACATTAAAGACTTCTGACTCTATTCCATGCAGTTTCCTGTTACATCCACATCAAAATTTATGTTTTACTGTTACCAAAGGAAAAAATGAAAATTATTTTAAAGATTTAAGTAAGAATCAAATTTGCATATTTTCTTCTATCGGTGTTCTCCTGCCTTAATTCATTTCAGCTAAACGGTCATATAATTTTAACATTAATTATTTATGCCCTTCTCACATGCATTCTATTAGTAAGCATGTTTAGAAAGCCAAGATTAACTGCATATTTTAAGAGTGAGGGCTATCAAGCATCCTACAGAGAATGCCAAGAGACAATTATACCCCTAGCTATTAATTAGTATTGTTGAAAAATGTGGGGAAAGCCAGCTGAAAAATTTCATGTTCACCTGAACTAATGAAAATATTGCATGCTCTTATCTAAATGCCTCCTTCAGATGTTTGGCTGACATCATTTGAAATGTTTTTTGAAAGCCTCTCTCTTAAGTTCTTCGGGTGATGTATGAGTAAGTCAACATGTTCTTAGCTACATACAAAGCAGAAGCTGTTAGTACTTTTTGAAGAAACTTTGACTTTTGCCTTTCAAAACATTTTCCTTTCCTGAGAAGTGATTTTAAATGACATAACAAATGCACTGAGAGTTAGAGCTACATTGTTACAAAGCATTTTGTAGTTTTAGAGTCATTTATAGTGTTAAGGACAAAGGCTGTTCCCTAATACTAACATTAAATTAACCAGAATTCCTTGGATGACAAAAGTAAAAGTTCCTGATTTTTTTTTTTCCCCCACAGTATTTTTGACCATACTTCCGGCCACTTGTCATTTTTATTGCAACATTTACTTCATGCTCCAGCTATGCTTTCTGTCTTTGATAAATCCTTGTAGAAGTGGTAATGTTTTATAGGTAATATTTCACATTCGTTTTCAGTAATTGTTGTGGTTTTCCCTTTTCAAACTATATCTTCCTCAGCATGCCCAAGCAAATGATAGAGATTAATACTCCAAAATGTAAGCAAATGAATCCATCCCGGATTGGAACATCCAGTAAAAATGAAACAAAGTCCCTACAGGTTCACAACAAAGGAAACATTTCACATCTTCAACATCTTATCCTTGAGATTGCTAGGGTGCATAAGATACTATCTTTTTTCTTCTCATAGTAACAAAAGCACAGTATACTCTATAATTGGATAGGTGAGGAAAAAGGTTGTCTGAGTCTTCAATTCATAGAATAATTGCATAGTACAAGTAAGGTCTTCAGCCTTATTGTCTTTCTTCACTGAACATCACTTGCCATCTGCTGGCTGAATCAAAATTCAAATGGTTTTGAATACAATTTCATTATTCTTATTTATCTTCCTAAGTTTACTGTAATTGTATTTAAAAAAAAAATAACATATCTTGCCATTATCTATTTCTGAATTTTGCCTTTGTTTATATCCTAAGAAACCATCAGCAGTTTCAGTACTGATTTCAATAGTCACTAAAGAGAAAAAGAACATTTCCTCCAATCCAGATATTATCAAGCTAAGCAGTGCTTCACTGTCTTCTGATTTGAAGGAAGAAATTGTCATAAATTTAGCAGGCTTCAGACAGTCTTCGGGGGCGGGGGGGGGAAGGGGGAGAAGAGAATGCTGAAATTAGAAAATGGGCTAAAATTAAATAATATTTGCATAAACTCTGGAGGACAATAGATTATTTTTTTAAAGGTGTAGTGGATACAGTTAGTGTAAAAATTTGATTACAGCAAAATAAATTGGAAAGTAAATTCAAACCTTTGTGGAAAAGTAGACATCTGAAAAAGAGAATATAAGGAAATTGAAAAGAAAATTGTTGGAGAACAAAAATTTAAATGGGAACCATTAAATAAAGAGCAGTAGCCTGCAGTTATTTCATTTATTTATGAGATGGTGGGTTCCACCATTGTTCTTTGACTAACTTCCTCCTTATCATAGTATAAAGGTACTTTACCATCTGTAATGGATTTGCTAACACAGCTCCCATTAAAAGCTGGAGGTTATTTTGCAGTAGAACAGAGCAGGAGACTAAGCAGCAATCTCCTTGCCCACGTGTATTTTCCGAAACTCCTTCTTACTGAAGTCAACACAATAAATTCAGTTGAAATCAAGGTGACTCAGGAGGATGCAAATTATCATAGACTCAGTCCACAAAAGACATCCAAATATGTTTTAAACCGAAGCTCAGGAAAGAAAAGGTAGTGATTTAAAGGCCAGGTGAATAGACCAGTGAGAGATACTAAGTCCAAAATACTAGTAAATACAATTTTTTTCCCATATAAACACTAGAAAAATAGGTTACAACACTCTGTAGGTTGTATATAGATTGGTAATCTTTGGCATAGGATCATTAACAGCATGTTACTGATGAATGAATATGCTGAGTAACAATGTAATAAATCCAGTGAAGAGTACTTGTTCTTCCTTAACTGAATCTTATAATTTCAAAAATTGTACATATTACTTGAAAGTCAAGACTTTGACAAATAGTAGTAAGACAGGCCCAAATGGTATACTTACAGATGCAGAATACAGATTTTAAGATTAAATTCATGCCTTTTAAGGAATAATGATGGGGCAAAGCCCCATTTAGTTATAATAATCAATATAACTGCTGCTACCATTAGGGCACATAAAAAACTCCCAACCAAAAAAAAAAAATTGATTTGTTTGTGTCAACAAACATGCAATCTTAGGCACATTCAATTCCTTACTCTTCTGAAGGAACTACAAACAAAGAAGGAATAGAAGCCAAGGTTGAAGCTTCAAATGCAATTGATCCTTTTGAATCTATACAAATTGAGCAGAAACAGTTTGGGTTTTGTTTTTTTTAATAGAAATGAAAACATTAAAAACATCTTTTGTTTTAGAGGATATATTCCACTCAATCTGCTAAGAAATGTTATCTTGCAAAAGAAAAGCAAAGGAAAATTGAGACTAGATTCAGAAATCTATTGATGGTTTCTCTGCCATTGAGTTGTATATGTCTAAGTACTCACCCAGAAAGTAGGACATCTAAATATTTTTTTTTTTTAATCTGAGATTTTTAAATCACCCTCCTTTCCAAAATTACTTAATACACCCATTTTGAATTACCTGGGAGATAAAGCCTGGTGGGTTTAATTGCATATAAACACTTAAACATTTACTGGACCAGATGAAATAGAGTCATTCAACCCCCTGCTTTATTTTCCAGTTCAGTGGTATACAGGTTCAACTGTATAGAAGAACAGCTGCTCGAGGTCAGCACCCCCAACAAACACCTGAACACACACACAAAATAACTGTAAGTTGAGTAGCTAAATATAAACTTAATAATCAAATAATATTGGACTTCTGAACTGCACACAGTTCTCAAGCAGTTCAAGCACAAACTCCTGTGCTGGGGCAACGTGTAATCAGCAGTGAAGCTTGTTTTGGCAGGGTGTTGTTAGACTGTCTGAGTACTTAGTCGTGGAAAACAGCAAATTAACAGGGACTGCTGAGGCTGATAGAGCTTTGTTGCAGTAGGACTGAGCTGTATACCCACTCTGGCTGATGTTTTAGTGTCTGAAAACTATTCTCACTTTTCTTTTTTTCATAATTCTCCAAGATGCATCATTTTCAGTTATGTAAAGATTTATACCTTACAGAGAAAGGTTAGGCATGTCAGATAACATCAAAAACTATGTTCTCCTTTCCCATAAATTTTTCTTATGTGGATCCTTCAGCTATCATAACTGCAGTATTACTGGTATAATATACCCAATGCCTAGCTAATAGTAACACATGACTTTGATGAATGTTGATAATACAGGGAAACACAGTGACAATGCTATTCTACACTTTTATTTTTATAATTTTGAAATTATTCATAATTACATCATTATAACATAAAATCTGTACCTTGTCAGTCTTCCATTTCACTTTGAATTCTTCTAGACTCTTCTAAGCACATATTTCCTAGAGTAGTCTATATGAAAGAAATATTTTTCTTTAAAAGTATACCTCCAGTACTTTTCTGAGTAGCTGAAGCTTGCAGCCTTTGTTGCAGGGCTATGTTCACACTTTCAAACCACAAAACAATTATCAGGTACAAACTGTATTTGTTATAACACCTTAAAAGAATAGAAGCAGCTATTCTCAGAATGAGAAAATCAGTGATTTATGATGTCGTAAGAACATTGACATGGCTTGTCAAGTTGTTGGGCCCTTTTATTTTTTCATATATATCTGTGTTTTGACTGAAAGAATGACGATATTTCTGTCAACAGGTAGTAGTGAATGATTCCCAATAGCTGTAAAGATAAATTAAAAGTATTTAGTAACTATGGTTTGACATGAAGATTCTCATGACTACTGTTCAAAGAGGATCAAGGTATCCAAGTTTCTAACACTATTTTTACACATCCAAACTATTTATAAGCTGTAAGGAAATGCTTCAATTTTACCTCCTTGGAATGACGAAGGTTATAATGGAAGTTTACATATGCGTCACAAGGAAAGAAAAATCAGCCTTGTGCAAATTCATTTATCTTGAAATTCTGGAAATGGGAAATTATGAAAAGCATGTTAGCTAAAATACTTTAATGAACTTACAAAAGAAAATTACCCTCATTTCTTAATAAAATAAATGTAAAAACCCTTCTGAGTCTTACAGGTTAAATCTGCCTTATTCTAGAAGGACGTTTCTCCATGTCACTGAACCCAGTCCCTGTAAGTATAAGCAACCATATTGTAAATTCATTCACCTTTCTGATGAAATTAGCAAGATATTTTTGCCCCACTTATTCTACTGACTTACCACTCTACAACATTGGTAGTTGGAAAGTTAGAAATATCTGGGTTTTCCCCTAAATTTATTTCTAGTGCATTTATATCAATTTGCCCTTGTGCCAATATTGTACTTTACCTCTCTGATGTATTTATGAGAAATTATAACTCTATGTAGCCTTCATTTTACTAGGATAAGTAAATCAATCTGGTTTAGTATTTTTGTCTAGATTATGCTGATTTCATGATCACTCCTTTTCTGCATCTGAATAAATCTATTAAAAACTATGACCCACACTGTACACAACAAAGAACAGACCGTATTACTTCTCTGTGGAATCTAATCTAGTTTCCTTATATGAAAAAAACTATAAAAGCAGGCTGTTCGGAATGATAATTCAGAATATTGTTCACATACTCTGAAGCTTATTTGCTTCTATTAATTGCATAGGCAGACTGTTCTTATAATGAAGATGTTTCAATCAGAAACCTAAAATTAGGTCATAGTGATTCTTCCCAATATTCCAGATGAAGTCCCTCCCATGTTTTACACATTGGCCCAACTCCTTACCTATTGCAAGTACATGGCCTGATCAGCCCTACAAAACTCAATGAGTTTTTCATGTCTCCATTACATTGTTAGTTGATGAATTAATACAGACAGAATTTTCTCCTCCTTTGCCCTTTTCAACTCAGAGTCTCCATGCATACATACTTCTATTATTAGCAATCATGCACTTTATTCTAATATAGTTAATTTCCATTTCTGTTCCCACAGACTTGAGTTCTTCCTGTTCTGATTATCAGCCATGCTTACCATATCTTTGGGTTAGGAAAATGTTATTAACACTTTGTTACCTTTTTGTTCTTATTAGTGACATCCCTAGGATAAGAATTTTCTTTTCAGCCTGGTGGTTTCCTTTGAATACTATTGTTCTCGATCTGCAGTAAACCACTTTACAATCACAGCCCTCATTCACCAACTTCAGAATAATTCCCTGTGTGGCTCTCCATTAAGTATTTCGCATTGCATCTCTACAGTTTAAGAAAAAAATAACTAATGCATTACAACTTTTCTGATAGAAGCAACATTAGAGAAATGAGCACTACATCCAGAAGCAGTGTGAACACTTCATTGTTGAGAGTATTATAGGTCACGTATGTGAATTATACAATCATAGAATCACAGAATGGTTTAGGTTGGAAAGGACCTTGAAGATCATTGAGTTCCAACCTCCCTGCCATGGGCAGGGACACCTCCCACTAGACCAGGTTGCCCAAGGCCACGTCCAGCCTGGCCTTGAACACCTCCAGGGATGGGGCCTCAACAACTTCTCTGGGCAACCTGTTCCAGTGCCTTACCACCCTCAGAGTGAAAAACTTCTTCCTAATGTTTAATCTAAACCTGTCCTCTTCCAGTTTATAGACATTCCCCCTCGTCCTATAACTACATGCCCTGGTAAAAAGTCCTTCCCCAGCTCTCCTGTAGGCCCCCTTTAGGTACTGGAAGGCTGCAGTAAGATCTCCCCAGAGCCTTCACTTCTCCAGGCTGAACAGCCCCAACTCTCTCAGCCTCTCCTCA
>NW_009648431.1:28436-51682 GCF_000708025.1 Charadrius vociferus
ACCCCTGAGGAATGCCACTTGTCACTTGGACATCAAGCCATTGACTGCAACTCTTTGAGTGCGACTGTCCCGCCAGTTCTTTATCCATCGAGTGCTCCATTTGTTGAATCCGTGTCCTTTCAATTTAGAGACCAGGATATTGTGTGGGACGGTGTCAAATGCTTTGCATTTGGGAATTAGTTCCCAAAATGACTTCTGATATGTACACGCATGTTTGTTCCTTTAATTGGGCTTTCTTTGTGGACATGAATTGAAATATCATGTCCCATATACTACTTTTTTCTTAATCTCAATTTCACATAAATAGAATTAGTTAATTGTAATTCTTGATTAAATATGCTTTGTTGAAAAATGAGTGCAGACACAAAGAACTTTTCAGGTTTCACTACAGAATATCTCCCAAACACATAGTAACTAAATTATGTTAGGTACTCTTTTTGCATTTGAGATAGCTTATCCATGAAAATGTTAACACAAATATTATACTAGAACCCATTCATCACTTTTATGACCTGATCCAGGCTAATCTCACTGCAAGAACAGTTAATCCAGTTACTTGCCTTTTGAGGATTTTAAAATGCAAGAGCTTGTTACTTATTACTTAATTTAGGACATGATAAAAGTTCTCCTCCATAGGAAAAAAAGCTGCTGTTTTTGTACTATTGACTCTGAGGATATTATATAATTGAAAGATATTTAAAAAAACAACTTCTTAGTTGTGGAGCAGTGCCAACTTCACTGAGCTGCATACAGTGTTCAATGTGACAGTCTGTTAACTTGAACAATCTGTGAGTGACAGTTCTTCGGGAACTGTAGGTTGAATTACTTTTCCAAAAGGAGAAAAAAAAAAAAAAAAACCAAACAAGAAAAAATAAATGAATATTCTGACATTTTTTCTGTGCTTTCCTGCTATTTCTGACTTCTTTAATAAATTGTTCTATAATATCTTAATTTAAAATTTTTAGTTTGAATATCTGTTTTAAGTATTTTTTATTTTATTTCTATCTTTTATAATAGTAAAAAGTATTATCATTTTAAGATATTTGAAAAGTTAGAAGAATTATAAACATTGGTTTTAATTTTTTGAGAAGACATTTGTTCTGCTCTTGCTAATGGTAAATCTCAGAGTTATTTTGTAACATTACTAACATCCTCTGTAAGAATATCCCGGACAATAATTTGTAAAATGGTTCTGTAGACATTTTGACACTGCTTGTTAGTACATTTGCAATACTGCACAGATCACAGACTTCACTTTTGAGGTTAAAAGTACTAACTTATTTTGATATAAATGTGTAGTACAGAAACATAAGCAATCCCCTTATATTTTTCGGTTAGCAGCACTGGGTACTTTTTTTCCTGTCCCTGTTAAACATCTGACATGTCTTTGACATTTCTATGGTACACGTACATCTACATCTCATTTTATTTACTTCCAGAAAACAAATCTACCCCTTTTGAATGGTGTGTTTACATTTCATTCTTGGCTTGAACTGTGATCTAGCTTGGTGAATCTCTTGTCCTATTTTTTTTGAGTGCAAATTGGTATCGTTATGTTGTTTCACCCTCTTCAATGACCAGATGAAGACCACTCAAGTAATGGATGGGAACTGTCCCATCTGTCCCCCTGAGAAAATGTGAGACTTTGGAAGAGGATTACACTATGTAAGTAATCCTATATAATCCTAAGTAAATCTGCTCCAAAATTTTAATTCTGGTGCAGTACCTACCTCAACAGGCTGGGCCATGCCTTGAACTGTAGCTGTTAGTAACATCCAGCTGAGATGGTGACTAACTGAGACTGGATTCTGAGTGTCATGATGTCCCTTACAACCTTTAAGCATATAGCTTCTGATTTCTAAGATTGATACATGGGGAAAAGGTGACACTTTAAATCATGAAATACTCAGATCTATGGGTGAAATGGATTAAATACAAGCCTGAAAATAAATTTTCCCTTACCAATTTGAACTTCCAACCTTTTCCCTAGTCTTGCTTTCCAGACAGTAACTTTTAGTGGTTTGAGCCTCCATGTGTTAAAATAATGTGTGGTCATGGATCCCCATGAAAGCTGCATTCTTTTCACCATTTCTGAGACTTAGCTTTGGATTTGTTTCCAGTTGTAAATGTATCCTTATCTTTTCTACTACGAGCTCTCTCCTTAACCCCACTGTCCCATTTATAGAAGGTTTTCCAAAACCGAGCACGTTTCAATAAGCTCAGTCTAATCTACTCTGTGGAAGGTTTTCATGCAGGATGTGAAGGTCAGGGCCAGACAAGTGGACAGCCTTCTTTCCTATCTTCAGTCACACTTTCTTTACTTTAAAACTATACCCAGTAATGGCATATGACATTGATCAAATAAATAGTTAAGCCACTGTCAAGAGCTCCCAGTTAATTTTGATGTGAAGTCAGTCAAGTTTAAAATGCAGCAGATGTTACACATTTGATTTTGAACTGAGACAGTCTGACTGTAGTTGTGAAATTAATTAAAGGGGAGAAACTTAACTGTTTGGTTGGTGTATGGACTGTGTTGCACCAAGATTACTCTGCAGCCTTGTTGTCCCTTTCCTTTCCTTTCCTTTCCTTTCCTTTCCTTTCCTTTCCTTTCCTTTCCTTTCCTTTCCTTTCCTTTCCTTTCCTTTCCTTTCCTTTCCTTTCCTTTCCTTTCCTTTCCTTTCCTTTCCTTTCCTTTCCTTTCCTTTCCTTTCCTTTCCTTTCCTTTCCTTTCCTTTCCTTTCCTTTCCTTTCCTTTCCTTTCCTTTCCTTTCCTTTCCTTTCCTTTCCTTTCCTTTCCTTTCCTTTCCTTTCCTTTCCTTTCCTTTCCTTTCCTTTCCTTTCCTTTCCTTTCCTTTCCTTTCCTTTCCTTTCCTTTCCTTTCCTTTCCTTTCCTTTCCTTTCCTTTCCTTTCCTTTCCTTTCCTTTCCTTTCCTTTCCTTTCCTTTCCTTTCCTTTCCTTTCCTTTCCTTTCCTTTCCTTTCCTTTCCTTTCCTTTCCTTTCCTTTCCTTTCCTTTCCTTTCCTTTCCTTTCCTTTCCTTTCCTTTCCTTTCCTTTATAGAACAAGAGGTAACAGACACAAACTTGAACATAGGAAGTTCTATCTTAACATGAGGAGGAACTTCTTTACTCTGAGGGTGGCAGAGCACTGGCACAGGCTGCCCAGAGAAGTGGTGGAGTCTCCCACTCTGGAGACATTCAAAACATGCCTGGATGCTGTCCTGTGCAACCTGCTGTATTTGACCCTGCCTTGGCAGGAGGGTTTGACTAGATGATCTCCAGAGGTCCCTTTCAACTCTGACCATTCTGTGATTCCTTTGAAATGGAAGAGATGGGATTTATATCCTGAAGAGTTAAGGTGCAAACTAAAGTTATGACTTTGACTTCCTGACTGAGTACCTAAAATAGATAGCCTCCTGAGCAAAAGGATATCTTTACGAAAGGTATGAAATGATCCACATGTATAATCTCAAAAAAGGGACGAACGATGTCTTTAAAATCATACACGAATGGAGAACTGTTAGCCACAACATTTTACAATTCATAAATGGCAGAGTTAAAAAAAAAAACAAAACCAAAACAAAACCAAAACCAAAAGAAAGTACTGTTTAACAACTGTGGGATAATTTGCCATACCATATTTCTGGAAGTAGAAAAAGAATGAGATGAATCTAAAGACAAGTCAATCGGTAACCACTACTGTAATCAGCAATCAGTAATCAGTACTGAATATCATGACCAAATGCAATTTACTCACACTTGCTCCATTTCTTACCCTCTTTTCTTAGGTGTTTATTACTGGCTACTGTTAGAGACAGAATATTGGAAAATACAGCTGCTCCTGTTGAAACATAAACTGGCGAAGCTTCTGTTTATGAGCCCTCATGTGAACACGGGCACATTAGCAGATGCTTAAGTATAGTAGATGGTAGAGTTTCTGATACAGACCTTTTCTCAGTATTTTGTATTAGTAAGTTAACATCCTTCTCATCTACTTTCTCCTTTTGTCTGTTGTGCATCCCATTTATAGATTTAAATTTAGAATTAATTTCTTATGCAATACAGAAACTTATGTGCTTAGGTATTTAGAATGAAGTATTTAAACTGCAGTGTATAAAGCCCGCAGACAGTACAGAAGAAAATGAAATGTCATTTCTTCGGGAAATGCTCTATCCTTAGTTCAGGCTTATCAATTTCATAACTGGAACTGGGCATCTAAAAGGTGTGGAGTTTCTGAGTGTGTTTGTGCCTTTCTGCATTGGTAAAGGCAGAATATTCCTTTTATTTTCACAGCTCTTTATAGTGGCATGAAATTGTTCTGAACTCCAAAAAACACTATTTGATTTACACATTGATACACTTATTTCTGATGTTTTCCCGAGATATTTAGTAGAGAAAGAGTCATATTTAAATTGCAAAAAAAAACCCAGAGTACTAGTAAATATCTGAATTAATGTATATGCAAATCTTCCTATCTTTTTAGGAAGGACTTTAAGAGGGTAAAAATTATTTTCATGAATCAAGAACTCCACTGAAAGCTGTGAAATACAAAGTTTATCACCACTGGCTCAGGCTGTTCCTCAGCTGCATGCCTCTGAAAGCTGGATAACAAAATAAGCCCTATTTCTGGGGTCTTTCCTAAGTATTTACAATTGGCCACTGCAAGAGACAAGAAACAAGCTACAAAGATCTTTGTTCCACCCAAGGGCAGCTCATTGTTATACTCTTGAATGAAGAGAATAATCATATAGCCAATATGGTATGGTGAAAATGAAGTTATTATTGATGATCCACCATTGTTTTTCTTTGTTTGTCACAATTGGCTTGTGATTGGTATCATCTTTTTCTTTGCTTATCCCAAGATTTAAATCATCAGGTTGGCATTCTTAGCATATACTCAAATATTCATCTTCATATCCAGTGCAGTACCCACACAAAAGCCAGAACACCTTGCTGACAAGATGACAAGAGATATTTAACATGACATAGACCAAAGCTCTCATATCCACGATAATTTTAGCAAGAGTCAGTTTATAGTTGAAAGCTAAAGCAAAAAGTATGATAGTCATAATCAAATTATCGACTATGAGTAAATTTTATTTTGTCAATACAAAGGCTGATAGTAGATGCCTTAGAATAATGATTATAACCCAGTTCATCAACTCCTTTATGCACACAATGGAAAAAGGAGAATGACCTGCAAATTTAGTGGACTTTCCCATCCACCACCTCCAATGAGTATGGAGTAAATACATTTGTCTGCTACTGCATTGTCTCCTAAACCCCATCAAACCCCAATGCAGAAGGATCACAGTCAACAAACACTGAACTTGGATAACTTCCCGACACTTGCTTGCTGAATCACTTTTATGAATTAACACAGAATAGATCTCTAGCTCCGAAAAGTCAGGTTCGGAGTCCAAAAAACAACTGGAGTGTTTTCAAGAAAAAAGTTCAAATCAACAGATGTGTTTCATGAAAGCATTAAAATAAAATTAAACTTCAAACATATTGTATGCCTCAAAGTCAATCTAGCTAAATACAGTTCACTTTTACTGTCCATGACATTCAGGCCATGGATTATATTTAAGATATTTTTTTTTCTGATTAAAAATATTCATATTTATACTCTTATTAGTGCAGCCTCAATTTTGAGTTGCCAGTGTTTGTGGGGAGGTAAATTGTCATAACAAAGCATGCTGAATGGCATTGTCATTTCAACAACAATCAAATGTTGTAGTCCAGGCTTTCCACAGAAATCCAGACAATAGTTAAGTTTGATTTGTTTCTCCAAATACTTGAATGAACATAAGTCTTTGGTGTAAGCCAATGTATATTTATTTTACAGTGAAATGTTGGATCTGGACAAGGGAAAGAAGTTATATTTTGCTTTAAATGTTGTCATTAAGGGAGTAATGTACAGTATAAAGTTACATAAAAAATGCTCTGAATTTTGTGTTCCTTTTTTGCAGACTTTGCTGGTCACACTTTCGTGAATGTTTTGGTTATATAGGCTCATATGTCTTTCTGTAATCAAATTTCTCCTAGGGAAACCACTGTCCTTGAGCAGTTGCTCTACCTGCCAGACTGAGCAGAGAAAATCTTTATTTTGAGGTGCAGAAGCAGCTGGGTTTCCTCAGTGCTAAAGGGAACCTCAGTTTGTGCCTAATGAGTTTACAGCCTTGTATCATTATTATTTAATCAATTCCTTTTTCAATCATAGCCTTTGTCAAAATAAGCACTATTAACACACTAAATTTCAAATATTTCATCTGGTTTAGCTATCTGTGTGGAAAAGGTGTGACAGTAATTTTCACTGCTGGCTTTGGGGATCGTTCTACAAGGACTTTTGTTTTCATTTTCATCTAGCTACAGGAAAATAGATCAGCAGACTTCCTCTAAAATAAAAAAAAAAAAAAAAAAAAAAAGCTAAAAAGCAAACCCAAAATCCTTACCTGCAAAGCAGTAGCAAGGAAAATTATCCCAACTTTAAGCTTCATGATTTTTTATTATTTATCTTTGGTGTTAACAAATTTAATACCATTTTCCATTTCTATGTGATAGATATAAATTAATTACTGATTCTGAAAAAAAAAATACAAATTGTCAATTTTGAAAAAGAATCATAAAATCATAGAATCATTTAGTTTGGAAAAGACCTTTAGGATCATTGAGGCCAACCATCAGCCTAACACTACCAAGCCTATCCCTAAAACATGCCCCTAAGCATCCCATCAACATGTCTTTTAAATATCTCCAGGAATGGTGACTCAACCACTTCCCTGGGCAGCCTGTTGCAGTGCTTGGTAACCCTTTCAGTGAATACATTTTTCCTAATATCCAATCTAAACTTCCTTTCAAGGAATTTGAGGCCATTTCTTCTTGTCTTATGTCTTTTAAATATCTCCAGGAATGGTGACTCAACCACTTCCCTGGGCAGCCTGTTGCAGTGCTTGGTAACCCTTTCAGTGAATACATTTTTCCCAATATCCAATCTAAACTTCCTCTCAAGCAATTTGAGGCCATTTCTTCTTGTCTTATCACTTGCTACTTGGGAAAGAGACTGACAAACACAGTGTAATCAACATCAATTACCTGATTGTATGTTCCACAGCAGATATGGAAATGACAAAATTAGAAATTCTCTATGCTATATAAAACAGATTTTCTGGTCTCCCTCACACACCCCTCTTCCCAAGTCACAGTGAAGTTTAGTTGCATAACCTACACCTCCTTTTTACTGAAGAGTATTTATATTACAAAGATCACCATGCAACCTATTTTCACTATCAGTCTCTACTCAGAAGAGGTTCAGAATTTGAGGTTGAAGCTTTATTTTAGGGGTCAGTAGGATTGCAAAAAATTCAGTAAGAACATTCTCTTAATTTTTCTCGCATTTGCTACATACGTAAAAGGACTTGATTTCTGCAAAGACTATTAGTATCTTATTTCCGTGACTACTCAATTATCTTCCCTTTCAAAGAATAAAGTTTTAACCTAAAATAAGCATTGATATCTAAGGTAAAAACAGGCGATAGTAATGAAAATACACGGTTTTCTTTGACATTTGTGGTGGGTTGGCCCTGGATAGCAGCTAAGCACCCACACAGCTAATGACGGTGAAGCCTTGATGGGATAGAGGGAAAAATAGAAGGAAAAGGAATGAGGAAACTCATCAGTTGAAATAAAGACAGAGACATCACTCACCACTTACTGTCACAGGCAAAACAGACTTTTCTCAGTGAATTTAACAGTAATTTATTGACAATTAACATAACCTAAACATTTAACTACTGATTGAAATATAGAGAAACGAAGAAGGTGAACATCTAAACACTTAGGAAAATACTTTTTCTTTGCCTTTTACAAACTCACTTTCACTCCAGACACCTCTCCTCCCCCCTCCTGGTGTCCACACCCTTTGTATTGCCATAGGTTATGTGCAGTCCCTTTGTTGAGGGTGGTTGTCATGGAAGGAGTGATTTTATTGAGATCAACGAGTGAGTTAACAAAATTCAATGGTAATTGCAACAGTGGTTTAACAAGATTCAATGGCAAGGTACATTTCATTATTTACTGCATAGAGGACAGGGTCAGACAAAACTGTTGGGGAGACCCATTGAGTCATGAGGTTCAAAATGGACCCCCTTGCTTTCTAAACTCCTTCTCAGAGAAGAATCTAGGTGTGGCTGGATCCAGACTTAGACCCAGACTTGGTCAACGGTTTATATCTTAAGGATTATATATGTGCAATCAATCCTTTATATCACTTAGCTAAGATTTCAAAGTTTCAGACCACTTATTCCCAATTCACTTACCGAGTGTCTGGCGAGACAAGAATTCTCTCAACCTTGAGGGGTAACCTTTAGAGGTGACCCTGCTTACAGGGAGATCCTGGCGTGCAGCCCACTGCTGTGCAGGAGAGCTCAATGGTCTCTGGGCTGTCCACTAATTTCAGAGTAAGAGGATTGACCTATAGTCACATTTGTATACCGCCAAAACATCTGGGTCTCTGCTCTTACAGCCTTAGGCTACTGTGTTGTCATCTGTCTACCCCAAAGGCCAACTTAAGCTGAATGCAGCCATCACGATCCCAACTGGTAGTTATTACTTAAGTGCGGGGGAAGGGGGCTGGCCAGGGAGCACACTGCCACAGTGGCACAGGAGCAGGATCAGGACATAACAGTTTCTGTCTGCTGCTTTTTCCTTCTCACTTGTGCTCCGGCATTGGTCCTTCATGGGCTGCAGTCCCTTCAGGGTGTCCCCGTGCCAGCATAAGCTTATCCATGGTCCTCAGTCCCTTCAAGGATGTTACCAGCTCTGCTGTGGAGCACTTTCTGCTAACCTGACCTTGTTCCCTTGTTCCATTTGTTCTTTCCCTGTTCCCCTGTTCCATTTTTCCCTCCTTCTCGATGTTTTTCCATCTTTCCTAAATGTATTTTCACTGAGGAGCCACCAGCTTGGCAGATGGGCTCGCCTGTGTCCTGTGGTGGGTCTGTTGTTGAGGTGACGAACAGGCTGTCTCCAGCATGGGGGCAGTCTCAACACCGTTCTACAGAGGCCTCCTCTACAGCCCCCCTCCTCTGTCCCTGCTACCAAAGCCTTGCCATTTATGCCAATTAGCACTTACATTGATGTTTTTTGTTGGGCATTGTCAGCAGTCTAACCCAATATCTTGTGTGAAAAGTCAGAAATTTTATCTTGGCTGGCTGGCTTGTCATCATAGTTTATTTCAGCCACGTTAGAAAGAGTGATGTGTCTGCTGGGTGTCTATCTTTAGATCAATCAAATAAAACAAGGAGCTGAGTATGATTTGGTTCAGGCATATCCATGAAAGACAATACCATTATTTCAGTGACTGAGAGGCAGCTAATAGGAGGTAACTAGCCCTCTGCAAATCAAATGCTTAATTTATTTCTGAAGACAGAAATACAGATCTTAGTAGGCTAGAAGAGGAAAATAAGATTGCTTTTGTTATAAATTGATTCATTACTGTATGCTTTGAAACCGTGCACCCTCCAGGAAGGACTGTAAAAACATGAAGAAGCAGATGCTGCCTCAGGAGGCTTCAGCAGGTGCTCTTGGAATGGGATCCATGAACCACCTAAAATTTGTTATATACCATTACCTGATAATGACTTCTTATTCTTACCTTTGGCTAGAATTCAGTACAGGCAAATTAAGATAACAAGATTATAAAATATTTAGTACATAAGCTATTCTGATGGTGCTGCAGTTGTATTTCAACATGGACAGGAAGTCCAGTCAGAGAGTTCTATGAGAAAATGTATTTTTAAATTAAAATTATATATTAAAAAAGAGAATCCTAAAATGACAGTATGTGCCATGTCTTTACACATGGGGCTTACCTGTGAAATAATTTGTAAGATCATAAGAGGATGTGAAAATGAATTTTCAAGCCTTGGTACTTAGATTCAAACACTAAACAAAATCTGCTTCAAGCTTAGAGAAATAACTAAAATTTTCATCTCATTATTCAAAGCCGAGTCTCTGATTGTAGGTTTATTTTCAAATGCATAATATATGCCAAATGTTTATGGAACAGCATGCTTTCTTTTAAATTGTGTGATCCTTCGTATCAAACTTACAAGGAAAATAAAATTAATATATAAATAATAATACTTTATTAGAAAGTATTAGCAAATCAGATAAATAATATTACTTTTAATGAAACAACACTATTTCCTGTTTGATTCCAGTTCAAGTAGGTAAAGACTGTGAAAAAGAAAAATATACTTATGTTCCTCATAATTTTTCCCAATAATTATTTAATGATATTTTTTATAACAGTATTATTTATGAAAAACACGTATAAAAACTTCTAGATCTTGTCAGTTTATTTACTTTTGTTTCATAGCAAAGTTTATTCTTGCTCAGCCACGTGTAAAGAGCTCCTGTCTTCAGTTCTAAGAATTCCACCCTTGACTGCCTGTTTGTCAGTGTCTCGCAGAATCACCCCGTGCCTTCACTCACACAGCTCCTTATGCGTTGCATCTGATCCTGTGGCTTGTATGCAAGGCCCCTACTCTGATAATATTTCAGGCTCTCTGAGGACCGTTTCTTTGATTCTGTAAGCCTGCAGGCATTCAATCTAGTAAGCTTATATTTCTTTTTAATTACTTTTTTTTTTTTTTGGTAATTTTTCCCTTCATTTCTTCTCTGTCCTTAGAATGTAAATGCCTACATGACAGGGACCATCTTACAAGTGCAAAGATATCTTGCACACTAAAAGTGCAACTATAAGAAATGTTATTGATATGTAATAGAATGCATGTATGAATAGAATATGCAACACTTTGAGGATGCTGCAGCTTCTCATTCTGGAGCAAACTGTGATTACATTAGGTAACCTGGCATCCTGTAAAAGGGAGAAATTTAGAAACAGGGAAAGAATAGAAATATCTTCTGGACAAGTTATAACTTAACTGAAAGATATTCAATGCTGGCCAGGCACTCCCGTTCAGCATAATAAAAAACAGAATGGGGTATTTGAGCAGAAAAGCAGCAAATCAATACCTCTGGATTCTAGGTAACATGGGAAAAAAAGGTACTACAGCTCTCAAGCTCCTTTCAACTTCTTTGTATGTTAAGCAAGGCTTGGATAAGATTGTTAGTTGCCACACTGCTTGGACTAACTGAGCCATTTTCCTTTCCATACATGGACTTAACAAACTGTTCTTTGGCAGACAATCTCTTCAGCATCTGCACACAGCTGCCTTGCTCCTTTTCTCACTGTTACTTTGTCCAGTAGACTCTCAAGCACATCCTTAAGTTTTGGCTTTGCTTTTGCAGCAGTTTGCCAATTAAACTGTCCAAGGCAGCCATGCAGGAGGTGATGGTAGGTAGTTGCTTTGCTATCACGCTTCTAATATAAATATTTTCTTTCATGGCTGAACCACAACTTCAGAGCAGACATCCTAGGAATGTACAGGAATGTAGGCCTCTACAGGGTGTGAGATGGAAGAGGCTTTTCTGTGAAGAGCTGCATTTTGTTTTACAGGAGTGATGGTGATATGCATTTAAAGCATGACATTTCTTCTACAAATGGAAAAGACTTTGTAGTGCTGTCATCTATTAGTTGTTTGATAACAGAGTTTTTTCCATACTCTTAATTTGATTATTAATATCTTAAATAATTGGTGACAAAGCAGTTCCTGAAATTGTTGAGTATACGTTCCTGTTTCAAATTTGCACTGTCCTTCATGAAATCAAGATTTTTTTTTCTAGTTTTCACACACTTTTAATTAGTGTGTAGGTTTTTTTGTTCTCCTTGCAAGTCTCATTCTTCTTTGCCCATTAAGCAGAAAATATTTTAAAACATTCAGACTATGTGGATCTTAGCTTATCTGCATCAGAACTGGATACTAGCTCTCATTTTCCAAGCTGACTATAGCTTGTTGCAGCTAAAACTTGTAACTGTATGGATTAAAAGCAACAAATTATATGCTTGCTTTGTAATGGACTTACTCTAGTAAAGATTTCTGTTTTTCAGGTTTTGGATTTGCCAGAGGGGGTGGTATGCAGAAAAGCTGCAGAACTATTAGCTTTATAGTTGTCAGATCCTATTTTCACTCCTATTTTTAACATTAGACATTGATCAGCTGCATAGTTATAGAGGTCAGGAAGCTTGTGACTGAAGAATAATAAAATGTTAGTTGAAGAGCCTCTTTATTCGGTTTAACTCCATGGACACAGACTACAAATGAACAGAGTTATTTTAGAGCTGAATTAACTGCAAGTAATCAAAAGGATGTGAGAATGTGTTGAAGTACTCTCAGGTGATTTTAGAATTAAGGTCTTCCCTGTTTGTGAAGGATTGTTTTCTTCTAACTAGGATACATACACCTCTCAGTTGCATTATTAAAAAGCAGATTTTATTTTAGACAAAAACACTTTCCAAAAGAGTTTTGGAATTGATGTTGCCAAATAATATGTGAATCATTTGATTTCAGTTTTGGTACACTGAATTCACTTTTGTCAGGTTACTGTATTTGTGGCTAACTTTTTATAACAAGTGAAACAATTTTAAACTCTTGTAATGCAAGTGAAATAGGTTTATCCTTTTCGAGTACATCATAGAAAATTTTTAGATAAAGGATATTTAAGATTAAAAGCTCTATTACAAATATAAAAAACTGAAATAATTGTGGATCAGGGTGCTGTCTCTTACAAATGGTAGTGATTTTAACACTTCCTGATTTTCTTGTTCTCTGAAAATCCAAAGAACATCAGGTTCAGTGGACTTTAATTTTTCATCCAGTGATGTCTACAGTATTTATGTTGTTTCCTGCATGACACAGATGATGCTGTAAACTGACAAAATATTTGGTATTGTATGTTACAGTTTACCTGGGCTGTTACTTTTCACAGTGCCCTTGGTTATGCAACTAAAATTATATAGATTATTCTTCTGAAGTACATTATTTTTATATTTTAAAATGAGGATTTAATGTCTAACAGGCTATTTTGAATTCCTGTTAAAATTTATGAAGTTTTTGGACAGTCACAAAAGTCTTCAAAATCAGTCTGGACTATCTGAGAATTCAGCATTGTTCCAGAAATCACAGTACTTTGAAATCTGAAACTGTGTTCTATTAACAGAAATAATTAACCTCCTACAATGCTTGTTTGATTGGATGAGATACTTATTATTTTTTAGACTTGAAAATGTAAAGCCTACATGTTGTTTTTTTTTTTCTTTTTTAAATTTAAGTAATAGATGTTTGTATTTATAATGCAGCGACATATAGTAACACTTCTGATAATTAGTTTAATTAACTCTCCTTTTGCCATCTCTTATTGCAATTGCTTCTGCAAATGTATATCATTACCTCCCAGCCACTAGGATATTGTCTCATGAGAGTTAACATCTTTTTTCAATTTCATTAGCTGTTCTCATGAACATCACCTGAAATGCTTGAATGACCAAATCTCATTTTACTAAGGCCTATAACTTACCTCTGTAAACTCATCTTTTACAGTCATCCGCTGTATGTATGAGGCATTAACACTCCTTCATACGTTCATGAGAAAATGACTTCTACCGTAAAGATTATGCTTTCTACCACCGGAGAAGTTCACTCAGGGGAAGGCCGGAATAGACAGTTTTGAAACAGAGCATAAATCTTTCTCTCTCTTTCTCTCTCTTTCCAGTTGTGTGATCTGGACTTAAGTGATACTGAGATGATGACAGACATACACTGGTGGTGCTGGATTTGTAAATGACCTTACCAGTAAAGAAGTACTAAATACTGCACACTACGAAATGTATTAGGCTAAGCAAGACTTTTCTTAAGAAGAAAGACATTTTTTTCCTTCCTATTAGTTCTCTATGCATTCAAAATTTAAGTCCACAGCTTTCTTCTCCCACACCAAAATCTCCTATGTTACAAATCTCCATGTTTACTGAGAGTTTCATTCACATAGGGTTCATTTGCTGCCCTCTTTAGCAAAGGTAGGAAAACCTAGCATGTCATTGGAATATTTCTGCAGAAATTTGCTAGATATACATCAAGTTCCCAACTCTTGGCACTTCATTTTAAGCTCAAGTACAGGATGGATAGGGATTCTAAATGGTAGGAAATGCCAATGTCCTGGTTTGAGGTAGTGGTAAGTCGCTATTGTGATTGTGCTTATGCAATGTCTATTCCGTGCTACAAGGAAATAAATAAGAATTTAAAAACAGGTCATAAGTTTATGTTTGACTATTTCAGTCATAAAAGCAATCTGTGAGTTAGAGGATAATATCCTGGCCTGTTCTGTAAGAACGATTACTGTCAATTAGCTGAGCAGATGTTAAGCCTAACTACTTTATGAGGAATTATTACCATTTTAAAATAGTTCAGTCTGATGGTTACCTAGCAGCACATTTGTATATAGTTGCCTTCCTCTTTTTTCTATATTTTAAAATGTTCCCTCAATTGCAAATTCCAAATCTAAAATTATTTATTTATTTGCTAGAGAGAAATAGAATTTTCTGATTTTTTCCTATAACACTGAAGAGTCTGTTGCCTACATTGCTTAAAAGCATATTCTTTAAAAAAAACAAAACAAAACAAAAAACCCCCCACAAAACATAGAATTTTAATAATAGGAAAAATCAAAAGTGTATACATTTGTATTGTAGAAATGTGAACAGCCACAAATTTAAACCAGTTCTACACTGCTATGAATCAAGTTAAATCTTCTGTCTGGTATGACATTGTAGTATTACATCTGCTCAATAAACCTAAATGAAAAGGTTACAGGGTTATTTGAGTGCATTAAGTATTCAGTCTGAAATAATTAGCATCAGTTTCAGATTATTTCCAAATGCAACATATGCCTACATATAATACTACAACAAAGATTTATTTTAGAGAAGCTGCGTAGCTTAGCTAGTGTCCTCCACAGATATCAATCTCTATGTCACATCTTGGAATGATACTTTAAAGAAAAACTGACACACAACTGAATATAAGAAGAACAGTATGACTTCTACTTAATCAATGGCTGTGTAATTTATAGATATGTGTGGTTTTGCCTATGGAAAATTTACATTAAGTAAGTGGGTTTCAAAACCAAGACCAGTGTTTGAAGGTACCATACTGGGGCTGCTTTTATGCAATCTTATTTATCTGTTTACTCATTCAGATTAAAAAATATGAGCAAATAAAAAGCAAATCTAGTAAAGACAAAAAAATCAGTTTCAAACATTTGTTGTGTTATTTGTTATGTATGTGTTTATTGGTGAAATGGAGGAAAGAAAAAAAACACAAAACCAGGGAGAATGCAATAATTACTAGGGAAGTCAGGAAGATGTTTACAACATAGAAGATTTAGGAGATACAGACTCTATTTACTATACTAGTAAACTGACTAATTCCGGGGTACTGTGGTTTTTTATTTTGTTTGTTTGTTTGTTGGTTTGTTGATTTTTTTGTCATTTGAATATTAAATTACATTACATCTGTTTCAAAGTAAGGATGGCTCATTTACTTCTGGAACGGATAGATGTTTTATAGTGTGCAGAGACAGCATATTGTGCCAAGGCAAAGTACAGTAAACTCTGCCAAAAAAAGAAATGGTGAGCCATATGAATTTTTTCTATACTCAAATACGCAGAAAGCAAAAAGTAATAGGAATTTTTGTCAGACAATAAAACAATTAGGAAAAAAAATATTCAATACAAAAACTTTGGTAAAAATATTAAGTAACACAAAGTAATATGTAGAAACACAGCACTTCTCTGTTAATCCAGTTTCACATTGGTTGTGTGGAGGTAGAGGATGATTAAAACCCATTGACAAATGTGGAAATCCACCAGTAAAAAGGATGCATGCAGGGTACTGGCAGAAGTATTTCATGATTTGAAATAAATAAAAAGGAAATTGTTTGTTTGGTTGTTTTTTTGTCATTTGATTAAGAGATGAAAATAAAATATTTTTAAAATTCAAAATATTTGGGAGTTTTTCAGATACTTTCCTGTTTTCTTGCCTTTTAAAAGGACAAGAGGAGAAAGGGGCAAAGAAATGAAAAAAAAAAAAAAGCTATTTGAAAATGGAAAATAATATGAAATCCTGGATTTTTTTTTACATTTTTTATGAAAGATTTCTTTTTTTATGCAAACACTTACACATTGTCACAATTTATTGAAGAAGATTCTCCTCCAAGTGTCTTAAAATAATCAAAACAAGTTTTTATTTGATCAGCCCTGCTTATAAATCAGGGGAAAGTATGTTACTAACCTTAACTTACAAAAAAATTACTGAACTTTTGTGTCTAAGAAGTCTATTTATTTCCATTTCATTCTAGAGACTGTCAGTTTGCCGTTCTAAGCATTCTACACTGCAATTAACCTATGACAAATAACTTGAGGTGGCTCTGCATTATACGATCAGGTGGTTTCTCTTACCTCTTCTTTTGTGTGTCTATCTGCATAATTTCCCTATAAATTTGAAAGAATTGAATTTAATGCACTTCTGTTGCTTAAAGGATTATAATAATTTTCTATTTGAACTACAAGGATGATCATGAAAAAAAGGAACTAGTTAAGAGGATTACTTCTGGGACTGGATTTATACTAGGAGGCCAATGTCAGGCCAGAGTTTCAGCCTTAATTCTGGCAGGTCTTGGTTTCATGGCTTAGCAGTCAAACCTTCAATAGTTTTAAATGTATCCTTTTGTAATGACACAGTATATCCACAAAAGAAAGTTGAAAGATGCATTCACAAGGCAAGGACTGGGAACAGAGTAATACTGAATATACAGCTCAAAAAAATCCCACTTTCAGAAAGGCTATTACAGCTATAAATGGGGGGAAATGAGTAAGATACAGCAAGGAAATTAAAAGAAGCTTTCAACCACTATACGGTGAGAATACAAAAATCTTTTGAGAAGATGTGCCAAATGCGAAAGTATAAAGGAATAAAATTGGCGGGGGGAGGGAGGGAAAGACTGAAGTTCTGCAGATAAATGCATTTCTAATGACTTTCTAGAAAAGTCAGTACCTTTCTGACATTGCTATAATTTTTTCACTAACATTTGCAGAATGAGTCTTTGAAGATACATGGGAGTAGGTCTTTTTCTTCTGCAGTTGTGCAAGCCAACATGCTAGAATCTTGTTATATTATTAGCTATAGGAATAATTCATCACAATTAATGAGTAATGATTAGTAGTGGTAATGACACAGAGAAGATACATACTAAGTTAAAACAAAATAAAGAAAAAATTGAAAGAATGAAAAGACAACACTGTATGATAGTTACAATGCAAGTGTTTTGCTGTTCTAAATTAAAATCTTAGTTTAGTTATTCTCAAGTATTTTAATGAAATCCATAGCATATTTTCAATAAGGCAGAACAAAATGAGAAGTCTGAATTTAAATTCTATTGAATGATATGGTTGAGTAGTTCTTCAGGTAAGCCTCTGCCAGAGTCCAATACTCTCTGACCAGGTTCTTTTAGATAGTTCACACATGGGAGGTAAAATGACTGATATAAAATCTAGTTATTTAAAGATAGGTGATGTTACATGGGATTTTTGATTTAGTAGAGTTATACAAAATACACTGCATAACACAATATGAATGTAAGTTAAATTTAGCAAAATATAGCAAAAATTACAATATGCCATTCAATCACAATACCAATATAATCTCTGTTACTGTTCTCCATAATATGCTCACGGTTACAACACTGGGTGTCCCCAGTCACCATGAAGGAAAACGTGGGTTGAAACTGGATCAAGCCTATTGCTCTCTTCAAAATTCTTTTGCTAGTTGTCTGCTTTTTATACTCTCTGTTGGGTTTAGCCATGTAGTCACACCTCCTATGCTGGTCTGGCTAACTCAGGGAGACATTCATGCTTTTAATGAACTCAGGGAGAAACATTTACGCCACCAATTGATCCATTCAAATGTAGACAGCTGTTCATCTAAAACAAAGGCCACCCTCTGGTCCCCTTTGTGTTGAGATACAGTTAGCTTCTTAGATTTTTGGGGGGTTGCTAGATATAAATCCAATAATTACGAAAGTATAGTGTATGAGAAAAAATATTATGAATAAATTACCATATCTTTTGCAGTTTTTTTCCCAATTCTACATAAATACTAAGAATCGATGTAAATGTTAACATGCTATTACTCTTTCTTGAGGCTGTTAAATAGCTTGCTTATATCCATGTCTGAAACTTATCCATGATCTTTCCTGTACGTGTTCATTTAACATTTGATAACACTCACTGAAACTTGAAAATTTCTATGTGACTTATTAAGATTTGTATAAAGTATTTATAAACTGGAAAGAGTTGTTTATTACTTGTCTGGGTAAATATTTGTAACCCTGCATTCTCTTAGCCTTCTATCTAGACTTCGGAAATCAAATTTGAGGAATTTAACTTTCTCTGTTTATGGCCTAGGCTGGCCAGTCATAAACCACTTTCTCTCTAAAAGCTGTATAAACAAGTTTGACAGACCCACCAGCTTTAGCACAGATTCTGATAAATTTAATATACAACTTCTGGTTCAGATTCTGTTAGAAGCTTGCCAGATCTGGCCCAAATCTTGACTGCAATAAAGCTTGTAGTTGCAATGGGTACTGTGGAGTCATAAGGGGTCAATTGTTCAAAGGAAAAACTCACACAAATGGGTGAAACCATGGCAGCTAAGACAGCTCAGGGTTTGTGTCCACTGCTTTTGAATATTTTAAATGTTGTTACCCTAGCTGTGAGGAGTTTCATCTTCAAATCTTGACAAGAATATAATAAGAGCAACAGCAAGACTAGCTTATGATTTATTAAGTATAGTTGGACAGTTTTTTGAATCTGAAATAAACACCAGGGACCAGCAAACTGCTGTTTTAACAGTTAAATGTGAACAGTGTCTGTTAACATATCTGTTCACCACTTTACTCTTATTGAAATGGAATGAAGCTGCGTCAGGGGAAGTTCAGATTGGACATTAGGAAAAGGTTCTTCACTGAAAGGGTGGTTGGTGACTAGGACAGGCTCCCGAGGGAAGTGGTCACAGCACCAAGCTTGTCAGAGTTCAAGGAGCATCTGGACGATGCCCTTGGTCATATAGTTTAGTTTTAGGTAGTCCTGAGAGGAGCAGGGATTTGGACTCAATGATTCTTATGGGTCCCTTCCGACTCGAGATATTCTATGATTCTAAACTCATGAAGAAAGTGAATTTAAAAAGATCATGGAGATCAAGAAGATAGTTATGACAAACTGATCTCCTCTTACCCATTGTTCCAACTTAGATTAAAAGACAGAGTTTGTCAAGCAATAATTCTTAGTGAATTCTGAAATGTTTGATTTATAACCATACAGCTAACCTCCCCTTTCTTCACTCTCTTCCCAACTCCTTCAAAGAACTTGATGACTGTTGTGAGTTAACTTTGGCTGAATGTCAGGTGCACACCAAGCCCCTCTATCACTCTTCCTCCTCATCTTTACAGGTGGAGAAAAATATGAAGAAAGGCTTGTGGGTTGAGATAAGGACAGGGAGATCACTCACCAATTACCGTCACAGGCAAAACAGGCTCGACTTAGGGAAATTAATGTAATTTGTTGCCAATTAGAAGTCAGAGTAAGATAATGAGGAACAAAACCAAATCTTAAAACACCTTCCCCCCATCCTGCCTTCTTCCTGGGCTCAACCCACTCCCGATTTTTTCTACCTCCTCCCACCCAAGCAGCACAGGGGGATGGGGAAGGGGGGGTGCAGTCAATTCATCACACATTATCTCTGCTGCTCCTTCTTCCTTCATACTCTTCCCCTGCTCCAGCATGGGGTCCCAACCATGGGAGACATTTCTCCACAAACTTCTCCAGTGTGAGTCCTTCCCATAAGCTGCAGTTCTTCATGAACTGCTCCAGCATGAGTCCTTTCCACGGAATGCAGTCCTTCAGGAATGGACTACTCCAGTGAGGGCTATCCATGGGGTCACAGACTACTTTGGACTCATCCACATACTCCAGTGTGATGTTCTCCACAGGCTGCAGGTGGATATCTGCTCCACCATGGACCTTCATGGTGCTGCAGGGGAACAACCTGCTTCACCATGGTCTTCAGTGCGGGCTGCAGGGAAATCTCTGCTCCAGCATCTGGAGTACCTCCTCCCCCCCTTCCTTCTTCACTGACCTTGGTGTCTGCAGACTGTTGTTCTCACATATTCTCACCTCCTCTCTTCTGGCTGCTGTGGTGCAGCATTTTTTCTCCCCTTCTTAAATATGTTATCACAGAAGCGCCATCACCATCGCTGATGGGCTTGGCTTTGGCCAGTGGCAGATCCACCTTGGAGCCGACTGGCACTGGCTCTGTTGCACATGGGGGAATCTTCTATCAACTTCTTACAGAAGCCACCCCTGTACCCCTGCTACCAAAACCTTGCCATGTAAACCCAAAACTGAAAGAAGTCTTATCTACAGAAAACTCACCCCTAGAATATTAGCTGTTCACGTGAGGCACACCATATTTATAAATTACTTCCCCTAGTGTAAGCTCAGATAATATTAAAAATGTCAGTGAGTCTTGATTTAATGTGTTTCAGTTTGAGCCTGGTTCCTCTTGTCCTGTCAGTGGGGACTACTGAGAAGAGTCTGGCTCCCTCATCTTTCATTCCATCCCATTAGGTATTTATACAAATAGATAAGATTCCCCCTGAGCCTTCACTTTTTTTTTTTTTTTTTTTTTTACTGTGAGGGTGGTCAAAAACTTGGGCAGGTTGCTCAGGAAGGCTGTGAAGTCCCCATCTGTGTACATGTTCAAAACCTGACCAGACACAGTCCTGGGCAACCAGCTCTAGGTGATCCTGCTTAAGCATGAGGTTTGGACAAGATGCCTCCCAGAGGCTCCTTCCTGGGTATTCTATTGCCAACAACTTACAACTGCAGGTTGACATTAGTATCACATCCTTGACTGTAATACTTCAAGTCTCTGATTCCCTATCTCAGGTATCATTTTTATAGCTGGTCTTTTCCACAGAAGCCAAGCCCAGGTGTTAGTATCTTGATTTGCAATGAAATAGTTTATCTGTTCTAACATTCCAATCTTCCAGATGAACTAAAAGCCAATAAAAATTCAGCTATCATTCCATGAAAGAGAATTATCTAAATATTATTATTAGCATTTATGTCATAATTAGAAATATTAGTTCACTTCAGATTTTTTTTAATCTGTATTTCTACATGATACAATACACTAGACTATGCAAAGTATGGTTAATAAAAATAATAGCCAACTTTTAGACTAGGAGTACTGAAATGTTACCCTTTTATAGATTTTAGAAATGTATCTGTTTTCATTATTTATATAATGGAGAAATACAGCTTTATTTTACACAGAATAAACTTGCAAAATTAGTGCTTTTTCTAGAGAAAGATTAGAAACATTGTTCAGATGTGCAGGTTTTAAGAGCCAGTGATATTTAATTCTGATAAAGGACCCTAAGAAGTGAAAACAATTTGTGACAATTGAATTTCACAGATGGAAAAGTAGAGTAATACTATTGCAAAATGCAAGATCATGAATTAAATCATACATCAAATAAAAGTAATTGCAAACATCTCAAATGGATATTGAAATCTCCAAGTACAGCTCATGTATTGCAATGTTATAGAAGTCAACAGATGAAATGCTTTAAACAGATACTGCGTTTTGAATAAGAATGCTTATGCACAAAACAAGCTGACAAAATGTTAGAAAACCTACAAGACCCAAAAGTGAGAATAAAGCATAATTAGATTGTAAATCTCAATTATGTGAGGTGAATTCACTGATGTTAGGCAATATATCTGAAACTAACTCCTTTTTCATTTAATATTTATGAAAAAAAAAGTAAAAGTCCCATGAACTGCTAAATAGGATTTTCTAAAAGTGGCAGCATTTTTATCACCATACGTACATTCCATCAGAAAAGACATTGCTATGAACTCAAACATTTTATAGTTTCTGGAATGTTGATACTGCTTTCCGAAAAGCTTTAGAAGCCATTTTACCAACAGTAAGTTGAATTAATTTTCAGATATTATTTACATTACAGTTAGTATAATGTTCCAGATTTACTCTATGTTAAACATCTTCTTTAAGTCTTCTTAATGTTGAAGATTATTTTTTTTTATGTTAAAAATACTACCATGACTGATGCTATTTGTAACCCAGGCTAAAATAGTATAGAATTTAGGTAAAAAATTCTAGTGTCTTCATTTCAAATGTTGTGTAACATTTATAATGTCAAATTAAGAATAATAAAACTTGGAAACCCAGAAAATCTTTCCTTAGTTCTTAAATTATGAAGTTTTTGTGTTTCAGTTCAGATTAAACCTTTACTTCTAATCACTCTTATCAAGAGGTGGACAATATATCCTCTGGTTTGCTTTCAGAACTTCTTACGTATTTTTCAGCTTGACCAATTAATTTTATAGGTTTCTCTCTAAGATACATCTGTCTTCCTCTACTTGTGGTAGATGGCAGCAATTTTATATGTTTGCTTGCATTTTGCTGTGTTTTACATAATACGTTAAAGTAAGTGTGACTGGGCAGCAGAGAAGAAAGTTATAAATGTTTCCTGTCCTCACAGATGCATATGGATACCTCTATGGAAAGAGAGAAAGATTGTGCGTTGTCTGATTGCAGCTCATTATGAGCTTTTGAAGAAGTTCTTGCAATGCAGGTGGTGAGCAAGAACCTCAATAAGCAAAGATTGTCAAGCATGAACAGAGCCAAGGACATCCTGGAAAGCACAGGAGGGAGGCTTCAGAGACTACAGGAAATACAGACAGGGTTTTTTATTTTCCTAGATAGAACAGTGTAGGGTTTTTTTCAATCCAAAATACCTCTGAAAATTGCTGGACCACCGGAAAGGGTGTACCATTCAATTACACAATGGGTATTAGTAATGCTGTTTAAAAAATCCTTCACTTCATGTCTGATCAACTCTAACTTACAAGTATCTTGCTCTAATAACCCTAGAAGTCCAAAACCATCTGGCTCCCAAAAGAACATGAAACCAGGTGCATCTATTTCAAAGCTGTAGGTGATTCAGGGTCAGCAGCCATCAATCCGTTTCTTGGTTTAGAAGTTCTGGAGTGATTTGACTATTTTTTTCATCTTTGTCAGATGTTCTAAGAGTTTTGTTTTATTTTGCTTTGGGCTTTGGTTTTGTTTTGTTTGGCTTTTACTTCTTTTTTTTTTTTTTTTTTTTTTTCCCCCTGAACTCTGCTGAGTTTTACCAAAAACCTACT
>NW_009648431.1:51701-67803 GCF_000708025.1 Charadrius vociferus
AGGAAGCATTGAACCAGTTTCTGCTTTACTCTGACAATTACAGTCTGCATGCTTCCCTCAGAGCTGGAAGCTACTCTGGCACATGCACCTCTTTCATGAACCAGCAGCAGAACAGCAAGGAATCTCTCACAGTTGTTTGAGAAATTAATTTTCTGAGATCATAATGAGAGTCTGAGTAACATATATGCATTTTACCCATCCAAAATCTACCATTGGAGCAACGCTCTTTTAAGAAAAGAAAAACAATGTTCAGATATCAGTGTAAATTAATTTTGACGCATCAGTAACCTTTTTCCACTGAGCCAGGAAGCGTTGCTGCTTTGACTAGTAACACAAGTAAAGTTGAATAAAATCACCACTTGAATAAAAGCAGCATGAGGTCCAAACCAGATCTTTTCAGGCAATTAAATTCAAGCACAATCTCATCAAAGTTTTATAAAACTTTCTGTCCTATAGCGTGTTTCTGAAATTGAAACAATTGATAAGATACCTGCTTCCTCACAAGTAGAGAGTTTGAATACTGTTCCAGGAACATATCAGCAAAAGATAACTTATTGTGATCATTATTTGTGATAAGAATCTGGAGAATAATGTTGATACACTTCTCTTTTTTTTTTTTTTGGCTATCTACATGTTTTTTCCCACCAGCAGCTAAAATCTGCTTTTGAGAATTATTTGTAGAGTCCTGATTACTCCCGGAGTGTCCATTTCGCTGAGGTTTTAGGATCCTTTCTAACATTGTACTCATTAGGTCTTCATATAATTTCGACATCGAGACTGAAATTCTCTCATACAATCCACATGATACTTCTTCCAAATTGAGATTAAATTTCTATTTGCCTCATCTTGACTAGTGGAAATGTTGGCTTTCAAAATTACCTTATTTTTCTGTGCCATATGTGAAAAACATATTCCCTGTGCACCTGCTGCTACTTAACTCAGATAGATAGAACTCAGATTATTGACAGTGACTTCTAAATGCTTGACTTATATTCAGATTGTTAACATTGACTTTTAAAGACCTAGAGGGTTTTAATCATATGCCTATTTTCTCGGGGTTTTCAAAATAAGTATAGTGAGAATTGTGAGTTTTCTGATTTTTCATTCTGACCCCTGAAAAATAGATGCCCCATATTCTTTATTCTGTGGACTCATACAAGAATTATGATGGAGGCAATTAGTTGATGTACAGTTGATCTTAATTTAGTATGAGTTGTCTTAGTGGCTACTTCCTATATTTAGAAATATGCCACTTCTCCTAGTAGAAAAGGAAAAAAGTATTGAAAAATCCTGGAAACAAGATACAAAAATATATATCTGTAATCGTTTTTGTATTTGTAAGAAACTGCATGCTATCTGAAATTTAGTTTTCTAAGTCTAGCAATTTGAATAACTACTAATCTGTGTTGGGGACATATTCATGAAAGTTTCAGGCTTTTAAAGATAAGTTACAATCAACATATCCAACTGCAACATTTTTCAGACAGATTTTAACTACAGTTGAAGAATGAAAAACATTGAAAATATTTATTGATAATAGTACATATGTTTAATTTTAAAAAGTAGTTCATTGCAATATATAAAAATTACAAATATACAAAAAGCTAAAATACACTGAGAGTCAGATTAAGTATAAAATCAGGCATTACTAGACACATAAATAGTTTTACATACAGAGTTTTTCATGGTATAGTAATCTATTCAACTGAGAAATGCTAACATTCAAGGTCTAATTGTGCTCATGGTACAGTGCTTATTACTGCACAATCTGTTAACCTTTTTTCTTTGACGGTTTTATCCATCATTCGTACAGATCTCAATTCAAATTCAGTGAAACTAGTGTAAATATTTCAACCAGCCAAGTGTTAGGTACTTCACATGTTTTGTGACTTGTTATATTATAAAATGGGTGGTATCACCAAAGATAATTTAATTACATTAGCAGTACTTTTATCTCAAACTGTTTCATCATTCAGCCTTTTATGGAAAAAGAGTACTGTTTCCCTAAGAAAATTCAAGTAACTTTTCTAAAAAGTAAAATTAACATTTAATATTCAATTATCTTGGATAAGCAAATTCTTCAAATGAAGGAAAAGGAAAGAAGAACTGTTGGCGGACCTTCTCACCTCTCTAATGAGGATTTATAGACTAAATTCTAATCTTTGTATTTTTTGATATGTTGAAACAGTAATGAAGAGAAAAAACCTTTCTGTGTCTTTGGGATTTCAAAGCAGTAATACCTCATTCATGGATCGCAATGTATTAACATTAAGTACAGCAAACAATGTTTTAGAACAGTTGAGCATTCAGCATGATAGAAGTAAAAAGGAACACAGAAGGCAAGTCTAGTGTGCCTTCCTAAGTATTGTTTAATAAAACTAATTGTTTCTGCATTGAACAATAAAATCAGCAACACAAGTGATACTAACTGGACAGCATCGAAAATATATTACCACAGGAACTGCAGAGAAAGAGAAACCTCAAAGCAAATCCAACAGTAAACACAGTCGTCAGTGGCAGAACACAAATATTGGTGGCTTTGGTTCTCAATATACATATTAATTCTGTATACAATAAGTAAATAAAGCTAAGCTTTTCTTTTGCATTTAGAATCCTTTTACAGTTTTATGTTGCCCATCATACTTTCCATGCATTCTCCTTGAAAATTTGCTTCCATTTTTAAAATGTTTGTGCATGTTTTACTGTCACGACTGAATATTTCCAAAGTTTAAACACCAAAAGCAAAGGTAGCATGATGGTGGGCAAGAGAAATGTGTATCTTGTTCTAACTCAATCTGTTTTCATTTCATTCTTCATACATCACTAATCAGGGAAGCCGTTTGGAGGAATGTAACTGAAGTAAACACTCTGTACATGTTTCAGTGAATGTCAATGATCTTTATCATCATCACCAATGATCACTTTCAGGACCTTGTTCTGTGATTGTTCTATGACTATTAAAGGGCTTGAAGCTTCTTGTCCATTGTTGTGGACCTTGTGTTGACAAGTACAGCAGTGTTAAAAGACAAAACACATTTTAAAACACTTCTGTCTCTTTTAATACAGCTGTAGTGAAGTTAACTAAATATGACTTATGTAAATTAGCATGTAGATTAAGCATTATTAGAAAGGAATTTTATCACAAGAACACAGTGTGTTCCTTAGCAATTTCCACTGTTAATATTTCTAGCAGTGTTTTTTCTCCCAGGCATCGTAAGCATCATCAGTGACTGCAGCAAACCTGTGAAATTCAGTAGAGTGAAGTCAGTGGGTCTAGAGGGAATGCCATTCTCAGTAGCTTGTGAAATTGTCGTCAGGTTTGGCTGAGATATAAACTTCTGAATATGTCCTTTTCTTCTCTAGTTTGTGTTGTGACCACAGTTTTCACCAAATGTGAATATGATCTACTGTGCCGCTGCATCAGTAGCACAACAGCGTGTAGATCCTGGGACAATGCAAGCTCTTCAGAGAATGTAGGAAAAGGTGCTGTATCACGCATACTGACAAAGAAAAGCATATTGACATATTCTCCATCAACTGGAGAAGCAGATTTGCTTTCTACAGGCATGCTTTGCATGGACCATCTATTCAAGCAGGTGCCCTCCCCAAAGGCTTTAATCTAAGAAATAAAGCCATGTTTTATTCAAACAGCATGTTTGATTGTAAGTTTTTTAACAGAGAAAATCAAGGAAGACAGAACAAACACAGAAAGGGTTTGTTAACAGCTCTTACATATTGCACTGTGCAAATCATGGATTCCAGTCATCTCAATGACTTTTTTGCTTGCCTCAAACTCTTTGTGCTCCAGTCCTTAGAAAGTATTGTCATCACTTTGGAGGCCTGTGGTTACTAGTGAAGATTTGCAAGCACACAGCTCCCTACTGCGCCTGCCTCACAACCCTTTTCAACCTTCTCTGCCAAATATGAGACTTTCCTTCATCCTCTTATCATCTTCTTCTATCACCAATGAAAGGATAAACTAGATTCACAGGAATACACCTTTCAACTCTCCTCCAAAAGAAGTGATAACACTGAACAGAACACTGAACACTCAGGTTTCACTGGTTATTAAGAAAGACCGTAGTAGGGCACTCAACTGGGGGGGTAGACTAGCGTGTTTTGATTCTTCTATAATAAAAATAAATTAAATTATATAAAATGTTCTAAATTAAATTATATAAAATACATTGCTTTCTTCTTACCCTGTAGCAAATATGCTTTAAGAGACAAAGACACAATATCAAACTTTTTAGAGGGATTTTGCAATATTCCATTTATGAAGAATCCTCAGAGAACTCCAATAAGTCTCTTGAGGCCTGCCTTTGCTTTACAGAAATCACACTGACTCCTCCCCAATGTTTCACACCAAGGTAGTTTTAAGTAAGAGGCTGTACACAAAAATAACTATTTGTTTAATCCTTGAGCTCCCTTAAAACTGGGTATTTCATAAACCTCACTGTTGCAGTTGACCCTATTTTGTTTTAAACCTCTTCTATCAACACTTCAAACCCTCACAAATCTTTTGTACTAGCCTCATCAAATTCTTTGACAGTGAATGTAAAGACACATAGTTTAATTTTTCTAAATATCTCCCTTAATGTTCCTTTTGTATCCAGAATATCTGTCGGTCATGGAGGCTCTCTGTAAGGCTTTCTATTACTGCTGTCTTTCTAGAGATCTGTTGTTGGTTTTGATACTGTTGCTTGTTCTTCAAATTCTTTTCTTCCCTCTAGTGCTTTTATATGAATCTATATTTTCCAATTCAACCTACCAGAGTTCGTGATTTTTCTTATTTCATTTATTTATAGGGAACTGCAGATTCTAAGGTTTGTTTCTTGCTTTCCTTCCCACAACATCCAGTTTAGCTATGCCAGCTCTTTTTTATCTATTTTCAAGCACTGATTAATGGTAGACATTTTTATTTGTCTCCAATACAGTATCCTTTAGATAGTCCATGCTTTAACACCATTGATCTTTTTAAACCTCCTTTTAACAAATTAACTGCATTCATAGTTTTTCTTTTAGAAACTGAGGACAACTGTGGACATTTTTTTTTTTTTTTTTTACTTTTGTTCCTTCTGCAAGCATTTTGAATCTAGGTACATGATGGCCACTGTTAGAGAGACACTGTTCAATTCTGAATCAGGACATATAAAATAACTAGAATCATGGCAAAGGTTGCTTTCCCTTTTGTGTTTTCTAACCTACTGCTCCATGAAATGGTTACTGATCCTACATAAAAAAATTATCTTTAATCTTTAATTATGCCGTGTTGAGCTATTTGCTCAATGTGAATGGTAGCTGTAATCTCCCATTACTGTTTAGTTTCCTGTACTCACAGTCTCTCTGACCTCAGCAGGTCACAGTCGTGGTCACAGTCATGATCAGGGGCTTCATCACGATCTTAGAAAGAGAAGTACAATAAAGATGACAGGCAAAAGGGATGTCTTTTTATTTCTTTCTTTCTTTATTTATTTATGTGAAACCATGGCATTTCACAGAATCACAGAATTTGAAAGAAGACATACTTTTTCGAGCTTCTGTTTTGCCTCTGTGACTCCTTGGGATGCCTTTTCGGTAGGTTTCTAGATCTTACGCTGCTACGTGTGCAAGTTGAGCAAGCAAAACTTTGAGCGAAGTAAATGAGAGCTGTGTAGGATGTAACAGGCACACAGGACTGGGTTTGAGTAGCAGGATTATAGTGGGATCAGGCCATGAACCACCTTCTGCTCCTCATGGATGGTTCCTGAGGGCTCTGGGACCAACATAAAGGGTGGCAGGGAAACCCACCTGAGTCTTACTTTCATTAAGCCAGAGGAGTTCATGGTCCCACTCAGGCATATGTAGTGGTAGCTGCTAGGGGCTGGAGATGTGTTGGGGGAGGCATGCCATGCCACAGGGTTATGCACATCCTCAGAGACTGCAGCCATGGGCAACTTATACCAAGTCTGGATCAATAAGGAACTGAGCCTCAGGAATCTATTAAGCACAGGACAGCAGAAAAAAATGTGTTACATACAACATCCCAACCTCTTACAACCACCCTGGAGCAACTGGGACAGACTCCAAACACACATTTGGGTGTGGAGGTAATAGGTGTTTATGCACGTGTTTGTTTAACTCTTTTTGTTATTATTTTTCTCAATATCAGAATCACTGAACAGAATTTTATGCTGGCTGGTGTGCTGGTTTTGGCTGAGAGACACAATTTTCTTCATGGTAGCTTGTATGGGGCTATGTTTTGAATTTCTGCTGAAAACAGTGGTGATAATACAGGGATGTTTTAGTTACTGTTAAGCAGTGCTTACACAGCGTCAAGGTATTTTCTGCTTCTCGCACCGCCCCACCAGCGAGTAGGATGGGGGTGCACAAGAAGATGGGAGGAGACACATCCAGGACAGCTGACCCCAACTGACCAAAGGGATATCCCATACCATATGATGTCATGCTCAGCAATAAAAAGCTGGGGGAAGAAGAAGGAAGGGGAGACATTCAGAGCTATAGTGTTTTGTCTTCCCAAGTAACTGTTACACATGATGAAGCCCTGTTTTCCTCAAGACAGCTGAACACCCGCCTGCTGGTGGGAAGTAGTTACTTAATTCCTTATTTTTATTTGCTTATGTTTGTCTCTTTTGCCTTACCTATTAAATTGTCTTTATCTCAATTCATGAGTTTTCTCACTTTTACCCTTCCCAGTCTCTCTGTCATCCCAACAGGAGGGAGTGAGCGAGCAGCTGTGGGGACTGGGTTTAAACCATGACAGCTACCAATAAATTAGAGTCAAGTAAAATTCCAATACTGTTATGCCTTCAATGATACTGTATGGATTGGTGCAATTGCTGCATCACCACTTCTTCTGTCTATAGATATAGTATAACTATAAGGTAGAAATAAGGATTCTGTATTTTGAGATGCAGGTAAATTCACTGTCTAGCATGTTCACTATTCTAGCAAATCATATTAGCAAATAATAATTCAGCAAACACTGTATGTTTTGAACAGTGTATAGCAAATAAGGAAAGGATAATTTGCAAAGAATGAAGATTGGCACAAATAAGGCATCATTTCCTAAGAACTACAGAGGACAAGTTGCTATGTTATTGAGACTATTAATGCATATTGTAAAACACACAAAGGGTGGAAGTCAAATTCTGCACACTCTATAATCTGTGGCATTTCCTATATTATGTGTACATATTAAGTAATGTTTTAATTTTATGTTTTTAAATATGCATTGGAAATAAAGCAAGCATATCACAGTCCCAGGGAGCAGCAAGCATGGGCTGTCCTGCAAGGGAGGGGAGGTGACCTCAAGGACAGTGACCTCAGTGACAAGGGGTAGTGTTCCACAGCACCCATGTGAGAAGCACAGAGCAGGTCTGGTGGTGGCACTCAGAGACAGCCAACAGTCCAGTGGTTCCGAGGCAGGTCCACAGTGAGGAGACAGGTCCTGAGATCAAGCCAGTAAGTCAACTATTTGGGTCAGGGTCAAGGCCCAGATAAGCAAGGTATAATGTCAGGCACCAGCCCATTTGGAGCATAGGTGAGGGCCAAGGGCAAGAACCTGAGCTTAAATGAAGCTCCTGAGTGAGGTGGGGGGACCCCCAGCAAGCCCCCCCACAGCTGCCTCTCAGCTCTTTTCACAGCAGTTTGATGCAAGGTTGCAGCCCCATCCAAACAGAGCTGACTTCGAGCACAGGCAGGTAGTCCACAAAGTGTGTGTGTGATGTGTGGGGAGGTGGCAAGAGGAGGTTCATTCTGGCCCCAACATGGTGACATGATGTTCCTAAGCATTTTCTGGTTTATTCTCTTCTCTGATAGATTCTTTATTTTTTTTTCTGAGAAGTTGTTAGAGTCAGGTATCTTCTGTGGGTATTTCTTCAGTCTTGCATAAAATATACTTTTTTTTTTTATTACTATTTAATAATTCTTATTAATAGAAAGAAAATATAATCTTTAATATACTGAACTAGAATGAAAATAACTTGGGATTCATGTTTGCTTTTAAATTACTTCCCTGGGGCTATGCATAAACCTTTCTGCTTTAGTTCTCCTTTAGTACAAAATAGAGTATTGTGCTGCTTTTCACCCAACCTTATGTAACTATAAGAGTTAGGTTTTCTTCAAGTATCTTACTGTGTGTCCATACAAGTCCCAGTCTTGGACTTTGCTTAGTCTTCATGAATCACATGGAAGCATTTGGGGTTATAGATGTGAAGATTTTCTCCTTGCCTTTTATGAAAAAGGTATGTAAAGATGGGTTGCTGAATGTAGGATTTCTAAATATACAGTAATATAGAGCACAGACTTTTGCACCTGATAATAGTGACAGATGTAATAGCAGCTATAATGGACATAATAGTTCAACACTGTTACCTTAAAAGAAAAAAATGCTAAATGGTCCAAACTACACATTTGATAGCACATTATCTAATAGTATCATTGAACATCATGAGATTCTGAAAATAATGGAAGGGTCTCAAAATAGAAAGACTATGACTATTCTGTACCAAGGATAGCAGTTTTCTTGCAGAACCATGTCCTATCTTTTTTTTTTTTTTTTTTTTTTTTTTTTTTTTTTTTTTTAATGGGGAATTAGCTCCCAGGGGTGGAAATACAGAGACAGAGAGAGGAATTAGAAATTAGCACACTTGCCTGGCTGTGGAGTTAGGTGGTTAGTGTACTTCAACTGCTTGAAGGCAAAATTGTGATTCAGAAATTAAATTAAAACAAAAACTGTCCTGGGAGGAGGATCAAAATCTAGTTTCTACCTCTTTTGACTTTAATATTCTAAGCCTCAAATCTGCTATTGTTACTATCATAGTCCATACCTTTCTGGTATCTTCAAAAGCTTAAACAGTGCTTGTCACTCTGCTGCACAAAGGTCATTGGGACAGGTTCACATGCACAGCAATTTACTAATAGGACATAGCTAAATTTTAGATGTTTTCACCCCAATTTAGGTGACAATAGGAGAGACTGAATACCGCCCTTCAATATTATCCTATAATTTTCAAGAGCTCACTGAGTCATTTAATATTCTCCAGTTCAACGTTTCCACAAATGGTACCTTTCTTGTCCTGTTTTGACCTTTCAGCAAAGCCCAAAGTATGCTCCAAAATATTATTTAAGTACATGGGGGATGAGGAGGACATTTAATGAAATGATGTAATTAAAGCAATATCCTCATCCATGTGCACTTTAGAGACAGACCAGGTGCATGTAGGTATAGAAATATACACATCCACATGTCATTCCACATGCTGTGTAAAAATGAAAACAATGTAAACAAATTTCAAAATATAAATGCTATTTTTTATTTTTATTAAATGGCTTCCCTTGTACCATATCGTTTATTCTTTACAATAATTATCTCATTTGTAAATGACAGTTTAGAGGCCACTATTTTGAAGTGTAAGATAAATATACTGAGAAAAAAAGAAAGACAATCTAGAACTGAAAGAGAGAAATATATATATTTAAGGCAAATTAAACTGTTATTAACTCAAAGCTATGGACAATTTCTCAGGTCTTAAGCATCATATTGTGTTTTCATCATTTTCAGTAAGAATCCAAGAATAAGATTCATTATCTTATTTTTGTTTTCTTTCTGTTCTATAATCACTCATGTACATGCAATAAAAATTGCCAGACATGTTGAAGAGCCAAAAAATGCTTCTCTATAAATTAAGTAGTCCTGGAGGATTCTGTAGACACCTGGCTTTGACTGTGATACATCAAAAACCTCAAGCATATGATTAAAGACCTTTGTTTTTCAGTTATATCTTTCGAAAACTAAGAATTTAATTGTGTTTTGCTGACTGTATGTGAACATAAAAAAGGTGAGGATATGCTTGTATGTTTTCTTCATTGAAGCCATAATTTGCGTACCTACATCTTCAAAATATCTACTTTTATCATAAATTAATAATAAATCATTATCAGGAAAACATCTATTATTAAACCTCATGACTAGAGCTTAGATGTTCTGGTTTACTTCTTAGTTTTGCCACAGATATCCTATCTTAACTTGGTTATCATTAGTTTTTGTCAACAGAGGGAGGGAATACAGAAAGTATGCTTTTAAGCTCTTTTTTTTCCATACACAAATATAGTGAAATGTACTAAATGAAAATCAAATCTTTAGCAGGAATAGAAATAGAAAAAGTCTGACTTCAGTTACAGTGGTATCAGTTACAGTTCTGATCAGTTAATTGGAGTTATTCCAGTTTCCTATCAGTGTAATTAGATGTAGACCTTGCTTTGTTGTGTATTTTCTATTTTTGTAATGAGCTTTGATATTCAACTGCATTTGGTGTGAAAACAAATGTATTTTTCTCTGTTTGAATTCCTAGGCTGTCATGGAAAATACAGACGAACCTTAAGGAGCAAGTGGTCTGCAGCTATCCTCAATAATGAAGCAGATGTGAAAGGCAACTCCCATTTACCAGGTGAAACAATGACTACAAAATCAGCAGTTCGCATGTTAGTGTGCTTTCTCCAATTATGCATTGTAAATGGGCAGGTAATATGTGAGAGGCAAATGACTGCTGAATGGCGAATGGAACCAAAACCTAGTGTAGTAAAATGGACACCAAGGGAAAACATCTGCTCAGACTTTTACACCGAATGCTGGAATATGAATGAAAGTATTACTGGGGAAATCTCGGAAGAACAAAATCTCAGTATCCCTCAGATATGCCCCTTACAGCTTCAATTAGGTGATAGTCTCTTCATCTCCTCTGAGCCATCCTTTCAGTCCTACGGAATGAATTTGGTAAATGTCTCCAAGGAAGAATTTATTAACTGCCCTAAAGCCGGTTTTCTTCAAGAGAGGTTGATTTTTGTTTGCCAGGTAAGAGGACTGCACCAAGTTGACCCTAACTGGCTTGCTGTTGGAACTCATTACTTTGCAGAACTTCCTAAGAAAGGCCCACTATTGTGCAACATGGGCCTTCGTCTGAACATAACCGTGAAGCAGCAGTTTTGCCAACAGTCTCCAAATGCACCATTATGCTCTGGGCATGGAAAATGTCTAAGCCATGTTTGGGAAAAAGCATATAATTGCCATTGTTTCTCGCAGTATTCTGGAAGATTCTGCCAGAAGTTTGATATGTGTTCCACTAAACCTTGCCACAACAATGCCTCCTGCACTGAGAAATCAGAACTTTCTGGAGATTCTTACGAATGCACGTGTCCTCCAAACTTTTCAGGTATTTCTTTTCCTCTCTAAGAATTAATGTTACACAGATAATACATTTTATTTAATGGGTAATAAAACAGTGAGAACATCGTTAGCAAGGTTTTTGTGTAATTTGATTGCCCATTGCCCCTACCACACCTGCACTGTCTCTCTTACATGTTTGAAGACAGTTTGTATTTGCCTACATTTATGTGTGCATTGTGGGGAAAAACAGAATAAGTTCTTATCATGCTTCTTTCCCACTTAAGCATCAGACATTAGTAAGTACTTGTGAATTTACAGAAGTAACTCATTTCTTTGCTTGTTTGTTCAGCAGTTCAAGTTATTACACCAAGTAACATAAATCATTTGGAGTAAGGTCCCCCAAAAATAGCTAGTTAACCAAACTGCTGAAAAACAGCAAATGTTTTTGTTGAAATGAACATTTCATTCAACCTGCCACGAAATCTCCCTTTTCAGTTTAAAGGCCTTATAAATTACATTAGAGATTTATTTTTTTTTAAATCAGAATTTGTTTTTAATTGAAATGTCAAACTTTTAATTAGAACAAGCAAAACAAAATATTTACTCTTTTCTTTCAGATTCTGTTGTGCTATAAAGTTCCTTTCCAAAGGAGTTTGCTAAACGTACTATTATTACCAAATCAAATATTTCAAAAATGAAAAGAATTCACATAATTCTATCTAGGAAATATTGCAGTACTTACCTAAAACCCATGGGAAAAACATCATCTGGGTTTGGTATTGGACTACCAGAGAGTAAGGCATGATTAGATACATTCTTACCTAACTGTTATCTCCATTTCATGGAGGAAGAAAAGAGGATGAGGGAAATTAGGAGTATATTATTCCTGCATTCAAAGCAATGGAGTTCAGAAATCCTTTAGAAAGTATCAGAAATACTCATTCACATCACAAAAAGGATTGTTGTAGTTCCTTCTGTACTTGCGGAGCAGAATACTAGCAATGTTTCTTTGATAGACTGCACTTTTGTGCTCTCGCAATAGTGATGCTATGCTATGAAACACAGCTGATGAGTCAGGAATGAGTGAGGTTCATAGAGCACAAAAATGAAGGTGATGTTGCATAAAGTTTGCTGTAATTTATTTTTAATTGCTTTTCAAACTGCATAATAATTTGGTTACTAATGCATTTACAAATAGAAGATTATGCAGGTATGAATAAGTCAGTGTTATGAGAAAAACATTTTTATAATTATTCAAAGTTTAGTAAAATAGTAGAAAACACTGATGGTATGCAGTATGTTTTCTATTTCTTTTATGATTTCTGCAGGCTGTGTAAAATGCTTTGAAAATAATATTATAAAATAGTGTCCGGTACTACTTTAATTCAAATTAATGGAGAGATTCACAAGCACTTCTGTTAAAAGCAATCATGATACTTAATGTTATCAATAAGAAATTCTTAAAATGGTCTGTTAACTTATATGGGACAGCGTTGGCTGTAATTTGTACTGGCAATACTGGTCCAGTAAATCATCATATATTATGGATACAGCTACACGAGAGTGAGGAAGGAAAAAAGTGCCTGCCATATTATAAAGTCTATTAGAAATTTGAAAAGTTGTTGAAGTGTGAATAATTTCATAGTAACAATTCAAATAACAAGCCTAATTATATGGTATTTAGACCCATATGCTGTAATAGCATAAACAACTCATAATTGGAATTGTAATTTCCAGAAAGCTGCATATTAAGAAAAATGCAGTCAAATTGGACTCCACGTGAGAACATCTTTTGTTCGCAATGCTGGAAGAAACTGTGAAGTAGATTCATGTAAAAAAGAAACAAATACTCCATACTAATAGCATTTCTGCATTTTGAGCTATATGTGAATTTGTAACTGTATGACAGATGAGGTTGAGTACCATAGCCTGTATTGCAGCAGCTGAATATCTTTCTGCCTTGCTTTAGAACATCAGTAAATTTGGTGAAAATTAGTGACCAACATTAGCACAATTACCTATCTAACCATCCACCTACCTATTAAATATAATATTTTATTTTACATATAAATTTGACATTTCAGGAAAAAATATAAATATTTACTAAAGTTCAATGTTTCTATTATCCCTTCTGAATAGGTAAAAATTGTACAGAAATAGTTGGACAGTGCCAGCCACATACATGTTTCAATGGTAACTGCAGCAATGTTACTCCAAATACTTTTCTTTGTGAATGTAACAAGGGCTTCACAGGTAAGAAACATCTTTGTTTCCTGTCTTATAATAATCATTTCCTGTGAACTTTTCCTTTATTAAAACAGTTATTCTAGATGATTGTCACACAGTTTGCAATTTCCTCAGATGGTTTTAGCCAAGTTTTGTAAAATGACGAAATCAGACTTTCATGTGACTATTCTAAAATACTCATGTACTAAAGTAAAACAATATAAATGATAGAGTCTTTTCATAATTGGATTCCATCCATGACTACCTTTCTCCTGTCGGCTGTATGACAAAGGAAGACTCATAATCACTAGCTCACTGGTTCTCAAATACAAATTTTGCAAGAATAGGATCAGAAGCTCTAGCTGGAGGATTTTGAACAATCATGACACCTGTATTCATACTTTCAGCATCCTCTTAATAAATGTGCTAGAAAAATAAGATGGAATTAATTTAAAGAGTCAATAATCTCATGATTGACTGTCGATTATAAAAAACAACTCTCAAAAGCTAATCTGTTTACTTATGATATACTGGACAAATAAGATACTTTCATGAAGAAAGCTCGAATCAGAAAATTTATCTAAAGCCATCCCATTGTAAACACTTTTTCTTGGGGGTCAGGGTAGCAGCCAAACTTAAAACACTATTCATTCTGTATTTCACAGCAAAGATTTACTGTATATAAGAGAAGTAGCAATACTCAGAAGAACATTCTTTAAGAATGAGCTAAGTATAAAGCTAGCACTTGAATATCCAAGGACAGTAAAACTTTTAAGAATGTTTCTTGTTTGGAAGCATCAGTTACCCCTGACAATCATAGAATATAAACAAATCATTACAGGGAGCTGCAGAGTTAAAAGAAAAACAAAGTCTTTAACTGAAATGGTAACAAGAATACTCCTCTTGGTCCTTTAACTCAAGGACCAATTTTTATTTTCATAGTGAAAGACTGAATATTCTTGTTACCATTTCAGTTAAGTCTGTGTAGAACTATAATTTAGAAGTGAGATAGATATCCTTAGTTTTAAAATCCTAGTAAATCTGTTTTATATTACTCTCCTTTTCCTCCCTTTCCTTCACAGCAAAGGGCATCATGTTTAGGGTAATTCTGAGAAAACTGAAAAAAAATACTCTTTCAAATGAGGAAAGTCCATTAGTAGAGTTTTCTAGAACTAGCTTTTCCCCCGTGCATGGTCTATTTCTTTTTAAAACACTCGCTGTTGTCCCTTTCACCCAAATTGTGAGGACATTTTGCTTTCGAAATTTTCCCCACAAAAATGTTTTGCGTCCTTGCAATTTTGACCTAATGAGGGAGAGAAAGGGAGGAGACAGGAGCAACACCCTTCCAGATACTGTAAACCCAAACCCAAACCCATAATGACATGAAAACAGTCAATACACTCAACTCTAGTGGACAGCAGCAATCATTGCAATCTACTCTCCAGGTAGCTGGTAAGGATTGAGAAGAGAAAAGGAGAGTATGAGTGTGAATTACATCCCTTTTTGTTCTCCAGTTAGCTAAAAGAAAATGCAGAATCCTTTCTTGTTTCTAAGCATAATAAGTATTATGGGAGGAGAAGGCAGACTTTCAGGAATTTACCTCTTTTTTCCTGCTCTGATATAGATTGCCTCAGGTCTTGCTGTAACAGGAAAGTATGTAGTACATCAGCATACCCTGCAACAGGACTGACTGACTAATACAGTATATCATTTTGCAATTATTTTCTGACTAAATGTGGTTGATTTAAGTCTACATTTCTTCCAGTGATCCTGTGTAAAAGTGTTTGCCAACACTAAGGCAATTTCAAGAATAGTTACCTAAAAAACAACCCATGTGAAAACAGACATTTTTCTATGAAAACAGATATTTCTCTATTGATATTCCATCCTGGCTGTATTGTGTTCTCAGACAAGATGAGTTGTATAATTATGAATCTTGTATCTCGAATGCTATTCTAAGTGTGTGAAGCTGGCAACACATTCAAAACATTCTTCTTTTCTGATATTGAGCTTGTGCACAGAAAACACAAACATAATACCGAGATTGTGTAAATGATGTTTGAGATTTGATAAACTTTGACATACCTTTTTTCCAAAATGAGGAAAGACACTAGCAGTAACTAGTTCGTATGATCTGAATGATAGTATGAAATATTCTTGTCACTGTAAATTGATGAGATGCAAATAAAATTATTTTTTTTTTTATATTTATATCTACAATTATTATTTACAAGTATTTATTCAAAATAAGCAAAGGTTGTTTTGTTCAAGTTGTGTTCACAATGATAGAATGCATCTATTGGACTAGCAATGCCTATGTTCATGTCAGTTACGTATTTTTGGGTTTTATTAGTTGTTTAGTTCATTCACTGAGCTTTCAAAACTCTATTTACTCTTTTATGAAATAACACTTTTAACATAAATTAATAACAAACAGCTAACATTAGGCATGCCATTATTATTCTGACTGAATTCTCCAATTCATACATAGAATTTGTACCCTTAGACTTATTAAGGAATGTTCAGAGGAAGTGAATCTGGGTAAAACAAGGATGGGGTGGGTATAGAGAGGAAGGAGGTATAAAATAGGCTGGTAGTGCGTAAGCAGTCGCTGGTCAATACATTTGTGTGACTGAACCCTGCACTGAATCACTGCAGTCTATCTATTTTTCTTATTAAATCCGTTCTTAATTCTCTTTCCAAGAAATC
>NW_009648431.1:67830-81993 GCF_000708025.1 Charadrius vociferus
GCCAGAAACTGGAGAGACGACAGTGACTGAATTTGGGGTCTGCAATTGGAGTTAGACCAGCGGTGATAGTGGTCCTAATGTCTGCGGAGCCAGCAGCTGGAGTGCATGAGGGTCTCAGCATCAGGACCTGAAGGGAGACCGAAGACTGTAAGAGTGTGTGTCTGCAGTGAGTGAATTTAGTGTCTGGCATCAGACCTTGGGTGATGGTGGCTCCCATGCCTGGTGCCAGCTGGAGCAGGTATGAGTCCCAGTATCAGCAAGTGGAGAGGGGACCAAGAGTGATAGGACCTGTGTGCCTGGCCACGAGCCAGGGGAAGACCAGAATGTTTTTATTTTCCCTTAACCTTGTGGGGTGTGTGTGCATATGCATGTATATGCACATGTAATTCATTAACCGACTTCAAGCCAGACTATCTGGTGAATAGAAGGCCTGGGATCTGGACATCAGTATTAGATGAGCTGAGGTCCTATGCTACTATTCAAGGGGTTCATGAACATGTCTGTCCTTTTGAACTAGAGAGTATGGGGCTGTGTTTTCACTAGCAAGCTTCAATCCTGATCAATCAGAGAGGAGGACTGGGATTTGGCTGTTTGTACATCTGTTTTATGTGAGATCTTTTAGTGTTATATGTGGGTGTTGTTAAAGGCAGTGCCCTGTCTGTGGGCAGTCTAAGCAGCTGGCTGTGTTAGGGTCCTCTGCATATGTGCATCTCTGGCATACATGTTCACCTTTGCTGCTGGTTGAGCCTGCAAACAGGAAAGTAACAACTTCATCCACTGGCCTAGGTCAGAGGGACCCCCAGGTCCACTAGGCTGGGCTCCAGCAGCTGGCAAGAAGGCTCCTCAGGGCCCAGAGTCCACCAGAGGAGGTGCCTCTTATACAATGCCACACAAAGAGACAATGGTGGTCTGGTGAGGTTCCTGCCGACTGGAAACGAGGAAAACATAACCCCTATTTTCAAAAAGAGAAAGAAGGAAGACCCAAGGAACTACAGGCCAGACAGTCTCACCTCTGTGCCTGACAAGATCATGGAGCAGATACTCCTGGAAACTCTGCTGAGGCACATAGAAAACAAGGAGGTGATTGGTGACAGCCAGCATGGCTTCACCAAGGGCAAGTCATGCCTGACAAATTAGGTGGCCTTCAATGAAGGGATTACAGCGGCAGTGGACAAGGGAAGATCAAGGGATGTCATCTACCTGGACTTGTACAAAGCGTTTGACACCGTCCAACACGATATCCTGGTCTCTAAATTGGAGAGACATGGATTTCACAGATGGACCACTTGGTGCATGAAGAACTGGCTGGATGGTCGCACTCAGAGAGTTGTGGTCAACGGCTCGATGTCCAAGTGGAGAGCAGTGACAAGTGGCATTCCTCAGGCATCAGTACTGGGACACGTACTGTTCCACATCTTTGTCGGAGACATGGGCAGTGGGGTCGAGTGCACCCTCAGCAAGTTTGCTGATGATACCAAGCTGTTTGGCAACGTAGTCATGCTGGAGAGGAGGGATGCCATCCAGAGGGACCTGGACAGGCTGGAGAGGTGGGCCCAAGCCAAACTCATGCAGTTCAACAAGGCCAAGTGCAAGGTCCTACATCTGGGTCGGGGCAATACCGAGCACAAATACAGGCTCGGCGGGGAATGGCTGGAGAGCAGTCCTGAGGAGAAGGACCTGGGTGTGCTGATTGACCAGAAGCTCAACATGAGCCAGCAATGTGCAATCGCAGCCCAGAAGGCCAAACGTATCCTGGGCTGCATCAAAAGAAGCATGGCCAGCAGGTCAAGGGAGGTGATTCTGCCCCTCTACTCCACTTTTGTGAGACCCCACCTGGAGTACTGCATCCAGCCCTGGAGTCCTCAACATAAGAAAGACATGGACTTGCTGGAGTGTGTCCAGAGGAGAGTCACGAGGGTGATCTGAGGGCTGGAGCACCTCTTACATCTTATTGCAGCCTTCCAGTACCTAATGGGAGCCTACAGGAAAGCTGGGGAAGGACTTTTTACTACGGCATGTAGTGATAGGACAAGGGGGAATGGCTTTCAACTGGAAGAGGGCAGGTTTAGATTAAACACTAGGAAGAAATTGTTCACTTTGAGGGCGGTAAGGCACTGGAACAGGTTGCCCAGAGAGGTTGTTGAGGCCCCATCCCTGGAGGCGTTTAAGGCCAGGCTGGACATGGCCTTGGGCAACCTGGTCTAGTGGGAGGTGTCCCTGCCTATGGCAGGGGGATTGGAACTCGATGATCTTCAAGGTCCCTTCCAACCTAAACCATTCTATGATTCTATGACTCTATTAAAGAGGATGTCTCAGAAATTCTGATGAATGTTGTGGTCCTGTTCTGAAGATGCACAGAAAATGAATGTGACTCATTCACAACATACAGGAAATAGCAATATCTTAACTGTCTCTGTAATGGTAATGCTTAGTGTGCATACCCTAGGAAGTGTTTGGTGGATTAAGAGAAATAGTTTTCCATTTGAACATGTTTTGTTAAATCTGGGGTGGTTTTTACTCCTTAGGTGGGAAGATGAGTGGTAAGAGAAGTGAATAAAACAACCCTCTGTAGAGCACTTGAGATGATTGGTTTTTTTCACATATTCCTGTAAGGGAGACCTACATTTCTTGCCTTTCCCAATGGTCCAATTAGCCTCTTTACAGGCCATAATGTGTTCCCTTCTCACTTGTGGGACAGAAGATACTATAAGAATGAGGTGGTTTTGCTCAGAGCCACTTTACTAGAGCTTCCATCATCCAGATGCTTTAGTTTAAAATGGTCTGTTCACGTAATCAGTGAATTACAGCTGGAGTACTTTGAAAAAGGTCATAATTGTAAAGGGACTTCACTATATATATATCTGGAGAGAAGAATTTATTGTTTGTACAATTAGTGTTTTAACAGCCTAATAGTTCAATTTGTCTACTACTAATGCTTATAGCCCACATTAATACCCAAAGCCTTATTAATAACAATATCTCTAAAAATATTATGCAAAATCACCTTCCTACTGTCTATTTTTCACTTTGGTATTATGCTCAACTTTCCAGTGGCCCTCTTGGTCCCAAGAGCAGTACATCAATCTCCCTCAAGAAGAGGGGGCAAGACTTGCAGCAAGTCATGAGGTCTTCATTGGGAGGAGTGTGACATTCATGCTGGAAGTTTCTGACCTGTCAGAAAAGGCTCTATCTCAGCCTACTTTTACATGTTTTCATATCATTATCTGCTTCCTTTTCCCAGGCTGCCAGCTACAGCCTGGCAGTGGTCGCCAGCCGCCCCTCACAAAGGACTATGGTTTGTCAAGCAGTGACTGAAGTGGGGATGGGGTCAACCCCTCCACAGGGTGACCGTTCCCAGAGCTGAAGCTGGAGCAGGGGAGGCAGCAGTCGCTGAGCCCAAGAGCAGGGGTTAAAACAAACCAGGCAAGTCCTGAGCCCTTGCACTGTCAGGTCAGCACAAAGGTCAGCCTGAAGAGATATTCCTGCTACAGAATCTGGTTTTTGGTGTTTCTCTAAGGAGTAGGGGTGATAGCACCAGGGATGCAGGAATGAGGAAGAGAAAAGGGCAATTAGAGATTATGTTTTTCCAGGCTATTTTAATCTCATTTATGGTTTGCTTTGTTGGGTTTTGGTTTTGGTTTTTTGTTTGCTTGTTTGTTTGGGGTTTTTCATTTTTTTGGGTTTTTTTTGTTTTGTTTTTTTTTTTCTTTTAACTGATTGACTATGGTTTAGTAAAACAGTTTGTCAAGGATGACATTTTCCTCAGAGAAAGCTGTAGATTATGGGGATTATGATCCTTAGTTGTATTTCACATCCTGTGAAATATTCCCTGATCACTGCTCAGTATCACTAGAATGAAGAAAGTATGGTCAAGTTTTTTGGCCATTTTTATGAATGACACTGAAATGGCCATGGTTCTTTAGTGTTAAGGAAGAAAATGCATGTTGTATTTGAGGTTTTCATGAAGTTGTTATGATTTTTTTAATCCCATCGCTCTATGTATATTTCAGACTTGTTTCAAAATTATCATAAGATCTGTGACAGCATGTCCAGAGTAAGAGTTTGCATCTCTCCCAGGATTCATTTCACAAAAATGTTTAACTTTTATTATAGAACATTCTCTGTAAAATAATTCCAGCTGATTTTTCTTCTTTGCCATTTCTACAACTTATTTTTAAGCTACTTTTAAAACAATTTAAAGTAGACATTTCAAATTTAGAGTTTTAGTCTTCCTCTGTATCCTTAGTTACATTTAATCTCCGTCATAAACTACCATTCAGTAGACACTTTGTCCCACCGTACTTTCACCATGGTCCACAGGTAGTACTTGTGCTCACTTTCTGCGTATCCAAGTGAAGCAACTTAATGACAGATTAAACTGGTCTGATGATTAAAAGACTCAGATCTTCTCCGGACTACATCCTATTCTATGATAGACACCATAATATCTGTCAGTCACATAGGACCTGGACGTGAAAATAAAAATGCAAAGCCCATCTCCCTGTTCTCTGATTCAGCTACTATACGTGCTTCTTTAGTAACTGTTTTAAATTTAGAGTCAGCAAGTTCACAACATTTCATTCACATCATGTTCAATTAGGGTACCTTAATTAAGACCATGTTTTCAAGGCACTTGTGTTTCCAGAGGGTGATTCAGGGAACCAAGGCCATGAGGAGACTAGTTCAGCAATAAAGGAATATTCTCATTTAAGAGTTAAAGTAAATGCTCTTAAGTTAGATGATAAGAATATGTGACAGGACTTTTTGTATGTCTCTTGAGGTTAAAGCAGTTTAGGCAATTGTCACTTGACTGCTAGATAACTCTAGTACAAATAGCTATAATTTACTCTTACAAACATGATACAGATAAATCTATCTTAGCTAGTAATAAAGATATATACACAGCAAAGACTTGTCAGAACTACACCAAATGACATGAATTAGCTTCTGTGACATAGTAGATTTAAGTTTTCTTCATTGTACTGTCCTGGCTGGAATGATTTCATTACACACTTCATTAGTCTCTTTTTCAAAACTTCCTATGAGTTTTGATAATCTTCCTATAGCACACAATTTGCTTTTACTTTATTAATAGAAAACCATAATTGATTTATAATAATTCTCATATTTGTTGATTATATCAACCCAGCATTAAGTATACTCAATCAATATAATGATTGAATATATCTCTGATAGCACTTTACAATAGACAAGTATAATTACTCTGGGACAACATCAGACATGTACACTTCTTGTAGTTTACTGTGATTACTAAATAGAGTAGCTTCAAATGCTGAGAAGCTTTTAAAGGAGTTAGCTAACTTGCACTCACGTTTCCCTATTGTTAACGTTATGTCAAGGCAAATTCCAGTGACTTTTCCCAAGGTTAAATGTAAATCAAGACCTTGGAGAGGACATTGCACATTTCACTGGCACTCTAATCCAATATGGCAACTAGTAAGTCTTTAACAAATGAACTGTAATAAATTATTAAAAAAAATTGGGGAAGACTACTGACCATGAATTGAATTACAATACTTAGTTCTACAGTAAAAAGTAGAAATTACCCTATTAGAAGGCAAGTAAGACTTTCAGCTCTAAAATAAGTTGGAAATGCATGGCAATGTGCGAACATTCATGGGTGCTGTACAGATTTTAAGTATATTGCTTATAAGGTGCTTTGGGTGTGTATGCTTGAGCTGTGATGAAGTGAACAGTTTGGCTGATGAAATGTAGGGCAGAATACTAAAAGATGAGTCAAGTCAGGAATTTTTTTTTCCCTTGTCTTTTCAGTTTTGCAAACGCACATTGTTTGTCTATATTGACAAGAGTGTCATCTTAAAAATTTGGATGAAAAGAAGTTTACTTATCACTTTATTTTTTTATTTAATTATCTGGGCTTGTAAAAAGATTTTTACCCTGACATCATGATTTGAAACTTTAATTTCTAGATTTTTACAAATAAAATGCTCCCTGCAAAACAAAAATAATAAAAAACCACCCAGAACTGATTTAATATCTGTTCCATTTTAAAGGAAAAAAAAAAGGTAAAATTGTTTTTTATTACTGTTGTAAAATTCATTAAAAGTTAAGATCTAACCGTATTTAGGCTATATGTTAGTAACTATAGCACATATCAGCCTGTAGCAGACACTTTTTATGAAGGCAGATATATGACCACCCATGTTATTTACAATAACTGATGTGACAGTTTGGTTCATTTCCTGTAAATGAAAGTTTTCAAACATACTGTTCTTCAGGGAAGGGCTTTTTTCTTTACAAGATTACTAATATCATACTCCACAATGAATTTCTAACTGAACAGCTTTTTTTGGTTACTTCTGTTAATTTATTTTTAAATAAGTGATTGTGGGTTTTTTAGTAGTTGGAGAAACAATGTAATTCTCACTAAATCTTAACTAAATTAAATCACTAAAGCAATCACACTATACACTTTAATGAATGAGTTCGTTGTGAGGTTACAGAACTTCCACTGTATTAAGCAATACAATTTTTTATTCTAACCCATAAGCTCCCTTTGTTTTTCACTACATTACCATCCTGCTCAGAAATGAGATGATAGAATATAGCAAGGTATTGTCAAGCTGTAAATAAGACAAAATATGTAATCCCATCTCCTTACACACAGAAAGTCTCTTCACTTTTTGCATAACTGTCCTTTGCTAGAGAATCACAGAATCATGGAATAGTTTAGGTTGGAAGGGACTTTGAAGATCATTGAGTTCCAACCCCCCTGCCATAGGCAGGGACACCTTCCACAAGACCAGGTTGCTCAAAGCTCCATCCAGCCTGGCCTTGAACACCTGCAGGGGTGGAGCTTCCACAACTTCTCTGGGCAACCTGTTCCAGTGCCCTATCAACTCCAAAGTGAAAATTTTCTTCCTAATATCTAGTCTAAATCTACCTTCTTCCAGTTTGAAGCCATTCCCCTTCATCCTATTACTACTTGCCCTAGTAAAAACTCCTTCCCCAGCTCTCCTGTAGGCCCCCTTTAGGTACTGAAAGGCCACAATAAGGTCTCCCCGAAGCCTTCTCTTCTCCAGGCTGAACAACCACAACTCTCTCAGCCTTTCCTCATAGGAGGGGTGTTCCAGCCCTCTGATCATCTTTGTGGCCCTCCTCTGGACCCACTCCAACAGGTCCATGTCCTTCTTATGTTGGAGGTTCCAGAGCTGGACGCAGTACACCATGTGGAATCTCAGAGATGTTGACTACTGTTGCTTTCTGTAACTGTGATTTCTATTTTTTAATTATTTTTTTACAGTTCAAGGAAATCAAAATAATGCCTGCACTTCAGTTTGAAAAAGGTAGTGCGAAAAATGTTCTATATTTATAGATATTATCATCTAAGAAATACTGATAACACTGAACATGGAATTAGAAATAATCTGAAAAAAATATTAAAGGGTAAAGTGACTGAAACTGTAGTGTATGAATGTCCATGACAGCGAAATACCCAAATTATTCTACCCCCTTTATGACCTCTAAGTTTGGTGGTTTTCTGCAAACTCCTTCTGCTAGCTGAAAAAATACAAACTTTTTCCACTTGATTAGTAGTCCATTAGTACTATGCTTATTTGAACCACGGAACACAGTGAGTGCAACTGCTTGTAAGAAAAAAAAAACAACAAAACATTCTTTGTAATATATAGTTGCAGCTCTTCTCCTCCTTACACATCTCAAATGTATTATGTTTGAAAAAGGATGATATTTAATCCTCTAATGACATCTGGGAGAAGACACACTTGGGTCAGGAGACTGAACAACTCTAGACCCAAGGCTCTGATACCAAATGATCACATGTTCCCTGTTTATATGACACCAGCTGACTTAATTTTACGTAAGTAGGGATGGCAAGAGAACACATGGTGTTCTTATTCAGATCCTCAGTGAGAAAAAGTGACCCTCTTCACAGGTGCTATTCAGTCATCATCAACGTGCCCTTTTAGCAGAATGGCTGAGCCTGTAAACACATATCATGGTCTCCTATGCAAAACATTGTCAACAATACCAAGTTTGAACTTGCAAGGCTCTGGAGATTCATCTCACCTAGCATTGGTTTGTATCTCAGCTAGAAATCCACAAAGTTAAAATTCTTAAATGTCAGTGTTTACGTGTTGGTATAAGAGCTAAGTGTCCCAAGTTCTTATTGCCATCAATGACTATCTAGTCAACACAAAATGGTGCTAAAAGATTTAATCAACCAAGTGCACAATCTTTAGACTTAGCTGAATCACTCTCCAAGCTCCACTGACTGGTATTAGCTACTTCACAACTGAAAATAGTGAGAACAGGAAGACCACAGGCATGCATGTGTTCATCTACTTACCCATGTAACCCCACAATTATGTAAATTTAAGTATCTTAACCTGAGAGCTGAACTTGCCTGTGGCATCCCTCCACAGGCTAAAAATTTTATTTCCTCAGAGCAATTTCCTTGGAGTAATTGATCTTACCCTAGATCATACCCCTAATTATAAGAAGTTTTGAAATATTTAGCTCACATATTTTTTCTTGTGTTGTAGGTATCTGAACTTAGGTGATACTCCTAAGTGTATTAATGAAAACAAGAACATTGTTATGCTTGCTCTCTTCTTAAATACCATATTTGATATGGTATTTAAAATGAATTTTAAAAGGAAATAAGCTTTCGTATCTACCTTTTCCACAATGCGATGTGGACATGATTTTATTAAAAATGTAGACATGATCTTTATTAAAAAATCCTCTCCATACATTGCATTTTCATGTTTTTTGTTCAAGTGCCTGTATACAAGCATTGCAATATTCTGACATTACTGCAACTGTGGCCGAAATAGTTCATAGATGAATTTATAATTTCATAGAAGTATGAATATTTAATAGTTTGCTTTTTAAAGACTAAAAACTTGGAAAAGGACACATAATCTTCCAAAAAAAATCTTCATTCTAAGAATCTATTATAATGACGAATTAACCATTTCACTTTATACAAATGTATATATTCTGTGTTAAGTCACACAAAATTCTCCATACTAGCCTAAAATATATTTTTAGCTAAAAGCATTTTTAGGATTACAGGTTTAATTTTTCATTTTTAGTTTCATAGCTGTAAATCACGTTATACAGAAAGATCCACCAAAAGCTTTATATGCAGAATTACAGAAGATACTTTTTACCAATTTTCTGTAATCCCCTCTGCCTCAAGGCAGGTAGATTTAAAATGGCAGTAATGACAGATGAGGTACAATTTGCCTTTGAATGCAAATTTTCTTATATTAGCCTATCCTCATTAAAGACATCAGAACCATGGACACACCAGTACCTGAGTACCACTGTGGAGCAGAAGGGTCAGGTTTATCTGTTGATCCAGCAACTTCCTCCCTCTCTGCCAGGCCTAAGGTGACTGGGGATCATAAATAGCTTACAGCCGGTACTGTTGACAGCAGGAGTCACTGGGCCTGTGAAACTAGGGGAAGAACAGATTTGTGTCATACCACATGTCTAAAAGTAACTTTCCAGTAAGTGAAGACTAGTAGGAAATTAAGTATGGAAGGAGATGAAAATCCATGTTCAGTGCTGACTTACAAGATATGGAGGATAACATAGAAGACTAGTAACAGATGGATGTACTGATATGGAATAGATAAGTAATATAGATTAGAAAGAAAACACAGAACAGTTTGAGTTGTTACTGAGTAGTGAAGGAAAGAAGAGCTGGGGGAGGGCAAAAAAAGAAAAAGAAACTTTGAGTTGTTACAGGGAGTGATTGGTTTAGGGTTGGCAATAGGGTAAATGTCTGGAAATAAATCAAATGAGCTAGTTTAATATCAGAGCCTTAAAGTAAAGTGTTGGTGTAGTATCAAAATTAGAAGTTTTAATAGTTCTGTGAAAATAATTAGAGAATAATTAAATTAATATGAAGGTGGTTAGACCACAGGTATGGCTGCTGCCAGGTTCAGTTTTTGAGCAGGCATTTCACCTTTTTTTTACCCCCCAGTGATTATGAAATTAATTCTGCAATTAATCCTTAAAATTCACAATTCTAGTGTTATCTGTTTATCTCCTAGAAAGAATGTAAATCCAAGTACTATTTATCTACATTTGACATAAAAATTGAGGAGAAAAGCTGTAATCTGACTTATCAATTTAATAAATTTGCCTTTCATAAGATATATGTATGTGGAAATACTTCAAAACACATAGATTTTACTGCAGAAAAAAAATCACTAGAATTTAGGAAATATTTTTGTAAAATAAAGTTCTTCAGTAAACCCATAGATTTCTTACTAATTAAAAAAAAAAAAAAATCTAATTTCACATACATCATAGTAGTAATCTTTAATTTCCCTTTGGAAAACATTTTGGTTTGTTTTTTCTTGAAAAATAATTTCCTGATTCCAGACAAGTGATTCTTTATATTTCTTCAACATTTCTCTTTGCATCCTCTCAGTTTTCAATATAATTCAAGATGGTGAAAGGTAAAAAGAAAAGTCCATTAACAACTTGGATGTCATCCAAAATGAAGGTCTGGAGAAAAAAGTAAAGACACGCAATGAAGAAGTAATTATGTCTTTCTGTTAGTTTTATCTGAAGTCTCCCTCACTTATATATAGTTTTCTGCAACCATTTTATCCTGAGAAGAAAGAAGTCTTTGCTGTCATCCTAGTCTTTAGCTGGCATGCTTGTTTTATCTGAAGTCTCCCTCACTTATGTATAGTTTTCTGCAACCATTTTATCCAGAGAAGAAAGAAGTCTTTGCTGTAATTTTATGTCATCCTAGTCTTTAGCTGGCATGCTCCTGCTTGATTGGCTTCTACCTTTTTTAAGTAGACTTCAAGGATGATTATTTACCCTTACCACGATGAATACGTATCAAGGATGATTGTATTCCCAATCTTCCTCTTATAAATGAAAAGATACAGAAAGCAAGAGAAAAGAGAACTTACACATCTGTCCTTTGAGCAACAAGGATGACAAAAATGCAAATCATTTTGCTCTAGGGTGTCTTTACTGCTTGAATGAGGAAAGCAAGCCACAATTATTTTTTTCCAGGATCAATCTAGAAGGAAGAAAGAAAAAGCAAAGATTCTGGAAGAGTCTTGGATCTCCGTGAAATCAAACAAAATTCCATTTTATTGTGGTCAGGATTTTCTTGGCTCCCCTTGTCTGTGTTTTTTGCTGTCTTTCTGTTTTTTTCCCTTTTTTATTATAATTCAAGGATTAGGAATAATAGAATCAACAATAGAAACACAATCTCTGATAATTTTTAAAATGGTTAATTTTTCAGAGTTTTAGATTAAGGTATTGTTCCACTTCTCTGTGGCCAAAACCTGAGCCCTAGATTTCTTTAGTTACTTAGTACAGACACAGACTGCAACTTTCAATAACCGTGTGTTATTTGTGTTATTGACTGAAGTTCACATACACTTCAAGAAAAGGAAAGAACTTCATACAAGTGCTGTAAGTGCATATGGACATGCAAGTGTATGACTACACTCAGTTACCCTCTTTCCTAAGTTTTTTGCTGGGTCAGGGCCATAGGCTATTTCTTTCATACTTCCTTTACATCCCAGTCATAAAATTTTGTGTTTTATGTTACAGTTGGGAGAGTCAGAATTAAAAAAAAAAAAAAAAAAAAAAAGAGACAGCTCAAGAATAACTTTGGGTTATAAAAAGAAGAGTAATTGCATGTATTGCTGTGGCCTACTGTGATTTTTGCCATGAGTTTCAGTCAATAGTTTATGTTACCATTGTAACTGGATTTTAATGAAGTTTAAAACTGAGATTTATGATTAAATCAGTCTTACCAAAACCCAAGATTTCACAGGAATAATCCAAATGCTGCATTTTACAAATATGTTAAATATTACTATAATAATTATCTTTTTATGCATATATCCACACGATACTGATATTTTAACAAGACCTTGGAAGATTTAAGCACATCTAAAAGTTCATAAGTTACAAGAAAGAAAAATAAATATTATCTCTAGGTGCAGGTAGCTTTTCTAGTTGCCTGCATACAAAAAAAAAACCAAGCAAAGAGTTCTAGAAAAAGTTAAACATTATAGTTTTATGTATAAATAATAAAAGAAAAGGAACTACAAAAATATTTATTCATTGAGATTCCCTTAAAATATATTTTACATCAAGCTTAATTTTACTAGGAGTATAACTTAGGTTGATTTATGTCATGTTGATGTTCCTTTTCTTTTAGACATTTGTATATAAATATAATTGGTCTCTTTCATAATCCATCTTTACCTCCTTTCTATGTCCTATAAATTAATACAAGGTAAAGTCTGTGGCATTACAGCTGTAGTCCTGCATTATCAAAGTATTAAATAAAAGACAAAAACAACAAAAAAAGCCAAAAAGACCAAAACATCATGACTGAATGACTATAGGACATCAGTTATCACGGAATCTATATTTGCTTTGCCTTTATTTTTTTTTTTTTCATAAGGCCAGATCCTAAGTCTTGTGAAAATTTTCATAATTTTCTTAATTTTCAGAAGTACCAGTTTGTCTTATCTTAGCTTTAATCATTTAACCCAATATTAAGCAAATTTAAACACCCTGGAGAAAGATCTGTTTTAATGTTGCCTCTGGATGAAGTAAAGACAACTTCAGTAGCAAAAGTGAAAATTCTGGAGAAAAATAAATACTTCCACATGGTTTTGAGTTTCAATCCATATAAATTATATTGTTAAATTTTGTTCCACAGTAATTTAGAGATTTTATAGCTTCATGTTGCAGGATTTCTGTACTAATATTCAAAGGTAATATGCATACAAAGGCACAGAAAGTTTTTTTTTTCCCTTCACTTTCTCAGTCCTATCGCTTTCTTTAGACACCTAACATAACTGTTACTAACAATTTTCTCTTTACAAATCTGCCTGCACATTTTAATCTGAATGCAATCGTAGTTCACTTTCTATTTAAAACAATTATAGTAGAAAACAATTGTTAAGGAGACATGTTAAGGATACAAATTTCTATTCAAAGAAGCTTGGAGATAAGTGCAGACGTGGGTTGTGTAGGATGGAAGTAGAATTTCTGCCTGCATTTTCCTCAAGTACTTCATAATTGCTCTGAATAGAGAGAAAAATGAACCCAATATTGTAGAGCCCAGGGTCTACAGTAGTTTTTATTTAAGCTATACAAGCATAATATTGTGACAATGGGTGTAATAATAGAAGCTCTAACGTACAGATAAAGTACACCCTACAGTCTACAAAATGCATGAGAGAACACACATGAAAGTTGTATCCAAAAGCCATGATACTTCAGTCTTACACAGCCAGGAAAAATTACACTGGAGGATGAATCAAGTGGAATATAACATTTGAGAAACGTAAACAGGCAACAGGACTAAAAAGCAACACTGACTCTTGTCTGTATTCGATGGAATGACGTGCTGAAAATGCTCATGATTTAGGAAGTAGCATAAAGCAATACTGATACCAAAAACATTTGGCAAGTCTTTTATCCTTTTGTGAAAATTAATTTATAATTGATACAGATTAAAACAAGTTCAAAAGAATAGATGGGCCCATTTATGACATATTCACACTCTTACAGGTCCTAGCACTTAAATTGTATTGATGCATACATCTTGATGAAATTGTGTAGATTGGGACCCTTTCAAGATGAAAGCCATTACAGGTCAACAGCCTTTTGATACTTCAGGAAGACGTAATTGTGACTAGACAAGTCAAGTCCACTTGTTATCAGCAGGAGATATGAGGGCACACTACCTTATGGTCAATAAGAACAATAGCAGCCTAAGCTCTAAACAGTTTCTAGATAGACATGTAGTGTCCATAGTTTTAAGAAAGTCAAAGCATACACCTTGAGAACAGACGTGGTTTAATACAGTCACAGAATGGGTGACCTGCTACGAATGCCACATGATGCAGTTGTTATAAAAGGTGCCAGCATGTATGCACATGCCATATGGGAACCCAATTGTCTTGTTTTATAGATCATACATCTGTGAGGTAAAATACAGTGCATATGTCTTGAATGTTATCAGTTGAAGAAAAAGTGGGAGAGGAAGGAAAGAAGGGAAGGAGAGCGAGAAAGGAGGGGCAAGGGAGAGGAAGGAAGGAAAGTGAAGGAGGAAAGAAAAGGAAGGAGAGAAGGAAGAAAGGAAGA
>NW_009648431.1:82010-129115 GCF_000708025.1 Charadrius vociferus
ATGAAAGGAGGGAGGGTAGGAAAAAAAGATTAGGGAATTTCTCAGAGGCCTCACTGTGACACCAAAGCTGACTGCAAGATACAAGTACCCATCTGCTCATCAGAACACTTTGTTGTTCGTTTTGTCATGCTGTAACATCTCAAGATTTGTATAATGATGTATCTTTTTGCAATCCTCAATACTCCTGGGAAGAAGTTGTGTTCCTAAAAAATCCACAGTCCCAGTCAGACAAGTGGCTGAAGAATCTCAGCACATGTAACAACAGGTGATATTTCCAGTATCTTAGTGTCATTAATTATGACTTTGTAGAATTAAACATCTGATTAGTTAGTTTCCCATCTTTATATTTCACTTGTGAATTACTCCCTAGCAAGTGCATTCTAGTATGAAAAAATGTCTTTTTTTATGAAAGGGATAAAATAGATTTAATACACCTAATAAGGTCAGGCAAATTTACTGATTTTTGTTTTAAATCATTTAAAAATCTCATACAGTTTTGTTTTTTTTTTTTTTTTTTTTGTGTGTGTGTGTCTTCTTTTACACCCTGACAGTGCAGGTACCTTTTTTTTTTTCAACTTATAAAATAAATCAGCTATACTGAAAGAGCTATTTCATTTGACGTTGACCATGTGCTTTGGACTAAACTACATATTTAAATGATATCTTTCAACAACTGATTGCAAACAGTTTTATTCTTGTGATTTTTAAGAGGTACTTGTTGATAAAGGCCTTACTATATAAAATATTACCATGAGTTCTCAAAAACAAGAAGTTTGAAGAACATTGTTAATATCTCAATATTCTTGATGACTATACAATTAACATTTATCTAAATGGTCTTCTGGAAAACAGGTTTTCTTGAAGAAACCTTACATTATGTTTATGTACTAAATTTAGACTTTGAAAAATGACATCTGTAAAGTGCTAAAATATACAGCAGTATGTAAAAGGTACAGACAAAACTGATTGACATTTCAGATATAAGCGTAAATCATTAACTTGTGTTATTATTGTCCCTAACCTGATCAGTATTAGTTTCCATGTATGATAGAAAGCATGAAATCAATGTTTGTAAACCTTTTAAAACTAGAAGAATAGGAATAATAGTGCTGAATGTGATGCAATTACAGCTTTTAATATAGACAAATAGAATCTCACATAACTAGTAGAAAGGAAAACATCATCTTTACAAAGAGCTTTCATACTTGCAAAAGAAGGAGCTGTTACTTGATACCATCATTATTTAAAAAGCCATAAAATTATCATAGAAAAACAGAAGAGGGCCGGATAGCAAAAGGTAATCTAGAACTCACCCTCTTCCTTCAGGGAGTTTAGCTATATATATCATAATATGGGGTGCCTGTTGCAAGCTGTTGGCAGCGGGGTCTGCATGGCGGCCTCTGTGAGGAGAGGCCGGGGCTGCCCTGGGCTGGGCACAGCCGGTTCCAACCAAGTCCGACCGACCCACCGCAGGGCACGGCTGGGCCCCACAGCCACGGTGGGGGCACCTCGGGGGAAAATGTACTTAAGAAAGGGCAAAATGCTGCACAGGAATAGAAGAGGAAAGGAAAAAAATGATGTGAGAAACATCCTTATGAATGCCAAGGTGAGAGGAGAAGGAGGGGAGGAGGTGCTGCAGGCGCAGAGAATCCCCTGAAGCCCAGTGGAGAGGCCGTGGTGGAGAAGGCGTTTCCCTGTGAGTGTTTAGGGGTTTGGAGCGGAGTGAAGTTGGGCCTGGAAGAGGAGAGGGGGGAGGAAATGTATAGTTTTAATGTTTGTCTTTGTTTCTCAACATCTTAATCTATTTTAATTACCAATAAACTAAATTATTTTTCCTCAAATTGAGTCTGGTTTGCCCACAGCAGTAATTGGCAAACAACCCGCCTATCCTTATCTCAGCCCACAAGCTTTCTCATTTCTGTTCTTCCTATTTTCTGGCCCTGTCCTAGTGAGGACGGGCAGTGAGCAAGCAATGGGATGGGCATTTGCCCTTAGGCAAGGTTAAACCACCTCTATTGTTCATACTAATATTTTTCTCACATGTTCTTAAAGTTGTTCAAAGATAAAGACTAGATAATCTCCCAAGCCATTCTGTTGTATCCACATCATTAAAAGTTTTTTTTTTTTAACAACTGATTTAAATCTTTTTGCAAAGTTATGTTTAGTGCTATGACTTAAGCATAGCAAACAGAAATGTATTCCCTATTTGCAAGTCTTTGATGTGCCCCAAGAAAGTTATAGCTCTATTCAGTCTTATCTTCCTTAGTCTAGACTACCCCAAATATATTAATTTCTTTGCTATTTTCTGGGTGTTTTGTTCCAAGCTTTTTCTGAGGCCTGATAGTAAACTGTCTCATCTATAAGTCTTTGTTTTCTTTTTTGTTTTCCTTCCTTCCTGAAGTTAAGCATTACACTTAAATCTATTATTTCAGCGAAATGATTTCCTATGTTAGGCAGGGACCTGAAGACAGTTACATTTTTTTTGCAAAAGTGTGTATTTGCTACAGAGTAACAGAACATAAATAATTAAACATTATTTCAAATTAAAACCCAAAACCAATCAAGCAAAAAACATCCTATATGTTTCCTTGTTCTGTCAGGAATGAAGACATGAAACATAAACAGAAATTCATCCTCTGAATATAATATAGTTTCTTTCTATTAACCCAAGGAGTTGTAAAGTATCTGTTGTACTGTGAAGACAACTCAGAAGGGCACTGAGTGTAGGTGTATTAATATTTTTGGTATAAGACAATGGCAGATAAAAGAATCCCCAGATGCTTGCACTCCTTTTGAAGAAGGTGGAATTAGCTGCATAATTTTGAGTAACTCAAATGTTATATCTAGTTTAAATAGACAGTCATTAAATATGGGTAACCAGACCAATCAAACACAGTCAGAAAAGCTTCAGACCGAATACTAAAAATTTCCTTTAATGACAATAAAACAATACTTAGATATGTAGCAATACATTTTAGGATACCAGAGTGATCAGCTCTGTGTACCCAATTCTGAAGCATGGCATCTGCAGAATCAGTTCTTTTTCATGTAGTCTTGTGTACACTATAAAGGCACTTCCAGCCATACTATGAGTTATGGATAGCTTCATTACCTTGTTACACAATTTTATATCAGTAATTGGACATTTTTGTGCATTGCACTGCAGTCTTTGATACGTTTCTGTACTTTCAAAGCCTCTGCTTTGAACTCTCAGGGACCCCTGCTACAGTCTTGTGATTATTCACTTTTACATACCTGTCTAGTCTGCAATAACTCATAGAGCACAACACGGGTGTTTAAAAGCATAACACTGTATATATATGCCTTTCTCAACTAATTATTATTAATATCTAAGTACTGCAATTTTTGTTACAGTGTTAAATGTGGTTCTTTTAAGATTATAGCACAATCATAATATGAAGTCAGTGGAGACATACATTTTGATCTCACTTGGTCTGCCCTAGAATTGTCTGTCTCTCCACTGCCAACAAAGATCTACAGAAAGCAAGTTACTAACTTGCATGTCTGAGTTAAATACATAAAATCTGATGAAGAAATGCTGTGGTTTTTCTTTCATTAACAAAGAAAAAGGGTATGACTCAAAAAGTATAAACAGATGGGGAATGAGAAAATATTTGGACATTAATTCTAGTTAATTGTTAATTTTAGTTCCTTGTTTCAACATCTTCTAGATGCGTCATTAAAGGGAATATCATCAATAGTATTCATTTATGAAGTAGCCAGTTCTGTAAAACATTTTTTTTAAGGGAAAGGTACATGCTGCTTCTCTTACAGCTGTGAAGTATATTTCTGTAATAATCTTTATTTAATAAAATACATATGAAGAATGACAAGCAGTAGAAAGCAGCATAAGCATTTTCCACTTCTTTCCATAGGACCAAAAGAGAGCATGTGTTTTCTTTTCTTAATAGTCCTGTACAGCTACCTTATTTGGAGCAATGCTCAGTTTTGTATTATAAGTATAATCAGTGAAGAACTAGATGGATTAAGAGCCAAGAATTAATAATAACTTTATGTATAGCTTAAGAAGAGAGGGTAACATCACAAAAGAGAACATAGTAGAAGAATGTCAGAAAAAGAAAAAAAAAAACCACCACAGGAAAAGGAGATGTGTTTCTATAAAACTGAGTTGAATGATTGTGAGACTTCTGGAAGATAGGCTAGGAAGGTTGTATCAGCTAAGAGACTGAATGGAAATGAGGAATTGGAGAAAGACATTTTAAATTTAGTAATTCATATTTAAAGAAAAAAAATAACTGAAAACAAAAGAAGGGATAAAATAATGAAAAATAAGAGGAATGGAAGTATTTGAAATAAAAACAGAGCCATGCTTTGCAAAAAGCCAAAAGTGAGTGTGAGGAATACCAGTTATGCAAGGGAGTCTAGGGTAGCCAACAAGGCTGATGAATGAGAGGTAGCTCAAATGTGACATTCTTTGTTAACCATAAACCACAGCAAATACCAAGAACAGAAGAGCTCTACCCCAGCACAATGCTGGGTCTGAAAAGGGAGACATGCCAAAGGCTCCATTAAGTCCACAAAATATATCACTATTCATTTTTATGGACGTGATTGGGTACCCAGGTGATGGATGAATAGGCAGATAGGTAGATAGTACAACAAACAGAGATTGCTCATGGTTTGGCTGTCATTATTCATATTTAGCAATCACACTTGGATTGGTGAAGACAAAGCATACATTGCAATATATTGGGTTAATATTGATGAAAACATAGGGATGTAATATTTCTTTTTAGTTCTGGCTGTACTGCCATTTCACTTACAGAGTTATAAATTATGCTTACTGAGAGAAAAAAAAAACAAAAAACAAAACACAAGGTGATATTTTAACTTCAGGATAGACAGCGTACTGAAGTCTCACAAACTGACAAAGCAAATATTAAAAATAATAGTAATTCTAGAAAGAGGACGAACACTTAGGAAATAATAAAAGTGACACAGTCAGTAAAGATACTGCTAGTCTGAACAGAAGACTGTTTAGAATTCTCAACATTAAGCAAGTAACACATCTTTAAAAGAAAAACAGTTTGAAATCAAATCCATGGTTTATGAGCAAAAATAAAAGGCAGCTGTTACTATTTCACAGTGGTGTGATGATAATAACGGCTCATGAAATCCATACAGAGGAGGAAAAAGGAAATAAGACAGAATGCCATGAAACTGAAGAAATACAAGATATTGTTTCTTCTTTTTTTCTCTTTTTTCTTTTTTTTTTTTCAGTTCAGTACCTCACATTAATTCTAGCTGTAATTCCGATCATTGTTGTACTAAGGATTGTGCAGGCAAAAATATCTCTTCTCCACAGACTTTATGACTGAAATAACAAGTCAGCTGAATTCTAGGAAATTCTGGCTGAAGTTCCAAAGTCACTCATCAGGACACAATTGAGACAAGAATACAGCTCAGGTGCCATACACAAATCTCTGCTTATTTACTGGATAAGCATAAACAATGTAGAATTTTGAATATATAAATGACTTGCATACATTGATGTACATTAGTATAATAAGCAAGATGTATCAACAGAAAGTGACTGGTTAACCAAAATCAGATTTCATTAAAAGATAAGTTTTTTGATAGCAACTACAATAGCAAAAAGCGTATGCACAACAATAGAAATCATAGTATGTGACTGCTTACCTATTCATAAAACTGAGTGTTAATACGAACGATTTTATACCCGTAGTGATTTTACTGCAGCTTCTCCTATATAATCTCCACTTGCTTAATTTTACAAACATAGGGTGAAAAAGCTATAGAAATCAAATAAAATATTTGTCTATAAATGCTCAAAAGCATTGTGGTTTACAAATCCGTATCAGACAACCATGTAAAAAAGTGATTACATTTGGAAATGTAAACCTACAAAGACTGGTTCTTAGGGAAGTAAGGTGTGCAAATATGCATGAGAGATGATCAGCGGTGACTTAACAACAAACCATTAATGACTTGAGTACAGAAGGTAAAGCTGTGGTAGTGAAATTTGCTAAATATACCAGTTAGGATGCTCTGTCAATGAAAAGGAGAATTAGAAAAGTTTTACAGGAAGATATGGGTGACCTGGAAGATTAGAGTAATAAAAGCATTAAATGTTATACTTTCAAAGAGTTTAAAAAAAAAAAAAATCTGTTAAAACCATAAGCTCATCAATACATAGGAAAATCTATGTATTTTGACTGATCTCAGAGAAACCTGCACGGAGCTACCACTACAGTACCATCATGAAAAAGGCAATTGTGATCTTGTGACATTTTACTCAATGTATTTTCAGCCGACATATGGAGGTTTTCACACCTTTACAAAGTACAGTAATGAAGTAAGAAACTCAGTTGACATATATTCTGTAAAGTTCTGCTTTTCCTCATGAAAGAAAAAAGAGGTTGGGCAAGTAAAGCACAAAGGACTGAAGACAAGACTATCTAAACTTTTTTTTCTGTAGTCTAGCAAAATACAGTGTGAGAAGAAATACGATATTTTGTTTTCTAAGTGGAGTTTGAAAGACTTCTGTAAGTGTGCTACTGTGAATGTCCTGTATAATCAAACCCTAGCTTGTGAAACAAACAACCTGACTAGTTGCAAAATGAATCACAGAATGGTTTAGGGTGAAAGTGACCTCTGGAGGTCATCCAGTCCAAACCCCATGCTCAAGCAGGGACACCTAGACCCAGTTTCCCAGGACCACGTCCAGATGGCTTTTGAGTATCTCCAAGGATGTAGACTCTACACCTTCTCTGGGCAACTTACGCCAGTGCTGTTACTGTCACTGTGAAAAAGCTTTTCCTGATGTTCAGACAGAACCTCCTGTGTTTCAGTTTGAGCCCATTGCCTCTGGTCTGGTCACTGGGCACAGTGGACAACTCTGTCTTCTTTGCACGTTCCTTTCAGGTATTTATGTACATTGATGAGTTCCTCCCCAAGCCTTCTCTTCTCTAGGATCAGCTGTTTCAGTCTTTACTCATACGAGAAATGCTCCAGTCTGTAAATCATTTTAGTGGCCCTTTGCTGGACTCTCTCCAGTATTTCCATGTCTTTCACACTGGGGAGCCCAGAACTGGACACAGTACTCCACGTGTGACCTCAGCACCAGTGCTGAGTAGAGGAGAAGGATCACTACCTTTGACCTGCTGGCAACACTCCTCTGAACGTAGCCCAGGATAACACCAGCCTTTGTGGCAAAAGGAACATTGCTAGTGCATGTTCAACTTGGTATCCACCAGAACCCCCAGGTTTTTCTCTGCAAAGCTGCTTTCAAGTTGGTCAGCCTCTAGCACATACTGGTGCTTGGGGTTATTCCCCCCCAGGTGCAGGATTTTGGACTTCCCTTTGTTGAACTTCATGAGGTTAATGTCAGCCCATTTTTCAAGCCTGTCGAGGTCCCTCTGGGTGGCAGCACAACCCCCTGGTGTAGCAGGCACTTCTATTTTAATGTATTTTGCAAACTTGCTGAGGATACACTCTGCCCTGTCAGCCAGATCATTAATGATGTTAAACAGGACTGGACCCACTGCTGACCACTGGGGTACATTGTTGCTTACTGGCTTCAAAATAGACTTCATGCTAGTGATCATCTGCCCCTGGGCCTGATCAGTCATCCAATTTTCTGTTCACCTCATTATCTGCTCATCCAGCCCATACTTCATCAGCCTTTTCATGAGGGTCTTGCAGGAGATCCTGCCAAAAGCCTTGCTAATGCCAAAGTATACACTGCTCTCCCCTCATCTACCAAGACAGTCACTTCATTGTAGAAGGTTATCAGGTTGGTCAAGCATGACTTCCCTTTTGTGAATCCATGCTGGCTACTTCTGATCACATTCTTGTCCTTCATATGCCTAGAAATGGTCCAGGATTAGCTACTCCATCACATTCATACAGATCAAGGTGAAGTTGTCTGGCCTGTGGTTCTCCAAGTCTTCCTTCCTATCCTTCTTGAAAATAGGAGTGACATTTTCTTTCCTCCAGTCTTCAGGCACCTCTCACAATTGCCACGATCCTTCAAAGATTATTGGCCTCGAAATGGCATCAGCCATTTCAGCATCCCAACACTTATGGGCATGCCTAATCAGGACCTGTGGGCTTTTGTTTGCTCAGTTTGCTTAAGTATTCCCTGACTTGATCCCCTTCCACCTTGATCTTTACTTTTGCCCTGGCCTCCAGAGCTTGGGATTCCTGAAAATTGTTCTTGTTAGTAAACACTGAGGTGAAGAGAACATTCAGTACATCAAACTTTTCCATGTCCAGTATCACCATGTCCCCTGCCCCATTCAGCAGTGGGCCTACATTTTCTCAACTCTTCTTTTTGTCACCTATGTACTTATAGAAGCCCTTCTTGTTTCCTTTGACATCTCTGGTCAGATTCAATTACATTTGGGCCTTGGCTTTCCTAACTGTGTCACCGTGTGCTTGGACAGTGTCTCTGTATTCCTCCCAGGTTGCCGGTCCCTGCTTCCACTCTCTGTATCCTTCCTTTATATGTGTGAGTTTTGCCAGGAGCAATTTGTTCATCCGTGCAGGCCTCCTGGCATTTTTGCTTGACTTCCTGTGGATTGGGATGGACCACTCTTGAATGTGGAAGAGGTGATGCTTGATTATTAACTAACCTGTCTTCCCTCCAGGGCCTTATCCCATGGGTCTCTTCCAAGCATATCCTTGAAGAGGGCAGAGTCTGTTCTCCTCAAGTCCGGTGTTTTGATCTTCCTTTTTTCCTCCTCTTGCCTCTCAGGATCCTGAACTACATCGTTTCATGATCACTTCAACCTTCAACCTTCAAGTCCCCAGTGAGCTTATCCTTGTTTGTGGGTATGAGGTCCACCAGAGCACCTCTTCTCATTAGCCCCTCTATGACTTGGGTCAGGAAGTTGTTAATGCTCCCCAAGAAGCTCTTGGATTGCTTATGCTCTGCTATGTTGTTCCTCCATCAGATACCAGGCTAGTTGAAATTCCCCATGAGAATAAAATCCCATGAATGTCAAACTGCTTCTAGCCATCCGGAGAAGGCACCATCCACTTGGTTCTCCTGGTTAGGCAGCCTACAGCAGGCACACACTATAGTCACCCATACCACTCTACTCTTTCATCCTCACCCATAATCTCTCACTCAGCTCATCATCCATATCCAGGTGGAGCTCCATGCATTCCAGCTGTTTTCTCACACAGAGGGCAACTCCTGCATAAGGAATCTTCCCTGTCCTTGCTAAAGAGCCTATATTCCTCCATTGAAGTACTCACTATATGAGCCATCCCACCAAGTCTCTGTCATGCCAACAAGATCATAGCACACAGATCTCCAGTTCCTCACGTTATTTCCCATGCTGTGTGTATTTGTGCACAGGCACTTCAGAAAAATACCCCAGCATGCTGATTTCCAAAAAAGGGTCTGTGAAGCAACTCTAACCTGTATTTTCAACAGAAGGTTGTTATTTGTCTGCATTTGTGGCAACTAAACAAGCAGGAAAGAACTACTCATCCTGGTTTGATTTTTTATTTAGTTTAGGACTTCCAATGCAAATTTGTTCCACCAAGTAGCATCATGTTTTCAATATAATGTGCTCCTGTTAATACAATGTAATATTATCAATTCAGCTCACTCAATATCATTCTCATATGTGTCCTCAATGAATACTAATTGGGAAAAGGAAGTCTAAAAGGGTAGTTAAAGTGATTGGAGAGAAAGAAATACTGAAAAAGAAGACTAAATTATAGAACTAAAGAAAATTGTCATAGACTCTGCTGTAGAAGAAACCAAGGATTATCTAAGAACTTGTTGATGTTGTAGAATAAACTAAGGATTATTTAAGAGTTTAATGATCTTTATTAAAGAAGCACAAAATAAATTAAGATCCTTAGTTAAAATATAAAAGAAAGAAATGAATCATAACAGAAGGTTAACACGATAATCTAGTTGCTATGGTAACCATAAGAAGTAAAAGGCAATGGTGTCACTGCTGACTTGTACACAGTAGTAAAATAAATAAGTTAGTATTTCCTGGCAGGAGAGACTCTGTATCATATCCATAAGTTGTAATGAGGTTAGTTATCTCTTTAAAAGCCTTCGCACCAAACTACATATTGTCTATTATATGCCAAAAAAAACCCCACACCAGCAGCACAGATGATAATGAGGTAAATATTTTTTTAATGTGAATATGTGTTATTTCACTTGGCTTCATCCTCACAAATTAATCTTGTGTTGGCTTTCTTCACGTGGTAGGTCAGATTTACAAAACCAGCTTTAAATCACATCATCAACATCCAGGCAGAACTGGTAGTGATTATATTTGCGTAGCTAATTTGATTGCAGCATTTATGTTACTAGGCTTTTCCAAAAGAATGAAATGAAATATATCTTTAAAATAAAAACAGGACCAGTCCACAAACAATTTGTTCCACAAAAATTAAATAGTTTGGTCTATATTTCACCGCTGCAACTCCTGTAAATTTTACTCATTCTGAAAAAAATAAGCTTATTTCTTCCTACCCCCACCCTTCTCCAAAGCTCTGCAGTGCCAGACTTCCATCAGAATATCCTAAACCTCAAACTGTTTCTTGTGTTTTTAGACAAATGGGCTTTCCGGGAAACTTTTGCAGAGCCATTACTAATTCAGTATAGGAAGATTCAGTTTTATGGCTTCTTCATGAGAAATTAATCCTATGTTTGTAGCCATTGTAATTTGTAATCCTAGTAATTAATGGTAAGATTTTGTAGCCAATTAGTACCATAAATGCCATACAAATACTTTGTACTTTTTATTTCAGTCACTTTGAATGGTATCTTTTATCCATGCAGCTTAAAGTTTTTGCTTGAAGGCCTTGGCAGTATCAATATACGTTCTCTGACTCAGCAAAATAGCCTTAGCCTTTTAGTTTTCCATACTGTGGTGATACTGCTGCCACTCCACTAAAGATTTGTCTTGAGCGTGCCCATGTAATGTTTCATCAGCCTTCTTTTCAACCATTTATGTATATATTATCTGGCCAGCAAAAATAGGTTTGAGCCACCCATTACCTAACATACAGATGCTTGGACCAGCATATTTGTGCTTAAAGAAGCATACAGTTGTGCTGCTGATCTCAATATTCAAAATTTTATTTTGTCACTTTATATCAGCAAAATCATTCATGCAGACTCATGTGGAAAGCATTGAGATGTTTGTTCCGATGACTGCAAGTTTCTTATCTTCTGCATGTTACATAAAACTGGTTTTGAAAAATGAATAAAACACTATCATTCAAAATAATTTTTATCTCTTTAATACAGAGATGAGTTTTTAATGTTCCAAAACAATTCATCTGTATTGTCATCCATATCCATTTTATCAGTTATATTGTCAACGTAGCTAAATTATCCCATGGAATTTTCAGTTATTCAGTGGCAATGCACAGATCTAACTGACTTTTCAACATCTTCTAGTTTTTCAGCATTGTGAAGCTGGATGAGGACCTTAATTTCCTTTATGTTGATGTGCAGACTTAATCTCTTGTTCTTGTGATCAAAAGAGTTGGTGATATATGGCATACATCCTAATAAGTGCATAATCATTAAAAGAACAGCCTACAGCACATCACTTATATAATTTTTGAGTTAGCACAAAATCTCTCTCATGTATATGCTGACAAATACAGATTCCTTTATGCCAGCTAAGTACAACCTACAGGTTGTATTATAGAACAAGCTATTGCATTGTAACTTTTTTTGTCATTGAAAAATGTAAGAAGTCCGCTTTAAACAAGGACCTGTGCCCTCACCCACTATGAAATGAAAGAAATATATTTGAAAACTTGTCTGAATAGTGAAATTCTTCCTGAAGCCTTCAGAGAACCTGACAGCTGATAGTACTGGAGGTTTTGAATTGACTACATAACATTTTTGTTAAATTCCCCTTGTTGTACAAACCATATCAGTTCGATCAGTGTTGTGGTTTAACCCCAGTAGGCAGCTAAGCACCACACACTCTCTCACTCTCCACTGGTGGGATGGAGGAGAGAATTGGAAGGGTAAAAGTGAGAAAACTCATGGGCTGAGATAAAGACAATTTAAAAGGTAACGCTAAAGCTGTCCACGCAAGCAAAGCAAAATAAGGAATTCATTCTCTACTTCCCACCAGCAGACAGGTAGGAAAACAAACATCATAGCTCCGAATGTCCCCCCCTTCCTCCCTCTTGTCCCATCTTTTTATTGCTGAGCATGTTGTCATATGGTATGGGATATCTCTTTGGTTAGTTGGGATCAGCTGTCCTGGCTGTGTCCCCTGCCAACTTCTTGTGCATACCCCACCTACTCTCTGGCAAAGTGTTGTGAGAAGCAGAAAAGGTTTTGACTCTGTGTAAGCACTCCTCGGCAATAACTGAAGTATCTCTGTATTATCAACACTGTTTTCATCACAAATCTAAAACACAGCACTGTGCCAACTACTATGAATAAAATTAACCCTATCCTAGCCAAAACCCATACAATCAGAAACTGAACAGACTTGCTAGAAGTTTATTAGCATCAGCCTTATCAACCATAACTCTTCTTATAAAATTTTTATCACAGACAGAATCAATATGGTCATTATCTTGCCTAAGAGGTCACGTTTCTCTTTGTAAAGATTAACATTACTTCTTCATGTCGAAAAAATCTTCTTTATATGAATTTTGTCAAAGGCACAGTCTTTCTGACTCACTAGTGTCTCCTATATTTCTGTATTTTGGTGGGAATACCATAGGTTTCTTTTGAATGGCTTTATTGCAGTTCTTCAGTAGTTTTAAGAATATCACAAAGTTGATACTGCTAGTAACTGCTTCTTGATAGGTAGCTTAAGTTTCATTTAACATTTTGTCAGAAATGATAGATGAACGATTTAATTGTGTTGAATTGTTTGCTTTGCACTAGTGATTCAGGATTTCCCTTCCATCAGTTGGCAAAATTTGGTCATCTCCATTGAAATTTGTGCAATAGAACCATCAAAGGGGCATATATAATTTAAAGCCACTGTAGACGTGTTTGATGTGATACCATTTTACATTTTGTTGACATTAATACTTTTCTTCATTAGCATTTTAAAACTTTCATTTATGGTAAGCAGCTTTCTTGTTTGCCAGTTTTCATGTTTTACTTAAGTTTTGTCCCATATTTATACTTTAACAGTGTTCTAATGAAATTATTTTTAAAAAAACAAAACCCAAAAAAACAACACATCTCACATTTGCCTTTGACAAAGCAAAGAACTTCCTCTGAGGTAGCACGTGCTGCCTGACTTGCATTCTGACTGACAAAAATCAAAGAAATCTAACATTAAATTCATCTCAGTATCATCTACTGTCTGTCTTCTCCACTGTAGGGTCAGCTAAATCTGTTACATTCCTTATAAGAAAAAATACTTTCTTTTGTTAAGCTGCTACAAGATAACTACCATATAATTCTTAGGCAGTGTCCCTCTTGTCTTTTTTGTTAGCACTTCCTATCACTAAGGTATTTTTTTACCTGGAGGTGCTGGTCTGTATCTGCACTCAGACTCTGTAAAATCTCATGCTAAATGAAATGGAAAGGATTACTCCATTTTGGTCATTCGAGCTGTTATAGGATTTTCTTAGAAGGAAAATCTTGAAGTCTTTCTTATACTTGAAAATTGCCATCACATTATCCCTGAGCCTTTCTTTTTCTAAAGCTGAACTCAAGTTCATTCAAATTGCCTTTGTAAATCATATTCACTAAACTTTTGATACTTCTTGTACTTTAAGCAGGACTTTCTGTATGATTCACTTTCTTTTTTCCACTTTTTTTTTTTTTTTTTTAAACTGGGACAATAATCTAACTGAGATAGAACCAGATTACGTTTTCTTCAACTATTTATGGAAAGCGATGTCAAATGCACAATTAAATTTGATATAAATGGCATTATAAGTCTTGTCCTTCATAAACCTAGACCGGTTTGACAAGATTTGTAGCTTACAACTCCATGTTTTCTTTTATGTTTGTTATTATATGTTATCTTTATTGTCTTCCAGGTGCTTGCAAATAGCTTTATTATTTGACATTTTCCATTTGATCTTTTAAAAAGCTAAACAGCATTAAAAATTACTTCCATTAATTTCTTCTTCTCTGCTCTTCAGAGTAATTGAATCTGAACCCTTTAATGTATTACAATCAGTATTTAAATTGCCATTGTCAGGCATCTAGTGACATATAGCACCCCATAGGTTGATCATCTGGCAAGCAAACTGCGTGATACATAGGTAATTCTGACATCTGCAAATTCTAAATTGCCTCACAGTGACATAACTAGCAAATTGCTATGCCTAGAGTATGTATGAATCTAGAATTTTTGCTTCTCAGCTTGTTGAAGTACTATATTAATGATAACCACCTGAAACTCAGTGAGATACTATTTTTATTTTCTTCCCTAAAAGTATGCTTGTCTAGGTCCTTTCTTTAAATAGAAAGTCAAGGGTTTGTCATTTCATGCCATCAACTTCATGACATTGTAAAGATATAGTTTTCTGACCTCCTATGTTCTTTCATCATAGTGAGTGTATTGCTTCAATAGTATCAAAATAACCAGTTGGCTCTTTGTAACACCAAGAGCTGGCCTACCAGTTCCTTAGGTAGAGAACTCATTTGTCAGCAATCATGTACTGTTCTTTTTCTTCCTCCCATTTGCCCATGCAGGCAGCTTCAAAGTTTTCCAGTTGAGATTTGGCAGCCAAGCATTCCTAAATTCCAGCTATGATATCTGGATATCACTTTTTCTATTTTTCTGCACTGCAGGAGTTAATATATTCAAGAATAAAAGGAATATTGCAGTACTGATTTAGAAAATATATTCAAATTATATGATCATAGCAAGAAAGGTTGCATAATCCCACTCCAATTTTCCTATCTATGGCTGTTAATTATCTATTGACATAGTTAATTGGAAAAAGTGGGGGTAAAGTGCAAATTGTTTGTCTTAATATGGTGATATAATTTTCTCACTTTTGATGGTATAAATTGCAGAAACCTCTACAAATTTTGGTTATTCCAAACCTGGCATGTCTGTCCATTGCTCAGAACTACAACAGTACCACATAGGGTTAAGGGCAGTTTCTGAGTCTTTAGGACTTTACAACGTAATGCTGTTGCTTTAATTTCTATCCAGTTTGGCAGGCACCTAGGACCTGCTGGAGTGGGTCCAGAGGAGGGCAATAAAAATTATCTGAGGGCTGGTATACTTCTCCTGTGAGTACAGGCTGAGAGAGTTGGGGTTGTTCAGCCTGGAGAAAAGAAGGCTCTGGCGAGATCTTATTGTGGCTTTTCAGTACTTAAAATGGGTTTATAAGAAAGATGGGGACAAACATTTTAGCAGGGTCTGTAGTGATAGGCCGAGGGGTAAAGGTTTTAAACTAAAAGAGGGTAGGTTCAGACTAGGTACAATGAAGAAATTTTTTATGATGCGGGTGGTGAAACACTGGGACAGTTTGCTCAGGAAGGTGGTAGATGTTCTATCCCTGGAAACATTCAAAGTCAGGTTGGATGGGGCTCTGAGCAATGCGGTGTAGTTGAAGATATCCTTGCACATTTCAAAAGAGTTAGACTGGATGACCCTTAGAGGTCATGTCCAACCCAAACTATTCTATGATCCCAAATTAGAAACTACACCCAAAGAAAACAAGTAGAGGAGAAAACATTTCACAGGTTGCAGAAAATACTTTTTTACTTATAAAGAAAATATTTCCATTTACACAAGTCATTTTTGCAAGAGCAAGAAATTACTGATTGACATTTTGTCTGTGGTGCTCTAAAAGCATGGAACTCTTTTTAAAATACTGTTATTTAGCCAGTTATTGCATAGATGAGTATTCTTATCTAATTGTAGACTCTGCATGTTTCACTGGATTGCATCCTACTTTTCTGAAGTATTTTGAAATCCATATTTCATAGCAAAAAGCTGTCCCCAACACATTTTAATAATCTCTGATTATAGACTCTCATTTGTATCAAACTCATTTTTCAGTGTGACCAACATGATTTTGTGGATTTATTTCAGTGATCATTTACAAAAAATTGAAAACCCCAAGTCAAATAATATTTTGTAAATGAATATACTTTTAGAACTGCAAGAAATATGTTTTGAATGGACTGAATTGCAGCTGCAGGATAACCATGACTTTACTGGGTGAGAGGAACAAACGGCTTGAGCTTATATTTAGTTTTATGAAAAAAAAACACCACCAAACATCTATTTCTGTACCTCAGTTTTAAATGAATTTTGTACTTTGTGATGGAATCATTTACAAATTAAACTTGATTTAATAATATATGTTTAGTAATCATTAAGTCTTTAACACAATGATGTTCCTCAGTACACTGATGTTTTATGTCCACGAATAGTATTAGATCAGTGTAATTGTACTTCTATATCAAGATATTTTCTGAATATTTGTTTTAAACACTAGACAAAATTTTGTGAACCAAACATACAAGCATTCTGCATTGTTTTTGAGAAAGTAATATGATCTTCTCCACAGTAAATGGGTATAGTTCAGTTTTATTAAAATTAACTGTGATTGCCTATAACTGTTGCTTCTCATGGTGTGGAGTGAATTCTTTCAGACTGATATGCAAGAATTTTTCTTATCATGAATAGCTTGTTGAACTTTTGGGGAATTTAGAGAGCCTCCTAATTCTTGTGTCTTCAGTGAACATGGGTATAGTAGCATTAGAGTGTCAAAAAATAGATAAGATGATGCCATTGATGTATGCTACTTCAATCAGAAGTGAATAAATGTCATTTAGCTCTGTTATCTCAGTTACACCACTGAAGACAGGCAGTGACCACATCAAACTGGGGTAACTTGAGCCTAAATATGGCATCTGCATGTTAGAAAAATATAGAATACCAAAATCTTGATGCCTATAGCATGTGGGTGCCTTGATCACAGAATCACAGACAATCACAGAATCGTAGGGGGTGAAAGGGACCTTCAGAGATCATCTGGCCCACCCCTTCTGCCAAAGTAGGTTTACCTAGAGCACGTTGGACAGGAATGAATCCAGGTGGTTTTTTAATATCTCCAGAGAAGGAGGCTCCACAGCCTCTCTGGGCAGCCTGTTCCAGTGCTCTGTCACTCCCAAAGTAAAGAAGTTTTTCCTCATATTCAAATGGAATTTCCTGTGTTCCAGTTTGTGCCCACTGCCTCTTGTTCTGCCACTGGGCACCACTGAAAAAAGTCTGGTCCCATCCTCTTGACACCCACCCTTTAGATATTGATATAGAATTGATCTCAGTCTTCGCTTCTTCAGGCTAAACTGACCCAGGTCTCTCAGCCTTTCCTCATAGGAGAGGTGCGCCAGCCCCTTGGCCATCTTTATAGGCTGAAATCTCTCGTAGTTCCTTTTCTTTTTTGAACCGTGGAACCCAGAACTGGACACAGTACTCCAGATGTAGCCTCACCAAGGGCAGAGTAGAGAGGTAAGATAACCTCCCTCCACCTGCTGGCCACACTTTTTTTTAATGCACCCCATGATGATGAGGTGGTAGCTGTTCAGAGGGTATTTTATCACTATGTTGGATAGAGAGAGAACTTAGTTGCCAAAGTCCTGCCACCAACATAGAAGCTTGCATGATCTCTAGGCTGCAGTCTCTGCTTCCTCTCCATATCCACAAACTGAGTCTGCCATGCTTAGACCTGTCACTCCTCTGAGTTGCCCGTGAAAGATCCAATCACTCTACCTTGAGGTGTTCCGCTACTGTACGTTAATATAGACTGTAGGCATACGCTCATCATTTGAATTGTCCAAAAGAAATCTATTTCACTGCAGGAATAAAGAGCTTAATAAGTGTTCAGTACAAAAAACTACAGTTTCACAGTTTCTTACTGTTATTATTGGCCTTTAAAACCAGCAGGTACCCTCTACTCAATTAATTTTGTAGAAGATCACTTAGCAGGCACCATTTTATCAACACTTGACAACTAAAGAATGCTTTGCTTATATCAGTAGTGGGTTTTGTTGCTATTGCTTTCTAAAAAACAAAAATGATCAGAACTGTTCCTGAAACCAGTTTTATTCAAGATAGAAAAAGCCTTAATATACTGTGTTTAGCTGTTGTACAACACAGAAACTTGTGTGGATTCCTATTAATACAGGAAATCATACACATATTTCCTCCTTGTAGAGAAATGCTGTGCTATGTGAGGAATAAAGTTTTATTTTAAAATTACAGAAATCACTGCAAACACAGAGAAGTTAGAAATGTAAAGCAAATTGTATATGTATGCTGTTGACATTGATGCATTCTAAATATTTTCCTTTTATTCAATGGGTATCCTTGCAGAAGGCAAATTTGTAATAGTTTTATTCTAACAGTACATTGAGTGGATTCAACATTCTAGAGTCTGAAAAAAAAGAAATTCTGTACATTTTATTGATTTAACATATATTGTACAAATGCAATTCTAATCAATACAGTTCAATTCCTTTTTTTAAACTATGTTAAAGGGGAAAAAATCCTGCCATTAGTTTTCCTATATTTGAACTTTTCTTGTTGTTTTTATGAACTCTAGAGAATCATTGCTTTCATTTGCTGCTGGCATCTGTTATTTTTCTCTTACTTGAGCCCTTAGTGTTTACTGGTCAACTTGTGGTAATTTATTCAAATGTAAAACCACAGTGTACAAGAGCAGTGATTTGAAATTCCTTTTGTCACAAAGCATGGCTACAGGAGCATATCAATCTATAGTCAAGAGAACTGCATCGCTTCTTCATCTCCTTTTGTTACTATGACTTATTTCTTCCCTCTGGCTTTTCAGCTTTCTTCCAAGTTAATGGGTTCTCAACTCTGAGATACCTGATATCTTGTCTTGTTATTAATCACTCTGAACTTAACAGATAGTACACCTTTCAGCACTATCTTGACTTTAACTTTGTCCACACAGTAATGAATCAAGGTCAAGAAAATATAGGAGAGCACCCTTTGAAAGCTAAGCCTCTTTTCTCTTTATATCAGGCAGTCTTTCATTTTAAGAAAACCTTATACATAGTTCCAAAAGAACAGCAGCCTGATCACAGAATCATAGAATGGTTTGGTTTGGAAGGGACCTTAAAGTTCAACTAGTTTCAACACCCCTGCCATGGGCAGGGACAACTTCAACCAGACCAGGTTGCTCAAAGCCCCATCCAACCTGGCCTTGAACACTTCCAGGAAGGGGACCTCCACAACTTCCCTGGAAGATTTGTTCCAGTGTCTCATCACCCTCGCAGTAAAGAATTTCTTCCTAATATCTAATCTAAATCTACCCTCTTTCAGTTTAACCCATTACCCCCTCCCCTACCACTCATGGTCACTGCAGCCAAGGCTGCCCTTGAGCTTCACATTCCCCACCAGCCCCTCCTTGCTGGTGAGAGAAAGATCCAGCCTGACACTTCTCCTCATTGGCCCCTCTACCCCTTGGGGACGGAAGTCACCATTGATGCATTCCAGAAATGTCCTGGATTGCCTATGCTCTGCTGTGTTGTCCCTCCAACAGATACTGGGGTGGTTGAAGTTCCCTATGAGGACCAGGGCTTGTGAATATGAGGCTGCTCTTATTTGTCTATTGAGGGCCTCATCAGCTCAGTCTTCCTGGTCTGGTGGCCTGTAGTAGATCCCCACTACAATATCACCTGTCTCTGCCCTCCCTTTAATCCTGACCCATAAACTCTTTGTCGGCTCCTCATCCATCCCCAGGTGGAGCTCCATGCACTTCAGCTGGTCCTTGACATAGAGAGCAACAACCCCGCCTCATCTCCCCTGCCTGTCCTTCCTGAAAAGCCTGTATCCTTCCATTCCAACTCTCCAGTCATAGGACCCATCCTACCACATCTCTGTGATGTCAATGGTAGTCTCTTCATGACATCCCTGATATGAGCCCCCAGTAAGCAGCACTCCTCTCTTGAGAGTATCAGGTCAGCAAATGGGTGCTTCTGTACCTTTCAGAAGAGAGTCTCCTACTACTATCACCCGTCACCTTTTCTTAGTTGTATTGGTTGTTATATGGGGAGCAGATCGGGTTGCTTTACTCAGCTCCAACATCACTCCTGATGCGATGGGTCTTTCCTCGTCAGTCTACAGAGTGGTGAAATGGTCCTGCAAGGGCACCTCAGGTTTCAGGGGGATTCTCTTCCTCCTGCTAGTCCTTGGCATTGTAAGCTTCTATTCTTTTGCTTTATTGCCCCCCACCCCCCTACTGTGTGTGCCAGCGTGGGAGTTTTCAGCTGTTTGGCTGTGGGTCCACTGCAGACTGTGCTTGGAATCAGCTGTCTAATTCCTAAGACTCCCTGATGTTACACAGCCTCCTCACCACTGCCTGCAGCTCACTTGCTCCACCTGGGCACACCTTTTGCAGGCAGGTGTGCTGCCTATTCCTGCCCCAGTAGAAAGTTCTAGGCACCTCCTGCAGTCCGAAGTCTGCACTGCAGCCTTTCCCTTCAGCAGCTCCATCTGGGTGGAGGCATCAGCCACCTCCGGGGTAGATAGTGCAGAGCCCCGAGCCAGAGCTGCAGCCTTTGCTCTCAGACGAGTGCCCACCATTCTGCCAATTGAATTTATCATTTCTAGTAATGCAAGGTGTTAAAGAAGCATTGTATAATCAAAGAATGTAATACATTCAGGCCTTTTACCATACCATTTCAATTTAGAATATTCATGTTTTGTCCATTACTATGTGGACAAATTATTGGTCTGTACTTTTCATTTATGTGCAGTAGTTCAGGTTAGGAGCTCCAAATATAGAAGTTTAAGTAGTTTGTGAGTTACTTTTAACCCATGGTTCATTTGGAATCCATCCTGGACATTAGTGGTCTTGCCTGCAAAATAGGCGGAAAGTTCAATGCAGGGCAGAGAATGATTGTTGACTGAGTATTTAGTTTACTTTTGATTATTTAGTTTACTTTCCAGAATAACTCTTCTAATTTTGAACAAGCCATTAACACAAGAGATCTTTGATCATTCTTCAGGGAGAGGGATTTGGACCCTGGGAGTTTTGCAATATTTCAGAGTTCTTGTTTTAATTTTGACTCAATGACTTATAAATATAGTAGGCCAGTGTTCTGAGAATGCAAATCCCTTGAAAACCTTCCAGCACACTGACCATAATAACACAAAAGCAACTATAGCTTATGTGCATTGAACCTGGAGCCCAATAGCCAAAACATATAAAATGTATTCACACTAGAAGAAATGTTTCAAAATTTTACCATCCTAGTCAAAAAGTCAAAAAATCACAATATATTAAATATTCATAGGTCTCCAATCACAATTATATGCCTCCAAATTCATAAATAGATTGTAACAGTCTGTGAACTTAATTGTTGGACTGCATCAATAACTATAGCCCTTTTACAGCTTTGCTTAATGAAATCTCTTAAGAGCAGCCTCTGTATACAAATACACATCTTATAGGCATAAGAGATTTAGAGAGATTAAGAGAATATCCTTTTAAAAAAAACATCTTCAACATGTTAATTAAGAGTAACAGTAGTAGTAGTAAACATATATTATGACTCAAGATCAGCAGTACCTTCAAAATTTTTGTAGGAATATTCAAAGTATTTAATGATATTATGCAATAAGATAGTAAATTAAGAAGGCTGTACAGTCACGGGCCAGGTAGAAGAGAGAGAGGACTATAAATGAGTCAGAGTTACTAACACCACTAGCATCATTTTAAAATAACAAAAATGAGAAGCATGGAATAATGGCACCCATCCATCAGAGCACTTAAAAAATGTAGGTAACAAAAAGAATCACAGTTGTTTGTCGGTATCAGTTGATACGTCCCTTTTAATAAAAGAAAAGACAAAAGAAGATTGTTTCTTCCCTAGTGAACAAGACTTAGGTGAGAAGCTTCCACACAGCAGTGTAGCAACGGGAGAAAAAGGCAGAGAGAAAACAGACTGCAGCTTATACAGGAGACTACTGGAGAGGAGTACAGATAAGAGAGCCAGGATCAGTGGTGTTGAAAAGAACTTCCTAGGGACCAGGGTGACTGCACATTTAGCCAAGAAACCAAGCCCAGAAACAAGAACTAATCTGCAGAGAAACCATGAAGGAGGAGAAAAGTATATATGAATACCTTTTATTCTAGCTGGCTGGGTCACCTTAGGTTCTTTTTGTTTAAAAAACTAATTCTTGTAGCTCATACTCTAATAAAATCTCGCCCTTTTTATATATATATATATATTTTATTTTTTTTTTTAATTTAAAAACCTTTCAGGTGTTATTTAGGAACTCACTGTAAAGAAGATGTGCACCTCAAATTGGTGGCTGACTTGGTGACCTGTTCCAGTATATTTATATCCCACTGAATAAAACAGAATTTAAATACATGCCTGTGTATTTTGCATAAATTTTATTCCCGTGCTAAATCAATTCCAAAGACAATTCTAAAAAATCCCAACTCATTAATATTTCCCTCAGCTTATCTCATAACTTAATACATCCAGATGGTTTTCCATTTCTGTGAGGAAATCTGAGGGAAATCAAGATTTAAACTAAGCCAAAACCAGCTACACCAAAATCAGAACAAATTTGGTTGTAAAAAAAACCAAACCAAACCAAATAAAACCAAACCAAAACTGTCAATTATAGTATTTTAAAAACTCAACTTACTTCAAGAGGTAATCATGATTTTTTCAATACCAAAAAAAAAAAGGTGCTAACCCATTCTAGTACTTCAAAACAAAGAAATTTGCAGATACATAGTGTGTGACTCAAGTTGGGGAAACCTGAACAATACAACAACTTCTACTGGAAAAAAATACTTAGTGGAAAGGTGAAAAAAGAATAGGGGAAGTGAGCTTTCAGGCATATTGCAGCACAGTTCTTCAGAGTTCTCCAAGTATTTGTTGTGGGTTAACTCCAGTGGGCAGCTAAGCCTCACACAGCCGCTCACTCACTTGTCCCCACCAGTGGTGTGGGGGAGAGAATTGGAAGGGTAAAAGTGAGAAAACTCGTGGCTTGAGATAAAGACAATTTAATAAGTAAAGCAAAAGCCACACATTCAAGGAAAGCAAAATAATTTGTTGACTACTTCCCATTGGCAGGCAGGTGCTCAGCTGTTTCCAGGAAAGCAGGGCTTCATCATATGTCATAGTTACTTGGGAAGGTAAAGGACATAACCCCAACCATCCTCCTCCTTCCCCACAGCTCTTCTTGCTGAGTACAATGGCATGTGGTATGGCGCATCCCTTTGGTCAGTTGGAGTCAGCTGCCTGTCTGTGTCCCCTTCCAACTTCTCATGCACCCCCAGCCTACTCGCTGGTGGGGTGTTGTGAGAAGCAGAAAAGGCATTGACACTGTGCCAGAACTGCTCAGCAGTAACTAAAACACTGATGTGTTGTCAACATTGTTTTCAGCACAAATCCAAAACATAGCCTCATACAAGATACTATGAAGAAAATTAACCCTATCCCAGCCAAAACCAGTACAAAAAATATGCATAATGTATTTGTAAGTGAGTGAAAATCGAGGATATGAATCACAGAATCACAGAATTTTCAGAGTTGGAAGGGACCTCTAGAGATCATCTAGTCCAACTCCCCTGCTAAAACAGGATTGCCCAGAGCACATTACTTAGGACTGCACCCAGGCGGGTCTTGAAAATCTCCAGAGAAGGGGACTCCACAACCTCCCTGGGCAGCCTGTTCCAGTGCTCTGTCACCCTAACTGTAAAGAAGTTTTTTCGTGTGTTGGAACGGAACTTCCTATGTTCCAACTTGCACCCATTGCCCCTCGTCCTGTCACTGGGAACCACCGAGAAGAGTGTGGCTCCATTCTCCTTCAACCCACCCTTTAGATATTTGTAAGTAATAATAAGAGAGAACAGAAGTAATAATGAAGAGAGAACAGAAGACAGAATTAAAAAATACAGCAGAAAGAAGTGAAAGGATTAAAAAGCCCAGCTTGGCTTATTGGATCAGGTAGGCCTTGAGGATGGATGAAACTTTACAAGGCTCTTTACTTTTTATCTTGTAAATCAGTGTTCTGAATAAAATGACAACAGAATATTTTTCCATAGCAGAACGAGTAAAATCAACAAGACACAGATTTGGATAGGAAGGCAATAGGTTGATGCATAATCTGAAGTGCTTTCTAAAGTGGGTATCATAAGTCCTTCAGTATATATACACCAGATTGCCTTTTTCTTTGCCAGTTAGAGGGTAAATATGCTACTGATTAGCTGGCTGGCAGCATCTTGCACCTGTGAGAGAGTGCAATGCATGCATAGTGCACTGAATATGTGATTTTTGCTATTAACAGTAGAAGCCTTCAGGCTGTGTGCCGGCTCGGCAGTGCAGGGGCTCAGCCTCACCTTGGCCTGAGATGAGTTTCACCACTGCTGCCTTCCCTGCCCCAGCTTCAGCTCTGGTAATAGCCCCTCTGAGGAGGGCAGGACACCACCCATCCCACCTCCCAAAGTTAGTGCCAGAAAACAGTAGCCCTTTGGGGGGGCGCTGAAGGGCCTGGGGCCAAGACTTCAGCTGGTAACCTGGGAGAAGGAAGTGGTCTGTGATAAGAAAATCTACTTGAAAAAATTAAAAAAAAAAAGAAACCCACAGAAAAACACCCTAGACTTGAGACAGAGGAGACAGAAACCCCTTCCATGAACATCATACTTTTCATCAAAAAGATGTCAAGATGCCCATAAATCTCCTAACTAAGGCTTGAACGTTTACCCCCTTCTTATACCCTTCAGCCTTGTGCTCTAGAATGACACTGGAAGGGTGAACATAACACCAGAGAAAGGGAATGTTAGTAAACTTTATTCTATACGTATTTTAGGGCTTTTAGGTGTTTCAGTATTAAGTAGACAATATGGACTATTACAGTTAAAACATTATTTGACCTATGAGTAAATTATGGGATCATGTAGTGTGTTTCCTTTTGCCATTAATATTTTGTGCATAATATGTAGCTCTCTGTTTCTACCAAATTCATAACACAGGTACGAAAAACAATTTTTGTCCAGTCAAAATCTGTACCATACTGACCTCTGTGTACCCTGTGCCATTTTGTCACTTCCTCTAGTTCTTGATCTAGTTAAATCCATCCTACCTTTCCCATTTGATATCATCCCAATTCAGCCTCGGCCTGAATCCCATGGGCTAAGGCTCTAGAAGGAAGTGGGGTGCAAGAGAGCTGGTTAATATTTAAGTACCACTTCTTATAAGTTCAAGATCGGTGCATCCCTAGGAGCAAGAAACCATGCAAAGGAGATTAGGGACTGACCTGCTGGAAAGCAGCCCTGCAGAGAGAGACCCAGGAGTCCTGGTGATTAAGAAGTTGACCATGAGCCAGCAATGTGCCCTGGTGGCCAACAAGGCCAATGGCATTCTGGGGTGCATTAAAAAGAGTGTGGCCGGCAGGTTGAGGGAGGTCATCCTCCCCCTCTACTCTGCCCTTGTGAGGCTGCATCTGGAGTATTGCGTCCAGTTCTGGACCCCCCAGTTCAAGAAGGACAAGGCACTGCTGGAGAGTCCAGCAGAGGGCTACAAAGATGATCAAGGGAATGGAGCACCCCTCTTATAAGGAAAGGCTGAGAGACCTGGGTCTATTTAGCCTGGAGGAGACTGAGAGGGGATCTTATCAATGCTTGTAAATATCTAAAGGGCGGGCGTCAAGAGGACGGGGCCAGACTCTTTTCAGTGGTGCCCAGTGGCAGAACAAGAGGCAATGAGCACAAACTGGAACATAGGAAATTCCATCTGAACATAAAGAAAAACTTTATTTTAAGGGTGACAGAGCACTGGAACAGGCTGCCCAGAGAAGCTGTGGAGCCTCCTTCTCTGGAGGTATTCAAAACCCACCTGGATGTATTCCTGTGCAACCTGCTCTAGGTGAACCTGCTTTGGTAGGGGAGCTGGACTAGATGATCTCCAAGGTCCCTTCTAACCCCTACCATTCTGTGATTCTGTATGTTCTGTGATTCTGTCTACAATACATTGTATATTACATTTTTTCCTCTATGGAGTGGGAAAAACAGTTAAAAACTGTGACACAAACCTGGCTCAGACAAAGCTCTGAATTGGACCTGCCTGCACGTTCTCTTTAATACGGAAGGTCTTTGAATTGCTAAAGCTATGCTTTGTAAAAGCATAATGAGTACAATTAACTTTTAAAGAGAGACATTATTACAGAGACAAATTAAAATAAAAAGGCTTTTGTTGTGTCTTTTCCTCCAATTTTGTTATCAATTCCCCAGTTCCTCAACTCTACAGTTCTCTGGGTTGAAACAGTTTCTACAGTTTTCTTCCCGGGACCATAGGAAAAATGTCTCTTTGCCCTTCACCATGGTGCTTTAGCTCCCTGTTTTCTTTGCTTCTTGCAGATCCTTTGCTTTGTGCCCGTGTTGCTTACGCCGAGCTCTGTCTAGATTCCTGCAGCTTCAGTCGTAGTCAGGAGCGATTTTAGCCCTTCCCTCTAGCAGCTTTGTTCTAATCCATAGTGCAGTAGACAGGAAAATTTAAATCAGCATTCCTTTATGCTGCTCACTCACATGCTTTTAAAAATAATTTAACATGTATTAATTTATACTCCCATTTTATATGTAGTAAAAATAAATGACCTAACGTACCCACCTTTTTTAATTTGGAACTTCTGCCACCAGAAATACAGACTTCCTTTAAGAATTAAAGTTAAGTTTCTTGCATAATGACATGCCACCAGAAGTTTGGGCTCTGGGAGATATTTCCAAACACAAAGTCACAGGGTTGATAACACCACTATTGAGTATACTAATCTTTCTCCCCAGGCTAGTAATTAATTACCACTGATGGAGAAAGGATGATAGAATTCATTGCACAGTTTTCAGAATATTCTTCAGAATAGAAGGACTGACATACTTAAAATCTCAAAATATTGGGTTTAGTACAAGATATTAACTAAAGTAATATAAAATTTTCTTAGAAACAACAAATTAATTTATTATTCACTGTTATAGCTTTTGATACAGTTTACCATTACCATTCACAAATGACAGCTTTAAGACCCTCAGGATTTCTTGCAGCTTTATGTCTGAAATTTAACACCTTAGGGTCCTGGCTTAAGACCTGATCCTATGGGAGGACCGAATAACATCCACCTATACCTACAAGGTAGGTGTGCTGCTTTTGGCTGGGGTACAGTTAATTTTCTTCACAGAAGCTGCTATGGTGCTGTGTTTTGGATTTGTGTTGAAAACAGTGTTGATAATATAGAGATGTTTTAGTTATTTCTAAGCAGTGCTTACACAGAGTCAAGGCCTTTTCTGCTCCTCCTCCCGAGCTAGTAGGCTCGGGGTGCATAAAAAGTTGGTAGGAGACACAGCCAGGACATCTGACCCTAGCCGACCAAAGGGATATTCCATGCCATATGACATCATGCTCAGCAATAAAACTAGGTGGAAGGCTGGCCAGGGGAATGCTGCTCGGGGACTGGCTGGGCATCAGTCAGTTGGTGGTGAGCAATTGTTTTCCTCTGCATCACTTGCTTTTCTTCAGTTTCTCTTTGTTATTTTCCTCTTCTTTACAATATTATAATTGCTGTTATTATTATTATTGTTATAATTATTATATTTCAATCGTTAAACTCTTCTTATCTCAACCCATGAGTTTTCTCACTTTTACCCTTCCAATTCTCCCCGCCCTGTATCCTGCTGGGTGGGGAGTGAGTGAGCAGTTGTGTGGTTCTTAGTTGCTGGCTGGGGTTAAACCACAACACTAGGTTATTGAGAAGATGGAGCCAGGCTTGCCACGGTGGTGTGTGGTGGGAGAATGAGAGACAACAGGCATAAATTGAAACAAGACAGGGTCAAACTGGATATTACGAAAATCTTTTCCACTGTGTGGGTGGTCAAGGACTGGAACAAGTTGCCCTGAGAGATTATAGTGTCCATCTTTGGTGGCTTAGAAGACTAGACTATATAAAGCCCTGACTAACCTAGTCTGACCTCACAGTTTATCTTGCTTTGAGCAAGAGTTTAGACTACAACTTTGGACTTCCTAATGTCCCTGCCCTTACACCTCATAACAGTGGTGAAATAATCTTAAACTAAGCGTGAATAACAATATGTGGTATGGCGCATCCCTTTGGTCAGTTGGAGTCAGCTGCCTGTCTGTGTCCCCTTCCAACTTCTCATGCACCCCCAGCCTACTCGCTGGTGGGGTGTTGTGAGAAGCAGAAAAGGCATTGACACTGTGCCAGAACTGCTCAGCAGTAACTAAAACACTGATGTGTTGTCAACATTGTTTTCAGCACAAATCCAAAACATAGCCTCATACAAGATACTATGAAGAAAATTAACCCTATCCCAGCCAAAACCAGTACAAAAAATATGCATAATGTATTTGTAAGTGAGTGAAAATCGAGGATATGAATCACAGAATCACAGAATTTTCAGAGTTGGAAGGGACCTCTAGAGATCATCTAGTCCAACTCCCCTGCTAAAACAGGATTGCCCAGAGCACATTACTTAGGACTGCACCCAGGCGGGTCTTGAAAATCTCCAGAGAAGGGGACTCCACAACCTCCCTGGGCAGCCTGTTCCAGTGCTCTGTCACCCTAACTGTAAAGAAGTTTTTTCGTGTGTTGGAACGGAACTTCCTATGTTCCAACTTGCACCCATTGCCCCTCGTCCTGTCACTGGGAACCACCGAGAAGAGTGTGGCTCCATTCTCCTTCAACCCACCCTTTAGATATTTGTAAGTAATAATAAGAGAGAACAGAAGTAATAATGAAGAGAGAACAGAAGACAGAATTAAAAAATACAGCAGAAAGAAGTGAAAGGATTAAAAAGCCCAGCTTGGCTTATTGGATCAGGTAGGCCTTGAGGATGGATGAAACTTTACAAGGCTCTTTACTTTTTATCTTGTAAATCAGTGTTCTGAATAAAATGACAACAGAATATTTTTCCATAGCAGAACGAGTAAAATCAACAAGACACAGATTTGGATAGGAAGGCAATAGGTTGATGCATAATCTGAAGTGCTTTCTAAAGTGGGTATCATAAGTCCTTCAGTATATATACACCAGATTGCCTTTTTCTTTGCCAGTTAGAGGGTAAATATGCTACTGATTAGCTGGCTGGCAGCATCTTGCACCTGTGAGAGAGTGCAATGCATGCATAGTGCACTGAATATGTGATTTTTGCTATTAACAGTAGAAGCCTTCAGGCTGTGTGCCGGCTCGGCAGTGCAGGGGCTCAGCCTCACCTTGGCCTGAGATGAGTTTCACCACTGCTGCCTTCCCTGCCCCAGCTTCAGCTCTGGTAATAGCCCCTCTGAGGAGGGCAGGACACCACCCATCCCACCTCCCAAAGTTAGTGCCAGAAAACAGTAGCCCTTTGGGGGGGCGCTGAAGGGCCTGGGGCCAAGACTTCAGCTGGTAACCTGGGAGAAGGAAGTGGTCTGTGATAAGAAAATCTACTTGAAAAAATTAAAAAAAAAAAAGAAACCCACAGAAAAACACCCTAGACTTGAGACAGAGGAGACAGAAACCCCTTCCATGAACATCATACTTTTCATCAAAAAGATGTCAAGATGCCCATAAATCTCCTAACTAAGGCTTGAACGTTTACCCCCTTCTTATACCCTTCAGCCTTGTGCTCTAGAATGACACTGGAAGGGTGAACATAACACCAGAGAAAGGGAATGTTAGTAAACTTTATTCTATACGTATTTTAGGGCTTTTAGGTGTTTCAGTATTAAGTAGACAATATGGACTATTACAGTTAAAACATTATTTGACCTATGAGTAAATTATGGGATCATGTAGTGTGTTTCCTTTTGCCATTAATATTTTGTGCATAATATGTAGCTCTCTGTTTCTACCAAATTCATAACACAGGTACGAAAAACAATTTTTGTCCAGTCAAAATCTGTACCATACTGACCTCTGTGTACCCTGTGCCATTTTGTCACTTCCTCTAGTTCTTGATCTAGTTAAATCCATCCTACCTTTCCCATTTGATATCATCCCAATTCAGCCTCGGCCTGAATCCCATGGGCTAAGGCTCTAGAAGGAAGTGGGGTGCAAGAGAGCTGGTTAATATTTAAGTACCACTTCTTATAAGTTCAAGATCGGTGCATCCCTAGGAGCAAGAAACCATGCAAAGGAGATTAGGGACTGACCTGCTGGAAAGCAGCCCTGCAGAGAGAGACCCAGGAGTCCTGGTGATTAAGAAGTTGACCATGAGCCAGCAATGTGCCCTGGTGGCCAACAAGGCCAATGGCATTCTGGGGTGCATTAAAAAGAGTGTGGCCGGCAGGTTGAGGGAGGTCATCCTCCCCCTCTACTCTGCCCTTGTGAGGCTGCATCTGGAGTATTGCGTCCAGTTCTGGACCCCCCAGTTCAAGAAGGACAAGGCACTGCTGGAGAGTCCAGCAGAGGGCTACAAAGATGATCAAGGGAATGGAGCACCCCTCTTATAAGGAAAGGCTGAGAGACCTGGGTCTATTTAGCCTGGAGGAGACTGAGAGGGGATCTTATCAATGCTTGTAAATATCTAAAGGGCGGGCGTCAAGAGGACGGGGCCAGACTCTTTTCAGTGGTGCCCAGTGGCAGAACAAGAGGCAATGAGCACAAACTGGAACATAGGAAATTCCATCTGAACATAAAGAAAAACTTTATTTTAAGGGTGACAGAGCACTGGAACAGGCTGCCCAGAGAAGCTGTGGAGCCTCCTTCTCTGGAGGTATTCAAAACCCCCCTGGATGTATTCCTGTGCAACCTGCTCTAGGTGAACCTGCTTTGGTAGGGGAGCTGGACTAGATGATCTCCAAGGTCCCTTCTAACCCCTACCATTCTGTGATTCTGTATGTTCTGTGATTCTGTCCACAATACATTGTATATTACATTTTTTCCTCTATGGAGTGGGAAAAACAGTTAAAAACTGTGACACAAACCTGGCTCAGACAAAGCTCTGAATTGGACCTGCCTGCACGTTCTCTTTAATACGGAAGGTCTTTGAATTGCTAAAGCTATGCTTTGTAAAAGCATAATGAGTACAATTAACTTTTAAAGAGAGACATTATTACAGAGACAAATTAAAATAAAAAGGCTTTTGTTGTGTCTTTTCCTCCAATTTTGTTATCAATTCCCCAGTTCCTCAACTCTACAGTTCTCTGGGTTGAAACAGTTTCTACAGTTTTCTTCCCGGGACCATAGGAAAAATGTCTCTTTGCCCTTCACCATGGTGCTTTAGCTCCCTGTTTTCTTTGCTTCTTGCAGATCCTTTGCTTTGTGCCCGTGTTGCTTACGCCGAGCTCTGTCTAGATTCCTGCAGCTTCAGTCGTAGTCAGGAGCGATTTTAGCCCTTCCCTCTAGCAGCTTTGTTCTAATCCATAGTGCAGTAGACAGGAAAATTTAAATCAGCATTCCTTTATGCTGCTCACTCACATGCTTTTAAAAATAATTTAACATGTATTAATTTATACTCCCATTTTATATGTAGTAAAAATAAATGACCTAACGTACCCACCTTTTTTAATTTGGAACTTCTGCCACCAGAAATACAGACTTCCTTTAAGAATTAAAGTTAAGTTTCTTGCATAATGACATGCCACCAGAAGTTTGGGCTCTGGGAGATATTTCCAAACACAAAGTCACAGGGTTGATAACACCACTATTGAGTATACTAATCTTTCTCCCCAGGCTAGTAATTAATTACCACTGATGGAGAAAGGATGATAGAATTCATTGCACAGTTTTCAGAATATTCTTCAGAATAGAAGGACTGACATACTTAAAATCTCAAAATATTGGGTTTAGTACAAGATATTAACTAAAGTAATATAAAATTTTCTTAGAAACAACAAATTAATTTATTATTCACTGTTATAGCTTTTGATACAGTTTACCATTACCATTCACAAATGACAGCTTTAAGACCCTCAGGATTTCTTGCAGCTTTATGTCTGAAATTTAACACCTTAGGGTCCTGGCTTAAGACCTGATCCTATGGGAGGACCGAATAACATCCACCTATACCTACAAGGTAGGTGTGCTGCTTTTGGCTGGGGTACAGTTAATTTTCTTCACAGAAGCTGCTATGGTGCTGTGTTTTGGATTTGTGTTGAAAACAGTGTTGATAATATAGAGATGTTTTAGTTATTTCTAAGCAGTGCTTACACAGAGTCAAGGCCTTTTCTGCTCCTCCTCCCGAGCTAGTAGGCTCGGGGTGCATAAAAAGTTGGTAGGAGACACAGCCAGGACATCTGACCCTAGCCGACCAAAGGGATATTCCATGCCATATGACATCATGCTCAGCAATAAAACTAGGTGGAAGGCTGGCCAGGGGAATGCTGCTCGGGGACTGGCTGGGCATCAGTCAGTTGGTGGTGAGCAATTGTTTTCCTCTGCATCACTTGCTTTTCTTCAGTTTTATTTCTCTTTGTTATTTTCCTCTTCTTTACAATATTATAATTGCTGTTATTATTATTATTGTTATAATTATTATATTTCAATCGTTAAACTCTTCTTATCTCAACCCATGAGTTTTCTCACTTTTACCCTTCCAATTCTCCCCGCCCTGTATCCTGCTGGGTGGGGAGTGAGTGAGCAGTTGTGTGGTTCTTAGTTGCTGGCTGGGGTTAAACCACAACACTAGGTTATTGAGAAGATGGAGCCAGGCTTGCCACGGTGGTGTGTGGTGGGAGAATGAGAGACAACAGGCATAAATTGAAACAAGACAGGGTCAAACTGGATATTACGAAAATCTTTTCCACTGTGTGGGTGGTCAAGGACTGGAACAAGTTGCCCTGAGAGATTATAGTGTCCATCTTTGGTGGCTTAGAAGACTAGACTATATAAAGCCCTGACTAACCTAGTCTGACCTCACAGTTTATCTTGCTTTGAGCAAGAGTTTAGACTACAACTTTGGACTTCCTAATGTCCCTGCCCTTACACCTCATAACAGTGGTGAAATAATCTTAAACTAAGCGTGAATAACAATATTTAGAACCACTTCTATTTCCAAATTAGAAATAATCCCAGAAGTAAAACATATGCCAAGTCTATGTCATTAAGAGCAACCTATAGTTCCATGGAATTCATTAGTCTGGAGAGAGAGAGAGAGATAAGTCTGACTCTGGACTCTTGATACCGGGACAAGACCCTCATCCTTATCTGTGAAAGGGATAAGAATCTTGAGCATATTATGCACTTCATAGTTGCTATACAAGTTCTCTAACCTCTAGACATCAAATCCATATTGACTCACGTTTTACTCCCATTTTCTCTTGCTCTGTAAATATGTAAATAGGGAACCTATACTTTTTCCTAATTGAGTTCTAAAAGTAAACACACTGAACACTTGCAGACTTGTGTACTTTTAATAATAACAGATACTGAATACACATAGTGGGCCTTTTACATTTGCATACAAATGAAGGCTTTTCAAAGTTTGGGGGCATTAGTGAAGAAATGTAGCCCATGCATTACAGTGGAGTCGTTTTCTGAAATCAGGTGAAAGCTTATGGTCGCTGTACTGCTGGCCCTGTCCTGCCACCACACCATACTCAAAGCAATTCAAACTTTGTCATCCTATCAAAATATGCTATTTGATATTTCAATACTTTCTAGACAGCAACTCTTTCTTGACTTGTCTTCCCACTTTAAGGTGTAGCTCAACTTCAAATTTCTCCTTCTCCATACTTCAGAATGCCTTCAGATCCGTACCTACCCAGAGGCAACACCTAAGCAATTTGGTCACTAGATGACTAATGTTTGAGTTCAGGTATGAGGCTGTATTATGGTAACATAGTGTACCCTTCACTCAGTGTTATCTTAGTTCCAGTCTTCCATTGCTTGACTCGAATCAGTAGAAAGAAAGCAAGTAGCTCCAGCATCCACATGCGAGAAGGTAAGAGAAGAGCTTTCTAAAAATATTTAATAAGCATGTTTGAAGGAAGAAAATCTCTTTCGCAGGTGATCAATTCAAAATCATGCGAGTACAGTGGTAATTATATTTTCCATATTTAATTAAAATACAAAGAACTATGGGACTTATAGACTGTAATATTATAATGTTATTTATTTCAGGGTCTGGAAATTAATAGCTTGACACAATGAGTCTTGAAAGTAGCTGACTGTTTATTGACATCACACCATGTGTCAACAGAACACTATACCTAATCTACTTATTAAAGAATGAAATTCAAGCACTAGAAAACATGAAAAATGTGTGCAGTTGTTTGTTTGGTTTTTTTTTGCTTTGAATAGATGATGACTATACACATTTCAAATTTCGTAAGACTCATCTACATATTTTACGGAATTAACAACGAAGCAGAATTTTACAATTGACCTCACTAGCACCAGGAGGGATACAAACCAGTGTATAGAATCAATACTGCTTCAAACATTTCAGTAAAATAATGTCTGTCTTCATTTAAAGGGAAATCCACTTTGCATATCCATGATATACAGACTATTAAACAGACAAAAGCCAAATTTGTCTTACAAGGAGATAACCACAACCTGTGAATGATGACAAAAAGTCACTATTTCAAAAGCTTTTCAAAGCTTTCAGAAAGCTTTGAGAATTTCTTTGTTCATTTTGCTGATAGATTTAAATCAATTTAAAATGAATTTAAGTCCTAAAACTCCTTATTTGCTGAACTGTTCAAACATAATACCAATAAAAGCAAACTTGGATCTTTTAAATTTGGGGCATTTTTAAAATGTGTGGAGATTACGGATGAAAATAAAACTACTGTATAGGAAAAATTAAAAGATTACATTAACCACTATGCATTTTAATTTATTACCTAATATATGTGTGAATGAAATCCCTCAACATATAGATAGGAATACATCATACTTGAAGTTGCTCTTCTTCCAAGATGCAATACATCTTTTCATCGGGTTTTTTCCAAAGAGTAATCAGTCATTTCAAAACATGTTTTACTAACCTTGACAGTAAAACCAACAGACTAAAAAACATAATTTTTATCAATTAGCCTTTGCAACTTGCTGCAAAGTGAATTCTTCTGAACATAAATCTGTGGTAAAACTATATTCTCTCATTCGCTTTAATCCATTCATTTGGCAAACTTTTAGATATTCTTCATTGACTGGCTGCATGTTATTCAACATCAGCTGTCTAGAGTTTGGTATCTAACCTAAAATATCTGTTTAGTTTGCCCTGTTTAGTTAGAAGAAAAAGAGGTACCTCAGGAACAATTCATTGCATCTGTTCTAGGTATCTTTCTTGGATGGAATGAACCATCTTTTAGAGGTGCCCAGATTGAACTGTTGGTTCTAACAGGGGTTAGAGTGAACATCTGTTTTTTACATGGCCCAAATTAGATCGTATGAACTTGCATTTCAGATATTACAGAGCACAGACGTCCCAAACAGTGAGAGAAAATAGTTTTCTGATGCTGTAGAGTTTTCACTCTATTCTTATTAGCTCAGAAAGTGCCTTCAATATTAAATTAATGATAGTTTTTCTCACTTTCCCTCACTTTCCTTTCATTTGGTTTTGTTATTTTGCTACAATTATATGTGTCAGTATGTACTGATATTTAAACACAGGATTTTGGAAAAAACACTGCATACAGAAAGCCAAACAACTGTAGTGTAATTGAAATCTTGAGAGTCCTCTGTGCAGAAAATATTTTAATAATAATAGAGGTAAAGTTCTTATATATACACTTTTTGATTTCTAACCCTTTTCCAGATGCCATGCTCACCCTTTCCCTGCTCCTTTTACTGCTATTGGCTGCAGGGGTGACTGTTCCTGTGAGCATCTGGTGTCCTTCACCAGGAGGAATATAATGTTTGTGATGATGTTTTCATCTTCCTTACTCTAGGATCTATTTAGGATCATGTTTAGATGTTTGCTATCATGGTTATATACCTTTCTTTGTCTTCCTTGGGTTGTAGTTCCACATCACATCTGAATTTACTATATATGATGGGATTTATGTATATGAGATTCTATTTCTTTGTTCTTTTTGTTGCCCTTAAGACCAGTTTTGTCCAACTCCGGGTCTGCATTTCTTTAACTGTTCACTGGTGAGTTGTTTACAGCTGTGGGGTCTCCAGTGCCAAGCCTGTGTGTTACTTTCTATTATTCCATACTTGTACTGCCCTATGCTGCATTCTGTGTCTACAATTTTCAAGGCCTCCTTTACCATAACAGGCCTGTATTTCTTTATATTATATCACAGTGTTAGAGCCATAAACCTATGGTGGTACTATCAGCTTTTGAGGATGACTATCCTTTTTATGAGAGACCCCCAGACCTTATTCTTCTCTCAATATTAGTGCCCTGGCATGTAGTCAGGCACTGTGTACATTCTACATTTATAGTGATTCCAAAACTTCCAGGTGCTGTAGCGCTCTGACCAATATCCAGGGATTTGAATAGTCCCAGTTCATCCCATTAAATTATGCTGCAGGTGTCAAATTTGGCCTCAGGAAATGGGAATATACCCAAAAGGTCATTGGAGTCTAAAAGTTACAGTTCTAAGAAATTTTGAATGTTCAAAAGCTGATATTCTTGCAAAGGATATAACACTTTATTATTTCCCAGAGTCTAATAGTGTTATCAACTGCTACAATAAGCCGACCTTTTTCCTTCTCACCACAATTCTAACAGAATGTACAGACAGATGTACAAAACTTAGTTATCCAATTTTAATCAATATTTATTTTGTTTTTCTGGTTTTCTTCTAGAGGTACTCCTAGGCATATTTTTAAATCAAGATTAATTCATTACAATAAACTAATGCATAATCTAGAAGAGGAGAAGATAAATTTGGATTATGAGATGATGTGATATGATCACATGACAGCATATCAAACATTTTATCCATATGAACAGCCTTCATTTTAGGCATTAACACATCTCTTGAGATTTTTCATGACAGTCATTATTCTTAAAATTTAGTAGTTAGGGTAAAATATCAGCAATGTGGGAATACTCAGGTTAAAACCAACATCTTTTTCTCACCAACAATGTAAAGGTTATCAACTGTTTTTTCAAACAGCTATTCTCAACTTTTTTTTCTTCCTCTGCCTCCTAAGATACTGGAGGTATCAAAAGAGGACTATTGGTAGCTACTCGGGCCATCCTACTGCTTTGGTGTTACTGTGATGGGCTCCTCTGTTCCTGAGATTCAAGGGCTCTTTTTGCTCTCGTTTTCTATATCACCCGTTCTCTCCTCCTCCTCCTCAATATACTCAATCCCCACTGCTGCCTCAGGCTTTCCCTTATTTGGTACGTCTCTGGTCTCTGCAGTTGCCTAAGGGCACACCTTCCCAGAATATACTCCTATCATTTACTTTCTCAACCCTTACCTTGCTTATTGAATTTCAAGTAGATACGTCTCTTGAAGATATGTTTCACAGGTCTACTACTTTAGTAGCTTCTTCAAATCTACAGTCATGTTTCTGAACATTGTTAAATAATTTAGTAGGAATTCATCACAGCTAAAATCTTCTTTTACTGTAATAGAAGGACTTTGCCACTTATACTTGTGATTTCTGAGGACCATGGAAAAAAAATAAATATCTTGAGTAGCCTACTTTGTTAGACTTGAACAATCAATTATCTTTCGATAAGATTATTCCCCTTGTTTGTTTGTTTCTTCTTGATTAATTGCAAACCTACTTCTACACTACTACAAATTAGAAAAAGAAGATATAAAATCTTTAACAATAATTAGCAATTAAATGCAAAACTATAGAGCAAAATGAATTGCTGGTGTGGTGGGTTCACCCTGGCTGGATGCCAGGTGCCCACCAAAGCTGCTCTATCACTCGCCCTCCACAGCTGGACAGGGGAGAGAAAATATAATGAAAGGCTTGTGGATCAAGGTAAGGACAGGGAGATCACTCACCAATTACCGTCATGGGCAAACAGACTCAACTTGAGGAAAATTAATTTAATTTATTCCCAATAAAGTCAGAGTAGGGTAATATGAAATAAACTCAAATGTTAAAACACCTTCCCTGCACTCCTCTTTTCTTCCCGGGCTCAACTTCACTCCTGATTTTCTCTACCTCCTCCATCTGACCAGTGCAGGGGGACAGGGAATGGGGATTGTGGTCAGTTCATCACACATTGTGTCTGCCACTCCTTCCTTGTCATGGGTAGGACTCCTCACACTCTCTTCTCCAACATGAGTCTTTCCCATGGGCTGCAGAACTTCATGAACCACTCCAGCATGGGTCCTTTCCACAGGGTGCAGTCTTTCAGGAACAGACTGCTCCAGCATGGGTCCCCCCCAGATTCAGAAGTCCTGCCAGCAAACCTGCTCCAGTGTGGATTCCTCTCTCCATGGGGCCACGTGGGAGACCTCGGCTGGTCCGAGGGATCAGAACACAAGTTTAACATTGACTCTGAGCACATACCTGTGTATCCTTGAAGAGACTGGAGAATCCTGAGAAGATCTGAGCAAACAAGATAAGGGTTGGCAAACATTCTGGCTTTTCCCAGAGCATGAACAGCGCTTGATCAACAATTGTATTGGCTGGATGGCGTGCGATGTGAGAGTGGATTGGGCAGAAGTAGAATGGTAGAATATATGCACAGATAAGCATCCAGGTAAAAGAATATAAAAAAGCACTGCTTGTAAAATAAAATATATGGTTGCTGTAACTGGATATTCAGTGTCATGTCCATCTCTACAAAGACAAGGCCACAAGTCGTGCCAGGAGCCTGCTTCAGCACAGGCTCGCCATGTGTTCACAGCCTCCTTCAGGTACATGGACCTGCTCCAGTGTGGGGTCCTCCACAGGCTGCATGTGGATATCTATTCCACCATTAACCTTCATGGGCTGCAAGGGGACAACCTGCCTTACCACGGTCTTTACCAGGGGCTGCAGGGGAATCTCTGCTCCAGCACCTGGAGCACACTCTCCCCCTCCTTTCTTCACTGACCTTGGTGTCTGCACAGTTGTTTCTCTCACATACTCTCACTCTTCTCTCTGGCTGCAGTTCCTGTTGAGCAGATTTTTTTTCCCCTTCTTAAATATATGATCACAGAGGCACCACCACAATCGCTGATGGGCTCAGCCTTGGCCAGCGACAGGTTCGTCTTGGAGCCAGCTGGCATTGGCTCTATTGGACGTAGGGGAAGATTCTGGCATCTTCTCACAGAAACCACCCCTGTAGCGCCCCGCCTCCTCCACTGCTAAAGCCTTGTCACACAAATCCAATACAACTGGCTTCAGTCATTGACATCTGTCAAACTCATTTTGAAAAAAAAAAAAAAAAGAATTGTTAAGGGATTCATAAGAATTTATAAGTTCTAAAGGTTCAAGCTGTCTGGGGGAATTAAATGGTTTCAACAACTGTATATTGCTGACAAATCCATCTGAAAACTTGGCAGTGGTGAAGATACGTCAACATTTTTGTCAAGTTCAATATTTACAGCTGTGTATAATATACTAATGCAGTGAGCTGCATTTGACTGCAGGTGTATTTTGTTGATTTAGAGTTGATATACAAAGATGTAGGTGGTTTGGTACCTGCTCAGCCAAGATTTTTTGTCTTTGCTTTGTGTCAAAACACAGTTTTGACTGCAAACGAGGGAAGGCCAAGATACACATCGTATAATTTGTTACGGAGCAAAATGCCTGAATATTCTAATGAGTCTATTTGATTTTTCAGCCCATACATATCTTTCATCATCGGTCAGCTGGCTGTGGTAACTTTGAGGAGAGAGGACAAAATTAATCACCTGTCATGTGTTTCTAGAAAACCTGTATATTAGCAGAGAAATACCAAAATGCCAACTTTCCAGCTGCTGCTTTATTTAAGGCTTTTCTTGGATTCATATAACTAACTGAATTGGTCACTACCAATATTTAAATTATTGCATTTTTAATTTATCCTAGTTTCAGGGGAATTCTTGAAAAGATTACTGCTGAAAGAATGGATAATAATAATAATAGTAATATCATCGTTAACAACAAAAAAACCCTGAATAGTTTCACAGTTCTTAAAGTTTTATATTTATTATGTTGTAGTCATGATTGTTGAATATTGGGGTACATAGTACAGCCAATTTTTGAGAGCCTTTTAGGGAACTTCCAGTTGCAGGTCAGTTTATTTGGATTTCAATAGGTATTAGCCTAAAGCTTTTGGTGTTGAAATATCTAAAATCTCCTATTGATCTGATGACTTCTACTTTTTAAGCAAGCAAACTGAGGAATTTGCTGAATCTACATATTGTATCTAATGATGCATTTTCTCAGTATCAGTTCATCAGGTTTTATAGGATTTCTGATTTATGCCAGATTATGTGAGATGATACTGAGATAGGTTAGCAAACAAACACAATTATGACTGCCCAAAAACTCGAAGGTGTGTCATTTTGCATGCTTGCGTAAATTAAAAATAACTCAACAAATCTAACCTGTATCACTTTATCCAAAAAAAATGTGTCAAGAAGGCAGTCAGAATAAATTATAATGTAGACTACATAATGTAGACTACAGTAAGCCCATTAGCACAGAGTTAACAATCACCTTTCAAAAATATATGGTTGACCTAAGTATTCCATCTTCTAAAGCTGTCATTTGTCAGCATATTTTACAGTACCAGCAATAAAATTTCCATTCTATAGGAGCTTAGATATTTTTTTTTAAATGGGACTTCATAAGACATCAAAGTATCTAAGTCACCTTAAAAAATGAAATCTAAAATTCAATATGGAGTCACCAAAATTAATTCATATAAGATATTTTAAGATATGAAACAGTATAGCTATACTAGAAGAGATGTCTAAATGAGATATCTCACATAGCATGTTCATGTTGTATGTCAAGTCATTTAGATGTTTTCAAAAATGTCATTCTGGCTCTTTATGTGTTCTTTAAAATCTTGTCGAGTTTTATGGTGCTAGAAAGATAAGTGATAACAATCATAAATAACCAGATTTTGCATTATGTGTCTAAAATTATTATTTGTGTTGTGGACATTTACAAAATATAATGTCCCAAAGTGTTTTGTGTGGTTCAGACTAATTCTGGCCCATGTATGCATACTTTTATGCATCTCATCAAAACCACTGTGAGTTCAATGCCTTCTGAAGAGATTTTGCTCTTTCTAGTCTTTTGTCAGTCTCCATTTTAAAGAAAAATACAATATTTAGAAAATTAATTTATTTGTTTAATTTAATTTTAAAAATATTGATTTTCCACATTGTAGTCATAACGTTTCTAGCTGTGAGGAATAAAATCTACAAGTAATTCAAGATTGGTGGAAGCAAAAATACATTTATTAATTTGATAAAAACAGTTGAAAAAAAAGCAAACAAATAAAACTCCAGTTTTGGTCTAGAGAAGCTCTTTTATCCCTATAAAACTTCTTTTCCCTAGAGTATTTTTAATATTCCTAAAGAGTTTACTGAAGATATAACTTCACAAATATTTTACCAGGAATCTCAGATTGTTTTAATTTTTAAGTAACTTCCATTAGTATAATATCTAAAGTTTAAAGTAATCTTTTTGAGCAAGATGGAGTGTTCAAGATCTGAGAAAATTATGCCATACATGTTACTTGTTAGGGTTGTACTGATCCGGTAAAATTAAACCGTTGCGTGATTTTGTGAATCTCAAGCAGTAGTGCAGCGGTAAATAAAAATGTAGTAAATCTCTACATTGTCCTAACTAGAAGCAGACAAGGTCTGTCTGTCATTTACTCTGCTGACCTCAAGTGTTCAATGAATGCAGAGATGACGAAGACAAATGCAAACACATTTTCTTTTCCACTTTTCACTAAGAACAAGGTCTAGCAAAATTTGCCATTGTCTTTCATGACATTTATTTTATCCATGAAGTTACTGCTTTTTAAGATAGTTGATAGTGAATTTAAAAAAAAAAAAAAAAACAAAAAAAACATGAGTGTAGGAGGCAAAGTTACACTTTAAGTTAGGGGAAAAACACTACTCAGTCATTTAATATAGTCTTGAAAACACACCAGTGTGACTTTGCATACCATTGAAGGTGTGGTCTTTCTACATCTTTTATATAAATTTCAAATGTTGCTACTAAATTTTTCCGCTACAACTATTGAAGATTTTAATCATATGCTTACAACTTTTATCTGATGTCATAACAAACCACAAATCATGCTCAAATGGTTAGAATATCATATTAAATTGAAAGAGATTGATTTCTGCATTTTATGCTTTATAATACCTCTTTTGCTTATTTTACCTGTGATGCAAGCAGAGTGGCTGTTTGAATGGAGTAGGTGGAGCTGCAATTATTTGGACAAAAGTTTATGTTGTACCTCTTTTTTTTTTTTTTTTTTACCTTCTCCAGCAATAATCTCTCTGTCACCACTTTTTCTTCTTTCTAAACTCATCTGTTCCTTAATCACAACATTTTTCCCTCTTTTTCCTACTCAGTACATTTACACAAGCCTTTAAAATGTAGGTTTCTTCATTTTGGGATTCCATTGTTCTATGTACATTGACATTCCCACTAAATTGTAGTTTTTTCTTTCTTTCTTTCCCTTTATACCACACTTCTCACTTTGTGTACTGTTTGGAGATAAAAGATCCAAATATTGATGTAGTTTTTTAGTAATAAAATGTTGAACTGAAGAGAATCTTAATCTTAGTGTTACCATGATTATATCAAAATATGTACAAGCTTTGCAAATTTTTGTTATTCTATTTATTGTTTTGATCTACATTGAGGCCTTTCAGTTAATATAATGGTTAACTTCCTTGTAATCCTGCATTGGCTGGCAAATGGGCAAATATGGATAGAAGAAATATAAAAAAAGATACACTTTTAAAACTTATAATAGCAACTAAACATACCTCTGTGAAGACAAATAATCTTCTTTGATAAATATATAACAGAAAATTAAAATGTATTAAGATCTAGACCTTTCTCTTACTAAATATTAGTGTATAAGTTCTGGAATAAATTGAGAATCTATTTTCACAGTTAACAATTTTGATATATTTTAGAAACTAAAAGCATTTAAAATACCCTGAATTACACATTAAACTGTTTTGACATCTACTGAAGTATCTTGTTTAGTTTATGCAGGTGCCTATCATTCTTACTCTGGAGAATACTAGAGAGTACAGCTGCCCCACTAGGAAATCTCTACCTCCCACCCTTCCTTCCTCCCTTCCTCACTTAGGTGAGTGAAATATGAGGAAAATATTACAAGCTTTAATTTTTCTTTACAGAATAAAGAGTTAAGAACATTTTACCCTCATTACGCATAACGATCAAGTAATCTCAGTTTCAGAAAAATATTTATTCAAAGTTTCAGCTAAAAATTACTGTTCAAAGAGTCAAGAGAGAAGGCCTAAGTTCCAAACATACCTATGGGACATGGAACAACCTTATTTTAGTGTTTGCTTTGATGTGAAATAGATATCTAAGCTAAAGAGCTTTCAAAGGTTTGACCTTTGGAAAAGAGGCAAATTGAGAAAATAACTGAACAACTCAGACCCCTAAAGAGAAGCAGAAGCCCTAAGGTCTCCACCATCAAAGAAAAAATAAAAGCAGTAGGATTTCAACAGGCAAATAATCATCGCCACTAAGGAGTATTGAAGCTACCACTCATTACTCCACTGAACAGAAGACAAGGAAATATGGTTTTCCTGCTTGATGAAGAACCGAAAGGTTCAGGACCTTTCAGGTTCCAATGGGATTTTTATAGACAACCATTGAAGTCTTAAGTAACACCTGGCCCATTGTGAATTTAATAGACTTATAGTGTTCCTTGAGGCATGTTCCCTTTCCCATATTATTAAGCTCTTCAGGAGGGATGTTGCTTTTCAGTTCTAGCTGGCTGTAAACACACAGGCAATAAAGTAAAAAAAGCTGGATCATATTTTCTCTAAATACAAGTTTATTCTCTTCTTTATGGATTTTGCACTATGATTTACTAATTAACGCTTTTATTTTCTGCAACAGCTCTTGACAATCAGGAAATATACATCCCTGTATTAGTAATTTTAACAGCTAAAGATAGATGTCCTTTTGGTCATTTTACCCCTTTCTTTCTTCTGTGGAATTTTTTACTGTTCAATTAATTCTTACTGCTTTACCCACAACAAATTTTTATAACTGAAATAGTTTCTATCTGTTTCCAGGAGAAGTTTCTCAAATATCTCTAAATAACATTTTCTGCCCAGTGGTTCTACCTTGATTCCCATCTATACTAGATTAATCAACCATTGCCTCTACATTGCAAACCCAGGGAGAAATTACACCTCTTGGATTCTCTGTTCTTCCTCATCTATTCTAGCTGCATCCCAAGGTTTCATCCAGCCCAGCATGGCGGGCACTTGCACAGCCTGCCTACCTTCACTTGGGAGATACATTCTGGTATTAAATTTCCTCAAACCGTCTCTGTGATTAACTCAGAATGGTATGAAGTATTTAATTTTGGTTTCACTAGCAATGTATATAAAACAGTACTTTCAAATCTCTCACCAATGATTGTGAAGTTGTATTTCTTGTGAACAAGGAGAAAGTATTTGGTTCTCTACTGAAAAGTGCGCAAATAAAGCCTAGTTTTGCTGTCCCATTGAGTTCCTTCTGTTTTGGTTCTCAAAGCATCTGCTACTTTATTGGTATCTGGTATCCATTTATGTACAGTTATCTGCTTAATATTTTTGTTCAGATTTATTTTCATATTTTGTATTTTTGCAGTTTGAAGTCACACAGACTTTTGTAGTTTTTGAAGAAAATTTCTTTCTCTCTCAGAATATTGACTTGATCTATTATCATTTAGGATTTGAATAAAAAGTGTCTCTCTTGTTCATACCTTTCAAGACCATACTGAATAACATCAGGCACAATGCTGATCTGTGAATGCCAGGAGACATCTCCTCATCTCTAAGAGGTAGAATATTTCAGAATTCAGAATTACTGAGCCTTTCACAGAACTATGTGAACCATCAGGAATATAACTTGCATTTGAGCATAGGAAAGGTCTCGTCACCTGAGAGGCAAATGGGGAACTGTATTAATACTATCTGGAGAAACTGTTACCTTAGAGAAAGGAGTGATTAATCATTGCATTTTTAAAGCCATCTTCCCAAAAGAAAGATAAGTGATCATATCGTTTTACTGTAGTAAAAACAGTGGAGAATTAGTGAATTCACTGTTAATGGATACACTTAGATTTTTCTTCTGCTCCTGGAAAGGCAATTTTAAATCTAGAATTTTGTGAGCAGCCAGCATAGGTGTTCTTGATAAAAGTCATAGCTGTCCATTTGAACATTATATCTATTCTTCCTTCTGCCCCTAACAGTGATTTGAGCACACCTTTCTGAGTCACTAGGAAGGGATTTTAGGCTAGGAATAGTATATTGATCTATTATAGCTAGGGTGATGCCCTGCTCTTGCCCCAGAGAATAATAGCCTTCCAGATGCAGTGATAGCCCATGCACACTGCCTTAGCAGTGGCCAGGGAAGCACTGGATCAGACTCAACCCATCTCTGTTTGCTCCGGCTATTTTAGAATTTCTGAACACTGTGGTTAGTCAAGATAAAAAGTAAAACTATAAGTTTACAAGGACTCTTGATGAGTTTTTCCAGCAGTACTGTAATTTTCTCTCTAATAGGCTTTCCTCTGATGGAAGCTAATGTTCTTCTCTTTCATTTACTTCCAAAATGTCTATTTTCAAGTCTGCTGATTGGAGCTTTTGTATAAAGCACATCAGTGAGCTTTGATACTGCCTATTTGGTCTAAAATTAAGATTGTAGCCCTTATAATCTTTCGTGGAGATTTGCGCTCACTACTGAAACCTAGATTTACAGTGCCTTGAGTAGATCTCATTTTGATTCAAACTTTATTGAAACTTCATATGCAGAATAAAAGGTGTCATTCATTGGTTTTGATTAGAAATTTATATGAAGATGCAAATACTATATTCATATTTCAAAGATTCATGCTTTTAGTGCACCAATAGAAATACTGGTATTTTTCAAAGCCTAGATATATAAGACAAGAGCTTGTGATTCAGTGATGTTTTTAAACAGAAAAAAAAATATTCTTTTTATAAAAAGAACTTTTAAAAATACTTTTCAGTTTTACATTTTAAAGGAAGGGCAGCTGATGAAACTCAGGAAAGTACAAACATGGAGTCAACTGGACTGGACTAATTATAATAAATTTTTAACTGAGCTATGCAGATAGGGATTAGTTTAATTGCAGAAATACTTTCATTTCATCAACTGATATCTGATGTTCCTCAGATTAAAAGAGCCTTATTTTGAAATTAGTTTTAAAGTGAACAAGAGTGTTAAACTTTAATAATGGCATGATGTAAGGACATGATGTAAGAAGTAGGTTTCTGAAATTTCAGTTGTGAAACTGAACATATTAAAATATTAACAATATTTTTAGCAATTGAATTATCATACTTGTCTTCTTTCCCAGGCTTTATTCTGTTTACTGCCTACTGTGTATCTTTATCCTTTATTGTAGCTCCTAGCAACCACTTGTTTCATATAAACTGAAAATAAACCTCTTTCCCACTTAGTTCCTTTTTTTATGCTAACCCTGAAATATTATTGCTTCATTCTATATAAAGTACAAATAAGTGAATATATTTGTGTGTAACATATGCTGTTTCCTGAAATAATCTACTGTGTCTTATGCATAACTGCTCTAGAAAAGATTGATTCTTCATTAGAAGAGTAACAAAACAAAAGTACTGAAATCATATTAAAGCATAGTATGCTAAGATGATCTTTCACATGTTTTACTCCTTGGAAAGAGAAATGGTTGTATAAACATGAAGTCCTGAAAGACTTCCAATAAAAATAAAAAACTATTTATTTTAATCAGTAACCCCAGATATTTATGTAAATGGCACTACCTGTTATCTTAACAAACTGACTGATGCTTATCAAAGGTGTCAGGAATGTCCTTTGACTTTTAATGGTTTATCATTATGACATGGTAGTGAAACTAATGAAGACTAGCAAGAATACAGTTTAACCAAACTAGGAAGGGCTGGGGTGTTTTGTCATTTGTTTGGTTTTGGTGAAGGATTTTATTCTCTTCACATGTAAAAGCAATATAAAATACTGGAAATAAGGTTCAGTTCCCTAAACTAAAATTCATTAGCTTTCATATTGGTC
>NW_009648431.1:129146-130578 GCF_000708025.1 Charadrius vociferus
ATTTTATTGAAGTAAACCAAATAAGAATTCACTGTATTGAAAGACCATGGTGAACCAGTCCTACTGCTGATTTAATTTCTTGAATTTTCTTCTTTAATTAGGATATTCAAGCTGATAACTATTTTTTTCATACTGAAGTCTCTTGAATCAGCTATCTCCCATTAGGACATGGTTTCTGCATTTATTTTCCTGCAGATTTGAACAATATATCATAGCTTTGAGTAGCTAATCATTCATCAGTGAACACTAAAGGGACTTCAGTATCTTCAGCAAATGTCTCTTCTTCATTCTGACTGGGGGAAGAAGTAATTCTGTTGAAATTGTTAGCAAGAGAAATACACATCTACGTCAAATACTATGCCTATACTATGTTGTTATTGATATCAAAGTAAAATAGAAAGTTATGCATCAAATCTATGCAGTTAAAAGAATTTGCCTTGCACTTTTTTTAATCTAAGTCCCACATCTCCAGAATTTGTACATACGTTTTCAATATGCACTTGCAACTTGGACTGATGTGTTGTTCCCAGCTGCATTGTTCATTGCTTAAATGTTGTCCTCCTTCAGGGGTTTACATTCGACTCCAGATTATACAGATTTATTTTTGTCCTGTTCCTTCTTTATCTTGCTTCTAACAACAGCGTTCAAGAAGTCAGTAAATGTTAGAGTGGCTATGAAGTTAAGTATTTATTTAAACATACCTAAACAAGAGGCACTGGTGATGAAAAAAATATATAAATTTCTAAATGGGAATTTGGAACGAATTCCTAATTTTACTCAACTATTAAGATGATTTGTATAAATTTGGAGTCAAAGTAGACAAATAGATTTGCAAGTTTACAGGACCAGTTTATCTGTTCATCTGTTCTTACCAAAGGTTATTGTATTGCTTACCTATATATTAAGTTAAGCAATACCTATATGTTAAGACTTCTGTCTTGCATATGGCTAAAGCAGTATCTTTCAAAAAGCATTGATATGAAGACATCAGCATCTGTAGAATCCAGTTCTTTCATGGTGGTCTGGTAGAGAGACCTCACTGGCAAAAATATATGAGGTGTTTCTAACTTCATTCCATTTTGCTTCTCTCTTCGGTCATTTGCTTTTGTTACACTTTTCTCCACTGAATTAACGAACCCTTTAGTACTCGATATTTTCACCATCCAAGGGTTGTAATTAAGTTGCCTTACAATCTCGTTTGGAAAAATAGATTGGGTGTGACATCAGGTTTGGGAATGATAGAATAAAAAGCTCAAAACACCAATTTTCCAGAATTCCTTTTATTGACTTGATTTGTCAAACTCATCAGGCATGTATTTTCAGGTGAAAGAGCACTGATCTTGCTTTTCACACAAGATGCTGAATACAAGAAATTATAAAGTAGAGGAATGTCAAAGACTTAAGTAACACCAATGACAAAAGAAACATTCCT